>NC_091754.1:19588570-19907737 GCF_043380555.1 Nothobranchius furzeri
TACTGTACTTGTCATTTTTTCTCAAGGTTATGTCCAGACTCTCATCTGTTAAATGAACTTTCCGGTACTGCCATCTTTCAGAACTGAGCTTAAGTTCAGCGTGTCATCCAAACCACTCCAGTACACCATTTGAGACTTCTGCTTTGAAACCTGACACATCATAAAAACTGATGTGCGTGATGCCAACGGAGGCTGATAAAAAATTGATAAACTCTTTCAGAAAGAAGTCACCCAAGTGTCCTGCAGCACACCTTGTGCACCACAGGCACGCCGTGTCCCCTCACACCCCCGCCACTAAACCCTCCGCAGGGGCACGCGGCCCTTCAATCCCCTCGGTAGGGAGTCACATATGAAATCCAGCACCCACGCACACCACATGTCCCACATCATTCAACATGGTTAGCTAAACTGCTGCTGTTATGTAGCCATTATCCATTTAACTTCTCCCTGCTCCACGGTGTCAGCTTCCTTTTGTTAAGACTCATTCAGGTAGAAAGTATTATTACACCCTCTGGAATAAGATAGCTTTAAAAAGTCACCAAGCGAAAGCATTTATCTCATTGATTATGTATCCTGACGAGAGAGTGCATGTGTGGTTATCTCTCGCTGCCTTGCTTGTTCACAAAGAGAAGAAAACATAAATTAGAAGAAAACACCATTGTGTTAAAGGTTGCTGTGCGTTTACAGTGTGTTGTTCCATTTAAAGCATCGTGCAAAAAATCTGCTTAACCTTTTTGGCTTTTTCACAAAATTAAAGCAGAAGCTTCATTGCTCCTTATGTCAACCAGCTTCATCTAATCCAAATCTCACGATTTCCCACTGTAGTGTTAACAGGGGAGAGAAAACAGTCTGGATTATGTCACATTTCTGTTCCTCTTGAATCAGAAACTCACTGAGAAGCATTTGACACTTGTTCTTTCTAAAGTACGATCAAACACATAGAGTTTTACATGCAGGCTGTTGTTGATTTAACAACCAGGAGAGGGCAGAGCGTGTCTTAGCTAGTAGAAGCTAACTGTTAGCATTAGCAACTCCACAACATGGCAGAACACATTCGGGCTTGTATTATTCATTTATATATAGCTTTGCCTATATTTGTATAGCACTTTCTTTGGTTTCTGACACCCCCCCCCCCCCTCCCCCGAGGCACTTCACAACACAATCAGTCATCCACACATTCTTAAGCTGGTGATGATGAGCTACAGCTGCCCTGCTCATGGAGGCAAGA
Source organism: Nothobranchius furzeri (assembly GCF_043380555.1). Lineage (NCBI taxonomy): Eukaryota > Metazoa > Chordata > Actinopteri > Cyprinodontiformes > Nothobranchiidae > Nothobranchius > Nothobranchius furzeri. Next base: position 19,589,799 of record NC_091754.1, read on the forward strand.
CTGCCAAACACTGGTGCCATCGGTTCCTCTGACCACCACCAGTAGACAAGACGGGTTAAGTGTCTTGCTCAAGGACACAACAGTAACATTGTCTGGCAGAAGTCAGGATCGAACCTGCAACCTTTCGATTGCTGGACAACCACGACCTCCTGAGCTCCTGCTGCCCTAATTTAGAGAGATATTTAGAGAGATGAAACATCAACGCTGCATTTTTTACCCAAGAAAGAAAAGCAAACAAAGGCAGTGGAAGAGTTGCATTGCTGTTGGCCAATCAGAGGTGAGATGTTTGCATATCATGAATATCAACAAGCAAGACACAAACGCCTGCTCAGACTAGCTTCTACTTCCAGAAGAACGGGAGCCAGAGCTTTTTTGGGTATCTATTCCTACTGGAAGCCACAGCAGACTTATTAAACATAACAAGTGCATGGCCACTTTAGGACAAGGTTTTAAACAACAAATCATGCTTTTGAGAAGCTGAATGCTACTGGATGGTTTATTTTATTATATATGGCATAAAAAAGTGGCTTAATGCAAAGGATTTGCTGATTTGCATTAGAACTGATGACTGAACCAAGAAGCATAAAACAAATGCACTTTTTACCCCTGTACCTCAATTTGTAGCCAGTTTTAAATCAATAGATGGATCTTTTATTCCTCCACCACTCAAGGAAAGCAGGAATTGGGTCCTTCATACCAGTTTAATGCATTTATTCTCTAAGCTGCTCATTCCCAGTCACTGCACTGTCAGCTCTGACATCTTTATTCATGAGCACACACGCTCACTGTAAATTCCTCTGAGGAGTATTACGAGTTGTGTCTCGAAGCTGCGATGCACACCAGGGAGGATTGTCATGAGACGAGAGGCAAAGATAATGTCAGACGATTCCGTGGCTCTCATCCTCCGCTCTGCAAAGATTTGAGGCACACAACAGAAAATAAAGTCGCTTAAAATTCTTCGAAATATCATAAACCATCCCAAAAAGGCCTGGGAGTGTGATAAATTATTGTCTTTCAGATTTCTACGTAGTGGTTTGATCATGAGTTGGGGAAAAAGTGTTGAGGCTGATGGCTGCTGATGGTGGATTAAACATGCATCCATGGCCCAGAATCTAGTCGAACTCACAATTAAAAATTAAAACCATGGCTCCTTATGATTAAATATTTCTTCTTTTCTCCTGTTTGCACTCTTTCAGAGCAATGCCAACGCATTTACACAAAAACTGTACATCCCAGCTTGGCACAAGCACAAACTCAAGTAAAATAACATTTAATTATAAATTACACTTTATGGTTTGCTCTACATGAGGAGTGACCTCAGATTGTATGGGGTGTAGCATTTTCAAGCTAATGATAAAAAGCTCTTGAGGAAGCCCGCTGGGAGGAAGTCGATCTGAGTGGCGCTGCTGAATGAATTCCTTTTCATCTGCTATCCTATTTCAGGGAGTACACGTTATTTGCAGGAGGAAAACAGCAGGATTTGAAGAGTTACTAATTAATATTAATGATATGCAAACATCCCACCTCTAACTGGCTAACAGCAAGGTAAGTCTTTCGCTGCCTCCATTCACTCTTGGGTATAAAATGCAGCATTGATGTTTTATCTCCATAAATAACACAAGCCTGAATGTGCTCCGCCATGTTGTGGAGTTGCTAACGCTAACGGTTAGCCAACAAGCTGGGGCGGTGCTCTGCTCTCTCCTGTATGTTAAATCAATACAGCCTTCCACGGTGGGGCGCCAGAAAGGGAGGGTCCATGAATGCCAATCTTACAGTATGACTTAGATCTGTGTGGGTTTTTGTAGCCCGAGCGTTTCCACATCTTGTTTCTTTCAGCGGCTAACGCAGGAAATAGTGGTAGAAAACTATTTTCACATTCAGCCTGCATGAGAAACGCAGAGTGAACAATCATGTTTCAAAAATAAAAAGTGTTGCATGGTTTGTCAGAGAATATTTAAAGCCAATCATAAAAATGTTACAGAGAGATTTAACAAATTGATTCACAGCATTTACAATAAGGGGGTGGGGGGCTTCTCTTTTAATGGCTAATAAATGGTTTAGAGACAAATTATTAATAAATCAGACATTAAGATCATTAATAAACATTTATTATACATTAATTAAGGATGCGAAAGAGAGAAAACCTTTGCCAACCAAGTTACTATCTTGTGAACACAATGAGCCTTTTTAACACAACTGTTTATCAAATAATATTGTTCTGCATTTTAAATACCCACAACTGGCAAAATGAGCCATTATGTGTATTACTATCAATTAGTTTTAATGTCAGCATACAAGTTTATTTTAGAAATGCTAAATAACAGTTTGTGCTCTATCCTCTTCTTGGTGCCTTTTAGTCATTTATAAATGTTTGTTAAGCATAGTTAATAGTTTCATGCTTGATTTTATGTGTAATGCAATGAATAGAAAGAGGGAGATTGGCTGAAGTTGATGCTGCAACCAGCCACTAGGTGGTGTTTCTGCTTCTTTTGACTCTGCTTTGAGCAAAGGTTTATGTGAAAAACAGACTCCACTTCTACCTCTTCATCATTTCACCTGTAAAATATGAAAGTATGATAATAATTGTGTAAATTAAGATCCTGTTTAGTAAAGACAATAATCATGGATGAGCTTCAGATCAGCGCCGTGTAGCCTAAAGAATGTCCTTTTTCAGAGCATTTCTGTGGGTTTCAGCTTACCAAACGCTTACTGAGAATTGTGAGATAATCACGTATAACGTCTGATTTTTTGCAAACCAAAAGGGCCTTGGACAATTGGCTCACCAAAAGGCTTTAAAGGGTGAGCTCATGAAGCAGTGGGTGATGTCACTGTGGCTACAATCATCTGTTCTGTGAAGTGTGTTGCCTTCATCTGCTTCTGTCTAAACTATAAAGGTAAATGGAATATTCACTCACAGGCCACTTTATTATGTACACCTTGCTAGTACTGGGTTGGACTCTCTTTTGCCTTCACAACCACCTTCCACCATATCCCAAAGGTGCTTGTTTGGATTGAGATCTGGTGACTGTGGAGGCCATTTAAGTGCAGTGAACTCATTGCCATGTTCAAGAAACCGGTTTGAGATGATTCAAGCTTCATGACGTGGTCAACACATTCTCACACCCGAAACGTCGAAAAATGACGCGTGTGACCAAGCCTCAAAATATGACAATTAGGGGTGCCCCAGCGTGTCGGGAGAGGACGTGCAGGGACACGGACCTGGTTAAGGTTAGAATGGGGGTGAGGGGAAGGTTAAGTAGTTCATTAGTCGGTCAAATGTCCGTCTCACCGCGGGCGTTGGATACCGACGCTCTGGGACAGTGCATCCTCAGTGCGATCTCTCCCGACGCCCTGGGTCACCCCTAATCGTCATATTTTGAGGCTTGGCCACACGCGTCATTTTTCGACGCTTCGGGTGTGAGAATGTGTTGAAGTGGAGCATTATCCTGCTGGAAGTAGCCATCAGAAGACAGGTACACTGTGATCATTAAGGGATGGACATGGTCAGCAATAATATTCAGATAGGCTGTGGCGTTACAGTGATGATCAATTAGTACTTAAGTGCCCAGAGTGCACCAAGAAAATTTTCCCCACACAATTACACCACCACCACTAGCCTGAACCGTTAATACAAGGCAGGATGGATCCATGCTTTCATGTTGTTGACGCCAAATCACCTTTCTTCCCCATTCTGAAGCTCGCTTTGAAATTCAGCTCATCGTCTTAACCATTTCAACATGCCTAAATGCATTGAGTCGCCACCATGTGATTGGCTGATTAATAATTAGCGCTAACGAGTAGATAGACAGGTGTACCCAATAAAGTGGCCAGTGAGTGTATAGTCAGTCAAAAGATTTAAATTGCATAAAATCATCTAACCAATGATGAAGCTAAGACGAAGAAACACAATTAATTCTACTTCTATTGTTAAAATCCTTTTGCAAAGACAACTTGAGTGGATTTAAACCTAATTCTATCAGTTATAACATGTATACTTTATTTATACAGGTAGTTGTGGAATTTGTGTACTTTTATTCAGTCATCATGACCAGGGCTGAAAATGATGTCACTTTTTGCAAAATCAGTAATTAATGACATGTTCTGCATGCTAATAACGTATGTGGACAATCTGATGGACTCTAACTGCCCCTGATGATCACACCTTTCTGTTAATGGCTGAACTCGTAAAAAGCACATGCAGCCTTGTGAGCATCGTGATGAGAGAGAACGGAGGACAGTGTGGATTTAAGCAAACTGTTTTAACAATATTGCACTAATAATCATATTTCTCAATCCAAATCCTGAACCTAGAGTAGCATTTTTTTCCGAATTACATATAAAACTGGAGTGTTTGTGACAAATGCACATTTCTTTCTCACTTACTTGATGTGTGAGAAGAATACACACACAATCACGTTATGTTAGAGCTGAATTCTCTCACTGCTTTCCCATCAGGAGGTATAACTAGCATAGTTATAACTATTTGTCCCACTATGAAGCAAACACAAGCTGCAGCAGAGAAGTGGCACCACACACTAAAGGCACCTCTTGGTTTCTGGCGTGCTGCGTTGCCATACTCACCATCCTTCCGGTAGTAAGTGATCTCCACCTTGCGCTCCTCAGGACCAAGCACAGCCTGTGCCAGCTGGTTGATCGCCTCTTTGTCGGTGAGTTCCCCATGGAGAAAGTCACAGGTGCAGGGCTTCTGCATGATGTCTGATCTTGAGAAGCCCGTCATCTCACAGAAGCTATCGTTGCAGTAGATGATAGCACAGTTCTCCACTCTGGCGTTGGCTATTACAAATTTCCTGTCTATATATATATATATATATATATATTTAGGAAAAGAAGAAGAAACGTGTGAGGCTGTTGGAGATCTAACCGCTGACCTGGTTTCACAAGAAATGTTGGAATAAGATAAGAAAGTAAATACATTAATGAATAAACATGATCACTGGGTGTCATCAGTTCCCGAACTATTAAATAATTGAATGTTTTGGTGACAACTTGTACATTTTCACATAATAAACTGACATAATTTTGCTTTGTGAAGTAATAATAATCCATTCAAGGATTGGGAGGAGTAAGGTACACATGTTTACTCCTTCATCTCGGTGTCTAAAAACATTAGTGGTGTTTCCTTGCAAAATGATACTTACTCTGACCCTCGAATTTCCGAATAATTAATCCCAGGAACGTGTTTTGTGGCGCAACGTGACCTCTCCTCACAGGCATGTTTGTTCACTGGTTATTCCGCGACGTCAAGTTTAAAAAAATCAATCCCGAAGTTGCAGATGTTGGTGCTTCCTTTGAACGCCCGTTCGAAGCGAAGACTCTCCACTTTGTAAAAAGAGAGAGCAGAAAAAAAACATTTTTTTTACTTCATCCAAGAGTTGTTTATCCCGCTTGTGTCCCCAAGCAGGTGAGATGAGAGCCCCCCTCACCGAAACGCGCGGAGTCGGGAGAGGACGTTCGGAGTTGGATTCGGAGCATCGCGCGCTGAGGATGTGTGCGCTCCTGACGTCCGCTTGTTGTGGTGTGTTTGGCTCCGACTGAGAACGCTGGGCTGGTATGCCAGGAGGAGTGACGCGGCTTCCACTGGGCTCTATCTCAGCTCTTGTGTCACGCACAGCAGCTTCATATCAATAAATAAATAAATAAACTAGTAAAAGCTATAGTGTGACAGTACCTATTGAATAAAGGAAGAGTCTTTTAATTTAGCGATTATTATAATGAATTGTTCCAGGGTGAACTTTATTTCAGGAAAACAGAGCAGAGTTTGGACATTAGTGCAGATTACATTATTGGCTGTACCCACATTAAACCCATGAATCAATGAGCTCATATGCTGCAGAAAATTACTGCAATATATGCTGTTAATTACTCAAGGGCATCTGATTTGAATATGACTCTAGAGACTGTTGGCCTCTGATGAAAGGATGTTTTTAAACTTTAAAAAGTGTGTGTGTGTGTGTGTGTGTGTGTGTGTGTGTGTGTGTGTGTGTGTGTGTGTGTGTGTGTGTGTGTGTGTGTACATAAGAGCAGTGTTGTGGGAAGAGCAGCGTTGTGGGAAAAATGTTTATTTGCTTTCTTGTGCAACTCACATATTTGCATATCTCATTAGACTTTCATTTCATAACATCAGCTTTCACAATTTGGAAGTTGACTCTGGAGACTAAGAAAGTAGATTATAAGGTGTCCATGCCTACAGTGTTTCACTCAGGGCAGGAAAGCAATATTTCTCAGGCTGCACAAACTCTACAGTATTAAATTCTGTTTATGTGTGTTATGTAACACCAGCAAGAAAACACTTTTTTTTAAATTTTCGTTAAAAGAAAAAACTGATTTAGCTGAAAAATATGCAGCGTTGCTTGACTTGTGAAATGTCCACTTTTCAGAAACTTAAAACATAAATGTTTATTGAAGCAACCTGCATGAGTTAAAACATTTACACTTGATAAAAACACACACACACACACGCACGCACGCACGCACACACACACACACACACCTTGTATTAGAAAATTCCTAAAAATATACAGAATAAAACTTGAAAACGTATTGAAATGTTAAAACAATCATCTCATTTTCAGGTTTGACTCTATTCTCAGATTGTCTTCATTTCTTCACCGTTGCAGCTACAGATCAAATCCAGTGTTTGACATGTTCCTGATTCTTCTTTGGTCCACAGTCATTTTCTTTGTTTTGGCAATTCATGATGAGATGATTGCGACAACATGCCAAAAATTGGCCCATCAGCTCTGTACTCAGTCTCTTGTCCAATTCTGATACACAGGGCAGCTGCAAAGTGTTTCTGCTGCGGAGAGGACTCAAACCAGTGCTGAAAGTCCAATGTGGAAAGTGTAAAAAGTAATGATGAGAGTAGTAGTAGTAGTAGTAGTAGTAGAAGTAGAAATCCAAAAATGTTCAAATGAAGACAACTGGACTTCTTTGGTTTCTTGAAGATGTTTCACTTCTCATCCAAGGAGCTTTGTCATTTCTGACTGGAATATAAGCTTGACCCTCCCATATTCCAGTCAGTCCAGTTGCCTTCATTTGAATCCGTTTGGATTGCTATAACCTGGATGACAGAGAACCTTCACCAGCAAACAGTAGTAGCAGTAGGGGTAGTAGTAGTAGTAATAGTAGTAGTGGTAGTTGTAGTAGTAGTAGTAGTGGTAGTAGTATTAGTGGTAGAAGTAGTAACAGTTGCAGTAGTAGTAGTTGTTGTTGTTGTGTAGTAGCAGTGGCGGTAGTAGTAGAAGTGGCAGTTGTTGTTTTTGTGTAGTAATAGTCGTAGCCCTCTTAGTTATTTTTGTGATGAATGAATTTTTGCAAAGCAAAATTAAACAAGAACTAAATGAAAACTTACGTAAATGTGTACTTCTGTAAAGACTAAATTATGATGAATATTGAATGCTGCTTTTTTTCATCTTTGTACATTTTGAAATGGTACAGTTTACAATTAGTGAACAGAGATCTGATAAAGCACAGCTCTGAAGATGAGTTTTTGTATTCCCTTCAAAGGTAAGTAAATATGTTTATGTCAGTTTGATGAGATGGACACAAACCCTAACCCTAACCCTCTAAAGTCAGAATAGCAAAGGTTGTGTGTAAATGCAATGGGCTTCAAATTGTGAAGATTGCAGACATTTTTTTTGTGGTTTCTAGTGAAAGGTATTATGTAATTAACATGTGCTGAAACCTATTTTTTTCTATTTTTTCTTCAAATTTAATCAGGATAACATTAACATGATGTGATTTTGGCTGTGAGGCTGGCTGTTTCACTGTCCATGGTGCTGAAGTTTCAGCTCCACTTTGTGTGTTCCTCAAGTGTTTGTGAGAAAGGATTTACTTCAGTTAGCGTTATTGCATTCTTAAAGTATGTTCTCTTACTCTTCATCACACACACACACACACACACACACACACACACACACACACACACACACACACACACACCCTCTTACATTTTCCCTCGGATTTTCATGAATGGATGGATGAAAAGCAATCGTCTCATTTGCATGCACTCATTCAAGCGCAAGTGATCTCTGCCGACTGTGGCCACGTGGTGAACAAATGAAAATGTATGCATAATATAAAGCCTCACTTACAGTCTCAAAACATCTGGCCCAGAATTTTCTTAAGCCCATCAAACATCTGGCCAATTGAGAGCCAGAGCTTGCACAGTTAGTGCATCCAGAGATCATGCAGATTTCATCAGTGTTTCATGATTTCTTTCCCACGCTGCCATTCTCAAATAAATAAACAAAAAAAAAATAATTTAAACATTGCATACCTTTCACAGTCGTTAATTAAAATGCTGTTGCATATCAGCATTAGAGTTCTTTTTTGGTTGTTCTGAAATATTTATCTGCAGAGAGAGGCATGATGGGTAAGACAGGGTCAACATGTACCTCTCTTGGTCAACAAACAAATCCGAGCGCCAATCCCCAATAAACAGGCTCCCTCCTCAGGGTCTGGAAGCGGTTTAGGAAAGGATTAAACTCACTCTGGGCCAGCCCTCTCTTATAACAATCTGGGTTGGGGGGGGGGGGGGGACCACATCAAATCAAAATCCCTTCAAACAAGCAGCAACGCTGTAAACAAAATGGTGCACCAAAAGTCTTGAAATGTGGCAACAGTTGTGTCCAGTGAGCCCTTTTTAAATGATTGTTAATTCTAATCCTCACTAGTTGCATTGATGACAGTTGCTGTGGCAGATATGAATTCATTAAATGAAAAAGCAACACTTTGATTTGTTCTCAAAGTCTGCCTTCTTTTGGAAGCCTGGGGCAAACAGTTGTTCTGCACTGTGAAATCAGGAAAGACAGCATGGAAAGGAAGTCTGCTTCTTTGCAAACTGCAGGCAAAATGAGATCTCCTCAGGTCACGCCATTTTTCTAATCAAATCACAGTCAGACTGCAGCTGCAGCTAGTAAAAGCAAATAGTAGTAGAGAGGTTCAGTGCACAAATGGGAATAAATGTTCCTATCCTGTGTGTCTCAGAGTAGTTTACAACTATTTTAGTATTGCTGTATCAGAAGGTGGATAGCAAACATAATCTGAGAGCAACACTAAAGTAAAGAGTCTTTAACACTATTTCTTTCAAACTGGTATCACTGGTTCTTGAGCCAGAAACTTGAGCAACGTCATGTGTGTGTGTGAATGGGTGGATGACTGATTGTGTTGTGAAGCACCTTGTTTTTTTTTAGAACCCTAAGAAGACTCTATACAAACATAAGCGTTTACCATTCACGTTGGAAAGCACTATGAAGCCCTCTGTTGACCAAAACCTGCAATTAGCAGTTTTTTGATTCAGGTAGGGACACTAGTGGGAGGTCTCTACCTGCTTTACAGCAATAGCTGCTTACTGTGCCGGTAGCTAGGTTAGGAGCTAGCTTTTTCAGTTAGTCAACCATCAAGAAGAAGAAGTTTGCTTCTTTTGTTGTCATCATGGCAGCCTGGAAGTAAAAGTAGGTAAGTAATGTAGGTAAGAGCTAAAACCAGACAGAACGTGAGTGTGGCCTACACTTTGTTAGTGAAAAGGAGGCTATGAAATTACAAACTGATGGTGACCTAGCTTTGTTACTACTGTTATATTATTTTTGTCCAACATGGAGATCTTTTCACTTCATGACTTATTTAGCATCAGTTGGCTTGTGCTCGCTGTAGCTTGTTCTTAGTGCTAGCTACAGCAGGCTGTGGCAGGGTTGTTTACAACAGTTGTAATTTCGCTATCTACCAGTAGGAGGGAGAAACAAGTAAATATATTAGGTGTTGCTTGCATGTATGTATGTATTTTATTTTAATTTTTTTGCATTATTTGATAAAAAAAACGGAACAAAGTTGTTTTAACATGCATTTTATTTTGGGAGAGATAAAACGATTATAAAATAAAATGCATAACGTTTAGGAACTGTCAGGACGGCATGTTCTTTAACGACATCACATCTGATTTTTCATCTCAGAGTGGAGCGAGTCACCTCTGCTTGAGCCCTCAATTTTCTGAAAGTAAGTGAAAAAGATGACTGTCAATTTCTTGGCATTTGACTGGTCTGCTGAGTTGTAATAGTGGAGATTTCAAAAGGGAGGACAGTCCTCTAATGAAAAGAGAGCACCCTCAATTAACCTCTATTCGAAAGCCTTCATCGTCGACCAACGGACTGAACGTCCACCTGCTCAGGCAGAGATTACTGATTCACATCTGGACTTCCATGTTGAAACACAGAAAGACAAATTCTGCTCAGAAAACAACAATGATTTATATTACGTTCGTATAGTCTGACATTCTTGATGAAATCATGTAAAATACTCCAGCTTTATGGATTCATATGATTTTATCAAGTGTGGATGGATAGTGTGCAGTGTTGTTTTGAAATTCATCAAGCCATTCATTCATTCAGTCTGTCATTCATTCATTGCACATAATCTCTGGGAATCTAGAGCAATCTGCAGAACAGCAGCCGCCACCGCAGCATGAACCGTCCATCGCCTAATCCAGGTCTCACGACAGAAAGGCTCACTCTCTCTCCCTCTTCCTCTCTCACTCTCTCGCTCGCCCTCCCTCCTTCATCTTCCAATGCTATGGCTGTCCCCCGTACACTCACGCTCATGGAGCACAGTCGCAGGGCTTACTCATGGTTCGCATACGCCATTACAGCCCCATCTCTGAGAATAATCCAGTGCTGCAAAACACTGCTTCCTCTGCTGCTGTGCCTTAGCCCATATACCACCGCACACATTTAGCACCATCTGCTCCCAATGAGAAAAAAAGGCCACCCTGCACTTGTGGCTTAGTGTGAGACCCAACAATATCATTTAATCTGCCAGAGGTCAGTGCTCTCTCTCCCTTTGGCTCTGTTACAAATGTTCGACTTGTCACACAGGCAGGAAAATGTTCTTTGATACATGATTTCTCTAAATAACATCATAGAAGTTTATCCTTAGTGGTACCCTGTAAGCTGAGATTGTTTTGAACCATCTTAGATTACATATTAGTTTGCAGAGTCAGATATATAGCTGCATCTTTGCTTGGTGTCATCGATGCTCAGACCTATGTGTATACAGCTGCAGTCTTTAGGCACGTTCACCATTTGTCGCCTCCCACAAAGAGGCTACAAAGTCATCTCTCTGTGAACTGCCGCCGGGATCAGTTGCCATTCCTCTCTATCCAAGCTGTGGCTGCTGACTCATCACAAGTCCGGACAACATCTGTAGGTCATCCATCCATTGTTGTTTGTCTGATGGGCTAGAAAGGGATACTAATAACAAAAGCATTATCAAGTTTTAAAGGAGTCAAGGTTTTTTTCATGAAATTTATTCTAAATACATCAAAGAAGGTATGTCCAAAGTTTGGCCCAGGGGCCACATATGGCCCGTTTAGTTGTTTTGTGCAGCCCCTAATTTTATTTCTAGAATTATGTATTTTGTCTCATCCAGAAGGGTTTCTAACTTTCCTCTGTTAAGATTTTTACTAATACGCCTATTTTGGATGGTGGGTTTTAGAGTTTTTTATGTTCTTTCTTGTTTCATGATATGTATTTATGTTTTGTTTTAAGCTTATTATTTAAATTTCCTTTTTAATGCATTATATATATATATATATCTTGGTTATTTTTAGGGGTACAAATTATAAAAAATTACCCAAAACATTTTTTGCATCATTTAATCAAGAAAATCTAAATGTATGCCTCAAAAGGACTAGTAAAGGTGCAATATATAAGAATATAGTGAGAATTTTACAGTGTCAATATCTCAAAAGAGTTTAATGTTTCAGTCATTTTGGTAGGAAGGTTAAACTGAAACATGTTTCAGATCCAGCTGGCTGCAGGGATTGTTAGTTTTTCTCCATTGAAAGCAAAGGAAGGAGGGACATAACTACTGTTTACCGTCAGCGAGCGTGGGGTTGCCATGTCTCCTGCGAGCTAATATTACAGCGCCGACATTTGTAATTTGACAAAGACCAGCAATCAGCTCCAGAGTTGTTTAAAGTGGTTGCAGTAACCAGATTTTACCACAGGATGTCATTTTTACTTCATTTCTACATAATGCATCTTTAAAGCCTGGTTCTCATGAAAGGATTATTTAAATTGTTGGCCATGTGTCAAAGCACGAGACACCACACATGTTGTGATAAAAAAGTCAGTTTTATATCTATGGTAGGTGGGGTGCAGTAACTCAGTTAATACTACACACTTCGGCTCGGATGGGAATTCTGTTGACATAAAACGTGACTTTGAAATGAACAAACATGTCAAAGGAGGAGCTTGCTGCGTTCTTCTATCACCTCACTTTCTGAATGATTACATGTCCCATTCAATAGGCAGCACATTTCTTCATCCCAGAAATCATTCTAAGATGATCCAACACGTTTGAAAGCACAGGGTTATGATCGGAGGGGTACTGATGTCCTTCCGAGCGTACCAGAGTACCTGTTACACACCACACAAGGTAGGATTATCTGATAAGATTATCTTTAGAGTTGTTGCTGTGATATTGCACACTTTAAAGGCTGTTGGAAGGGGCGGAGCTTGTCAAAGTTTGCATGATTATCCTGCCTTGTGATCAGGGCTTTACATATTCGAGCATATTTATCAAATCTTGAATTTATTTCAAGTAGATCAAGTAGACCATTACAAAATAAAATGTCTCAAACAAGGCTTTGTACTTTATTGGAAACCAGTTTTTGCTGATGTGTAAATGTTATATATATATATATATATATATATATATATATATATATATATATATATATATATACATTACAAAAAAGATCAACATTATTATTAGGATTTTTCCCCCAAATATTTAAAAATGTTCATACTGTTAGTTGTAGTTGTCGTCACCAGGGAATGTCTTTATTACACCAGTAAAAAATGCTTCTCCAAGGCTCTGCAGTGAACATTAGGGACCAAAGATCATTTATCTGGGGCGCTATAATGCCTGGTGACATGAAAAGGCCACCATCACCGGACATATTCCTGCTATGAAGCAATTTAGATTCATGAATAACTAAAATGTTGCCAATTAAAATCTGATGCTGCAAGAGAAAGGAAAAACATTGAGTTAAATCACTTCAATTTGGGGGTTTATTAGTCATTATGCAGGAAACAAACAGATGCTGCAAGTCTCCTGTTGCTACGCTCCAGCTGAATTCATGGGGAGCTGTTATCTAATAACACTTGAACAAGCTTTTAGGGCTTACTTTAAAAAAAAAAGCTCCATTATCACTGCATTTAATGTTCAAATTTCCTTTTTTAGGCCAAAGTGGATCTGAGCTACAACTTTTATAGGATTAAATAGTTAGAGTATCATTGAAATGACCGTATTTATCACTATTAAATAGTTTTTAGTCATTTTTCCCTCACTTTTAGTAATCAGTTGTTGTTGTGTATTCTAATTAATTGTTAATGTTTTGACCTTTCTGTCAGATTTATTTTAATCCGGGAAAGAGAAGCATCCTGGAGAAATTTGGAAGAACATGCCAATGCTACAATAGCAAGACCTTTATTTTCTTTCTAAATCTGTTCCATTAAACTGATATGAAGTCAACTTTATTTTATTCTGAAATTCATCCCCCCAAAAATTCTTATTTTACCAAATATTTAGTAAAAAAAATTGTAACTTTTACTGACAGAATCACTGCAAACTTCAGCTGTGGCGGAAGAGTTTCTCCTTGTAACTTTGACGAATAAGTGACGCTCGTTGTAAGACACTTCATTCACATGAAGTGTCTTACAACGAGCCTTTAACTCTCGTAATCCCTGAACTATACAGAGCTAGATGAAGTTTTGGGGCTTTTGTTGTCTCTTCCACTAGGGACAGTATAGGAGAGGGGAGGAGAACGTAGGTAGGAGGAAAGAAGAAGTGAGAGAGTTGAGATGGATGCCTGATTCTGCTAAATGTGACGCAGGGTTGAATAAAGCTTGGAAAAGGAATACTTGCCTACTCGTCATACTTTCTGATACAATGGCCAACCTTAACAGCTTTCATGGATGAATTTTTCATTAATTCACCCTCCAAGTTTAAAAGTGTCCTTTAGTTTTATATCAATGTCTCACAGTAGAAGTCTAAAGTGTCAGTGTGTAACTTTATACCGATAGGCTGCATTCAAGCTGTACTAAAATTAAAGTTAAAGTCTCATTAGTCGTCACACACACTGATGTGGTGAAAGTGCATCTTGGCACTTGACCCATCCCCATGGGGAGTGCTGAGCTGCAGATATTTCTGCGCTTGGGAATTATTGGGTTGTTTACCTCCAATCACAATGATTCATATTCAGTTTGACAGTTGACTAATTGCAACCACAGGCATCAAGTAATGAGGTACAAATACTCCATTACCTTATTTGAGTTGACATTTTGGGTATCTATAGTTGACTGGAGTAATAATTTTACCTACTCCTTATATTTTAGCACAATCGTTTGTACTTTCTACTCCTAACTTTATTTAGCCTCATTTATTCTACTTTATTTCAGCTTGTTAAAAATCACAAAAACAAAAACCTATCTAGATGTATTACATTATATGGATAAAGGGAATTTGATTGGTTGAATAATACTTTTAAACATCTACTGTCGTGACTCGTTATTGGACTGTGCGTGATCTACTGCACTTTGCACACGACACAAACCACGTCCCAGACCAGCCAGAACATTCATTTAGTTTTAATAAAACTAATAAATGCTGTCTATAGACCACCATATGGAGTCACTACGCCCCCTGTTCACTGAATCAGTACTTTTGTGCTTTTACTCAAGTAAAAAGCTTGAATTGATACTTCAGCTTGTACTGAAGTCTTTGTAAATTCCTATACTTCTGTCTGAATTAAGGATGTTTATACTCCTGACACATCTGATTCCATCAATGTCTCTGTTACTCTAGGCGTTCTCACTTTATTTTACATTTTCTCAGCTTCTCACCTCGAACTTTAAAATTCTGTTTCAAACGGCAGTGTTGGTGGTGCATTTTTAATGGGACACCCTGACAGCATCTTTACTCTTTCTAAAGGAGAAACCTGCTCAACAAATGTCAGCAGAATGTGGAAATGCGCTAAATATTGCCAACCTCTTGTCAGATTTTAGATCAAGCATTTCATTACCAAGTAGTAAAATTGCTGGCAGAGCTTTATTGGAGTGATTACCTCTCGTTTTTGCTATCGTTTGTCTGATCAGTGGTTACTATGGAAACTGGTGCCCCTGTAGATGTGCCGTTGCCCTGCTTCTCCTTTCAGTACTTTTCTTACTGTTGTTCTCATAAATGTTTCATTTAAAAAATGCTTTATTCACCAGTGATCTCTGCAAAAAAGAAAAAAAAAGAAAAGAAATACAACAAAGAAAAGTGGCTTTATTGGATGAGGTGGCTAGCAAGGACTAAAATAACCAATGGGTGGATTATGAGCTATTATTACACATCACCCTCACTAGACTGAAGGTGGTCCATTGCACTTAAGAAAAGTCTGCTTCCTGTGCTGTTTGCTTGGCATATGCACACGTGAGGGGTTCCTGTTACAAGCAGCCTGGCTCATGGCTCTCTCTCTCTCTGGAGGGCAGCCAGAAAAAGTCCTTCTGCACATATGAACTAACTGACAGTGATGTTGTCACACATCACATAAGATATCCTACACACATACACACACACACACACACACACACACACACACACACACACACACACACACACACACACACACACACACACACACACACACGCACACACACATACACACACACACACGTACGCACGCACGCACACACACACACACACACACACACACACACACACATACACACACACACACACACACACACACACACACACACACACACACACACACACACACACACACACACAGGAATAGTCTATACTATAATGAAGACAGCTATGGCTGTCTTTTCATTCGGTGAGAACACATTCCCCCTCTGCACCAGCAAATGATGGTTTTACATGTGCCTGTCTCTTGCTAATTTGCCACTTTTCAAAGGTGAAAGGTCCATTTTCTATAGTAAGAGCAGCCACCTAAGCATTTTTTACACCAACCATTATTCAGTTAGAGTGGAGCTGCAATTTTCCGACTGTGCTAAAAATAGTGCAGAGATTGTGTTTTAATGTCCAAGGACTGCGCAGAGAAGAGGCATTTCTTTACAGAAGAGCAGGTAGAAGCTATCTTATCGTCAACTTTTAATGCTCAGATCACATATATTTTTTGTTATGATCAGCTAAATCTGTTAAAATGAGTGGCTTGCTCAGCACCTTTAGCAATTTAATTGAATTAAATTACATTTTTTGAAATTCAGTCAACATTTCTTATATAGATTTATTTTTAATTACTTGCATCCATAAATTAAACAATCCAAACCCCCAGGAAGTTTAACTGTAATTGCTTTTTCCATGGATATATTTTGGTTATTTACTGAAAAATCTCAGTAGTGTAGTTAGTAAAAAAAAAAATCCCAACCTTGTATTTGGAGAGGATTGTGTGCTTCTGTAGAATAAAATTATCAGCTTATGCAAATGTAAGACTGCTACTATAAATAGGAAAATAACCGAGCTACTACTGGCAGTCACCTCGAGCTGCTCTGCAGCTTCCCATGTGATCTGTCTGTCACTCCTCATTCCATGCATCCAGGGTAACTTCAGCTTTCCGGACAGTATACGTGTCATATTTATGTTGCTGCTGTTGCAGCTTGTTTTACTCTGCTTGCTGTCTGCTTTTCACCCCAACGTCCACCTGTAGGCACCAGATTTTACTCTCATGAATGTGTAACATGTTGAAGAAACAGTTTTTTTTAATATGCTCCATTGTTTAAACAGAGTAAGTCTGGCTTTAAAAAAATGTATCTACTATTTTTACATTAATTTATTCACTTATCCAAGTCTTTGTGTAGTCAAATATTAGCAGAAAAACTCTTGGATGTCTTCCACAAAAATAAAGATCCTTAGAAGCATTTTTGCTCTTGCAGGAAGTGTTTTGAAACTCTTGGTTTCATAGCCTGGAGACCGTCTCCTGTTTATAAAAATGTTTTAGTACAAAACCAAACTATGTGGGTCTCATCGGCTGTGCAAGCAGTAAAACAGTTCTGTGCTGACATCAGGTGGTTAACGCAACAAGTTACACCCTCAACACTTTATGGGATGTGATGAGCATTGGACTTTTCCCTCCTCAGCTAAAAAAGTGCAATAAGATCAGGTTTTGCTTACTCGCTGTTGTAAAAGTAATGGTTATGTGATGCAATGAGCTTATTTTTTAAACACATCTGTTAAATTTGCAAAAAACTATGGGTTCTTGTTAAGACACTGGATCACCAGGAGCATCAGTTGTGAATGTAAGCAAATGACTGCACAGCAAATTTAAAGCATGGATTAATATAAAGAAAGAAATAGACTGCTTCTGCACGCACGTTTTGTTTTTAAATGACGTTAAACCAGTAGAGGGCAGTGTTGATCCACATTTAACCCACAGGGCATTCGCCCTACATCTGTCATCTGACTCAATGACCAAAAAAAATACTTCAATATTACATTAGGATAACTATTACATGTGTAATTAACACTGTCTTACTTAAAAACTGATTTCTAATAAAATAGTTGTGTTGCATGCTTATTATCAAAGTCCAATATTCATCCAACGTGTGAAACATAAAAGAATAAATCTAAAACCTTAAAATGCCACATTAGTGTCACATTTTACTGCTGCACAGATGTTTTTGGCAATGTGAAAACAAGATCCAGTCCTGCCTAAAATTTCAGACTAATTTCATCATGAAGACATTTTTACTCCAGATTTTCTACAATAATTAGTGAAGCAAACATACACAGCACCATTTAAATGGTACACTTGGCAGTTTTGCTTGCTTTTAGCACCCGTAGTGTTTGTTTAGTGGAACCAAACAAATAAACTTACCTCCTCGCTGTGCGCTTGTCTTTTTAACACCTTAATCTAATTGCTGAAATGACTCTTCAGCTGTGTTCATGATCGAAAACATGCAAGAAACATGCTGGAAGCAGAAAGCAGCACCAGGTGTGTCAGCTTCATTCAACAGACCAGACTGGCTTTCTGAAGTTGCAAATGCGGTATTCTAGCCACCGAGGGCAGTGGGAGTCTGAGTGACATATCATTAACCCAGTAACGGGTCATTTTAGCACATTGTGGCTCAAAAAATAGTTTAAAAATATGAAAAAGTTACATGGCTTTAAAATACAGCATCTTGGTTATAAACACAAAGCACCTGTGGCTTTAGAAACCCAATTAAATTAATTTTAACTGGAAGAAACTAATAAACAGTTTATTGCCTAGAACGTGCATGCTCCAAATGTGGCTCGGGGACCTTTTGTAGCCCTCAGAAGGATTCAGTGCGACTCCCAATTTCATTTCTAGAACGGTGAAAGTAGGCTGACATACTGTAACATTTTTATATTTTGAGTTTTATTACTTTAACTAATTTAAAGCACTAATAAAAGAAAAATCAACATTAAAGGTTGAATATGTAACACCAAAGCGTCATCTAGTGTGTGGAGGTTGTAGTTGCAACAATAGAACAAGGTTTCCAGCTGTCAAGATGCCAGGTTTGCTGCCAATGCATACAAGGTAAGGACTAATTACTAAATAGTACTAATAAGTTTATTTTACAACACTATTTAATGTTAGCCTTTCTATTATCGCCACCTTCTGGGCTCAGAAGGAGCTGCTTGACTTGCCATGTCCGCCATTTGCCACAGCGCCAGCCTTTCTGTGTCGAGCAGATTGTTTACTGTATTTGGCAACCCACAATGGTGCCCCCTATTGGCAGGTAGATGTAAACAACCCGGTGTTGTGCCCGTCAAAATAAATATTTGATCATTTTTACTTAACTATAGCTTTAAAAGGAAATACAGTACCTTCATTCTGCACACTTCTACCACCAAGTGGAGGTATTATTATTATTTTTTTAAATGTAGCTTTTTATTAAATTGATCCGTATTCAACCTTCAAATAATTTCTGCAATTTTAATAAATAAAAATCTAAATTTTGTGGCCTGCGTGGACATTCAACTTGCAGATTTTTGTCTTTGCCCAGTAAAGTTTAGACACCTCTGGCCTAGAGGGATGGTGTACAATAATTATTTCATGTAATAAAAAAAAAAAAAAAAAAAAAAACCAGGCATGTTGAACATATGATTTTTTGTAAATGAAAAGTCTTGAAAGGCTGGTTTTCAATATATGTATATGTATATATATATATATATATATATATATATATATATATATATATATATATATATATATATATATATATATATATATATATATATATATAACTCAATGTAACTAAAGAAATCCAAGAGTTTGACAAGTGCATTCAAGTGCACAGTGTAAGGCAGGCTGACGTTTTAAAGTCAGGTTTGAGGATAAAAGCGTTAGATGTTTGTGAGCTGTTGTGATGTGCAGGTTAGGTGTAGTGTAGGGTAGGGGTACTTTAAATCCTCTCAAACAACAAAAACAAGAGAAAACCATGTGAACAGTGTTAAAAGTCAGTCTTAAGTGTGGCATTTATGGCACAACGTTGTTCTTGTGAGAAGAAGATTGATGCCAAACCTTTGTAACATTCATATAATCTGAATTATGAATCAGCGTAAGAAGAACCCTATGTACTAAAATGATGAATATTTAAAGGATGGAGAGTAAAGATCATCAAATCGATGAAATATGAATACCAATGTTCTCCTTTTTTAGTCTGATTAGGGGTTAAATACAAGGCTAACTGCATAATTTATCCTCATTCTTGCATGTTTTTTTCTACCATCGGAATTGGCCTTTCATACATTTGTTAACTTCTTTGTCCGTCTCTTTGTAAATTGAAAATGTGGCAAGGTTCAGAATGCAAATGAAGAATAATTGGTGCCTTTTGTTTGAGGAGCGTTATTGTTAAAGACATACAACTGTCGTTGCACGGCATTTCATGTGCATAAGAGGTATTCTGCAACAAATCTTCCATATTCAAGCCCACTGCAGCAGTTGACTGCCTGTCGTCCCCAGTGACACAGCCATTCTGTGAGATCCATTAAATTGAATGTTGTATTTAACTGGTTTGGAGCCGGGGCAAAGTTACATGCTTTTGTAGCGTTCAAACTCCTTCCTCTGGTGGAATGTGCTTATTTTAGGGAGAGCGAGGCAGAGAGAAAAAGTGGGAGTAAGAGCTCACGCAGGTGAGTGTCTAACAGTGAGGAAATCAATATGATGTAAATTATTAAGAGCTCAGGAATGCATCTGACCCCTACTGTCTTGCAGCAGCCGGGCTCTGAAGGCTGGCAGGTGAACGCAAGCTTGGACTCTCCCTCTAACACTCATTAGTGGCTGGAAGCTGGGGCTCCTTGTGAGTGGGAAGGCAGGGATCACAGCGGGGAAGTGATGGCCCAGGCCTCTCACATCCCAGCTCAGCCTTCGTTCCGGCTTCGCCAGCCTCTCCCTGGAAGCTCATTAGTAAGTGCACTGATGCATAAGAGCTAGTCATTAACTGGGCTCTTTTTTCCCCGTCTTCATCCCTCTCTTTCCCTCGACAACATGTCTGATCCTGAAGACCGGTGGCAGTGCTGGTTTTAAAAGACAAGAGGAGTTCACATTACCGGAGGAGACGTATGGATATGAGTCGGCGGTAACCATCCGATTTTATTTTTCAGTGGACGGAGGGTAGGGATAGGGTGGAAGAGGTGGGGGGTGTCAATTTAGAGTTTTTCAAATGGAGTCCATCCACAGCCCTTCAAACCAAAGAGTAAACATTAGCACTTGACCAAGGCTTTGGCTGCGCTCCCCTCTCTTTCGCCGCTGTTGGTTTTGATCTCGGGTATTTGCTTTTGCTGCTGGCCAGATCCCCCTCAGCACCTGATGGTTGCACGGGCTCTGAGTAAATAAGATCTGGGGCCTGGGCCTCTTCTGGGGCCGATGGGTAAACAAGGTCTCTGGTGTGTGCAGCGTGCCTGGCAGCAGGGTGAGCACTGGTGTGGAGGCCCCTAGAGAGGGACCAACCCCCCTTCCTCCTTTTCTATGTTTGGCTTTGAATTCTGTTATTCCCTTAAAGTTTCTCCATTCCAGCTACTCACCCTTGAAAGCAAACACAAAGCTGAGCTGCGCCTCAGCAGGAATAGTTAATAATGTTTGTCAGTTATTCACAGGAACATTAGATGCATTTCCACTATGCGAGTTCCCTGTGTGTGTGTGTGTGTGTGTGTGTGTGTGTGTGTGTGTGTGTGTGTGTGTGTGTGTGTGTGTGTGTGTGTGAGTGTGTGTGTGTGTGTGTGTGTGTGTGTGTGTGTGTGTGTGTGTGTGTTTGAGTGGGGGTGGGGGTGACAGGTAAAATACAATGGCTTGGTCCTCTCAGCCTTTGTTTCCATATAAAATTTGCCATTTCAGGACTTTGCTAAGACGTCTCCATATCGCGACTGCTTCATCACTGACCAGCGCCAAAAAGTGTCAAAGGACTTGAATAATATTAAATATTTATTCTGTCAAAGTTGATCGTAATTTCATCCAATCAGAGGACCAGGAGAGTGGCTGAGAGTCATGTGTTATGGCCACAAAGCACCATGAATTATGACGCTGTGGGGGAGCATATTCTCCACATTTTCCAGTATTGGTAGTTTATAAAATAGCTATCTTAAAGCAGCCTCAACGGTTCGTTTTGTTTTCCGTTCCGTTCCGCTTCACCAGCAAATCTTCCAATTTTACAAACGCTGGGTGTTTGGTGATGTCTGCTGATTCCTACTGAATTACAACCAATCAGCATGACTTAACCAAAAGTCCCACCCAGTGACTCTACAGGGCCATTTTCAGGTACATAACCCAGTTCAGGCACTCCGTTAGTTCCTGACACGTCCTGAAAAATGGACATGTAAGATTATCTGCATGTTGAGACAGTGGAAACTGACCTCTTTATACAGGTGAAACTGCAAAAATTTGAAGATGGTGCAAAGGTCCATTTATTTTAGTAATTTAGTTCAGACTGAGAAACCATCTAAAGGCTCAGGAACCCTTGGCAGGTGTTTTGGATTTATTAGTGGGACACTTTGAGTCTAGAATGTAAAACTTTTTCACAATATTCTAATTGTCTGACATGTTGAATGTGGGGTTTTCATGAGCTGTGAGCCATAATCATCACAATTAGAACAAATAAAGGCTTGACATTTTTCACTTTGCATGTACCGAGACTCTCTCATGTTTTAGTTTCACCTTTTAAGTTGAATTACTGAAGTACATTAACTTTTGCACCATACTGTAATTTTTCAAGTTTCACCTGCATCATCTGAACTAAATCCAAGCAAAATAACTGCCATGCCGCATGACGGACACCGTTTCAGACAAGCAGGATGTGAACAACATTTTGTGATTCTACAAAAGTCTGCAGATGGATCTCATTAGAATTTAAACATCCTATAATTAAAAGTGTTTGGAGATCATGTAAGATCAAGCTTATGTCTCCGAGGAGCCGTTTGGCATTTAGTAAGTCTTTAAATGTCAGCGGGATAAACGATGATGATAGCACCGGTAATGATGTAATCATTTCTTCAATGGTAATCTTCCCAAGCTCACAAACAAATGGATTTCATATAGTACTGAAATATTAAACAATTTAACACCTGATGTCTTTGTGATTTATCAAAACAAGGAAACAAACACAGCAAGGTCTCATGGGAAAACACAGCAGTCTCATATTGTTGAACCTAAATGTTCGTCCAGTTGAGCAAAGTCAAGCAGTAGCTCTGGTTTAGCTCCAGCTTTTCTAGTAAATGTGGACTTTATAACAATAAAGCCATTTTCTACAGAGGATAAAATGATGCACATAATTTTAATGGTGTCACCCAGTCAGAGTATCTAAAGGGGTTTGTCTTTGTGAAAGTTTACTGAGTCAGATCTCACCAACTTAATGTGATCTGGCACAAGCAATGCTGGATCCCATTACGCCAATTAATCCATGTTGTAACTCACAGACTCCTGCTGACCAATTCACATCCACAGTTGATAGATTTTGGCTGCAGGAGCCTCAAAAACTCCTTGTTAGAGCCAAAAACC
This sequence comes from Nothobranchius furzeri, assembly GCF_043380555.1. Classification (NCBI taxonomy): domain Eukaryota; kingdom Metazoa; phylum Chordata; class Actinopteri; order Cyprinodontiformes; family Nothobranchiidae; genus Nothobranchius; species Nothobranchius furzeri. Next base: position 19,612,843 of record NC_091754.1, read on the forward strand.
CTGTAAGAATCCCACCACCTCTTTTTAGCCCCATCACATTGTCTCTTGATCGCCAGCAATTAGCCAAGCCAAGCAGGCTGAGAAATGACAAGATGGGGCACAGCGATTGTGATGCATGGGCGTTGTTGGCTCACACGCCAGCTGAAAGCCTCAACAATGTTTGTTAACCCTCGGGGTCACCGTTGATTCACTAGCCCAGACAGAAAACAAGATTTATGTAGCACAAATCAATACACATTCAGACTTTTACCATTGTGCAGCACCAAGCCAGGGACTGTCCTCTATCAGTCTAACATGACACTAATGTGTTTTATTCCTGTTTAACCCAGCTTGTGATAAATCCGTCGGCAGGCCAAGGAGGAGACAGTGAGAAGCAGGCTGCCCTTGATTAGTTGGGGAACATGTGGCAACATGCAGATGCTGATGCAGCGATGTGCCACAGAGGCAATGACCCATCAGTCTTCAAGTTTCCCGCTGGGGGATTATTTATCTGCTGTTTATTTATTGGGAGAGAATTCAGCAATCTGTATCCCAGCGTAACAGCGTATCAAATGACACTGTTTGAGCCGAGCTAACTGGCTCTCTTTATTTGCAACGCCATCCGCTTTGATTTCATTAACACCGCTTGTCAACCAAACACAAAAGGGACACACACCTGGCATATCAGTCACCGCAAACAACTCCAGAGTAAATTATTGTGAAATAGGAGTCATTTTCTACAAGCTGGCAGGCCAATAATGCAAAATTTGTTTAATGTCTTTCCTGCTCGCCACATTAAAGAGGCTGATTGGAAAGTGACACGGGTGACGAGCGGTATTCTCTGAGCGCTGACCAGCAGGCACAATGGAAGAAGGGGTGGTGATGTTGGTGGGGCGCTGAGTCCGGTGCCAAGTTCTATTTCAAGGGGCTGCATTCCAATTGATTGGGAGGCTTGTGAAGCACTCGCTGGTGACAGAAACAAGAGTATGGCCCCAGCAACTGCTGGGCAACATGCCAGGTGTACAGTCTCCGCTCTCAGCGTTTCTCTCACTCACTCTGCCATGCACACATTAGCGACACATTAGCAACACTCACAATGTGACCACTGGGAGATCTTCCCCAGTGCATGTTGTTACATTCTGAGGAAGCTTTGATTTTTATGTGAGGTGAGTTTTTCAGTGATCATTTTCTGAAAAGCTACAATATTCTCACAAAAATTATGAACACGGTAGTTAGCGATGGCTCCAGAGTTACCCCTACTTAACACTGGAAGCATCAGCCGCGGAACGTCTCTGCTTCAAATAGGATCCGTTATAGTCTATGGGGTGATTCAAACCAACTGCGACGTAAGAGTTTTCAGGCGATAAGCAACGCGCCACACCCCGCCACTAAGGTTAGGATTGGGTTATATTTCTACTGCGAGCTGCTTCTGGGAAATGTCCATTTTTGGAGTTAACATTGGGCTAGACACATGGTTTCTTTGTAAAACCTCTGGTAATAATAATAAAAAAAGACTATTGCGGCAATGCAACTTCTTATCTATGCACTCTTGGCATTCTCTTGATGAGCTTCAAGAGGTAGTCAACTGAAATGGTTCTCCAACAGTCTCGAAGGAGTTCCCTGAGGTGTTTAGCACTTGTTGGCAACAAGAGTGTGCAAAGCAGTAATCAGAGCAAAGGGTGGCTATTTAGAAGAAAATAGAATATAAAACATATTTTCAGTTATTTCCCCTTTTTGGTTAATTACATAACTCCACATGTGTTCATTCATAGTTTTGATGCCTTCAGTAAAAGTCTCTCAATGTAAAAGGTCATGAAAATAAAGACAACACATTGAATGAGAAGGTGTGTTCAAACTTTTGGCCTGTACTGTGTGTGTGTATATATACATACACACATATATCTTTTTGTTATATATTCGCATCAGCTCCTCTAAATCCGAGACCGGTCTTAAGTGGAAAAGGGTAGAATACTTTCTCCAAGTTCGGGATGAGGTCCTGCCTCAAGTGGAGGAGTTTAAGTATCTCGGGGTCTTGTTCACGAGTGAGGGAAAGCTGGATCGGATTGGTGCTGCATCTGCAGTGATGCGAGAGTTGTACCGAGCTATCGTGGTGAACAGAGAGCTGAGCCAGATGGCAAAGCTCTCGATTTACCGGTCAATCTACGCTCCCACCCTTACCTACGGTCACGAGCTTTGGGTAGTGACAGATAGAATGAGATCGTGGATACAAGCGGCCAAAATGAGTTTTATCCACAGGGTAACTGGGCTGTCCCTTAGAGATAGGGTGAGAAGCTCGGTCATCTGGGAGGGGCTCGGAGTAGACCCGCTGCTCCTCCACGTCGAGAGGAGCCAGTTGAGGTGGCTTGGGCATCTGGTCAGGATTCCTCCTGAACCAGCTTAATGTGATCTGGCACAAGCAATGCCAGAACCTCAATGCTGGTGAGGTTTTCCAGGCATGTCCAACTGAGTGGAGACCCAAGGGAAGAACCAGGACACGCTGGAGGGACTGTCTCTCTGCTGACCAGGGAACGCCTTGGGATTCCCCAGGAAGAGCCGGCTCAAGTAGCTGGGGAGAGGGAAGTCTGGGCATCCCGGTGTCGGTACAGGATCTGCTCGGGTGCAGGATCGGCTCGGGGTCCTTCGACTGCCGATGATGTCACATTACTGCAAATCTACTCGGCTTTCACACATACATTTTGGAAAGACATCAGCAGTTTTGTTAATAAATTCTTGTTTGTTAACACCTAAATGTTTTCTTTATAATTGTAATTTGTTAATAAAACACCATATTATCTTTGTTTTGTAAAGAACGTGAAACTGCATAAAACCAACATCGGACTGACAAAAAATAGAACAGTTCTTATATGTGAAGCCATATCTTTTTGTATTAATGTGGAGTTTGTTTGTATATTTCCTTAGTTGTTATCTAAATGCATTCTTTGACTCAAAATATTGCTTGGTGTCTTTCAATAAAGTTATGTTTTATTTTGCCCCATTTCATCAACATCAAGAGCTTTTGAGGGTCACCGTTCATCATTTGTGTAACGGAATGAAATGACTGTTTTCCACTTAAAAGTCATCCCCCCCCCCCCCCCCCCCCTCTGACACAGAACTAGTCTGCATGAGATATTGCCTCAAGGTCTCATGCATTTGCTATAACTGCTTCTTTCCAGCTCAAGAGAAGAATGAAGAAAAGGACTCTCTCTTTGTAATAAATCAAAGGACTCTATTTTAATAAAGCTAATCAAACAAAGTGTTAGTCAATAATAAGATGTGACCAATCTGTGAAATCAAAATATTAATTACTTCATTATAATCCTATAGAATATAATAAGTAATGTGACTTTAAATGTTTCCACTAGGGACTGATCTCACGTAGCGTTACACATTGCTTTTAGTGATCCAATCAGAATCTGCCAGATCTGACGGAGGCGTGGTTTTGGTGGTGCTTGGTAAATCTGTCATCTTTTCATTCGACCATAAACCAAAACATCTGAAGTATAAAACTATGCCCACGTCATCTTTAACGCCAGTTCAAAGCGTTCGAGAGAAGTTGACGGAGTGAACCAACGACAAGCTGGATAAACCCATTGCCGTTCCACCTGCTGCAACGGTTCCTTTCAGAATAAAAGCTGAAGTCACTGACCTTCTGGGTCCATCTGACGCTGTCAACCAACTGCCGCTTTTTACCTGGAGACAATCCAAAGACTAGTCTGTCGTACTGCTGACGCTGTTTCATCGGCTCCAGTACTGAAAGAGGGGTTCGAGGACCTGGCATTCTGGATCTGTACGGAGGTCTCATTCTAACCCCCAAATTCCACTACCTCCGCTCCGCTCCGGTCCGCCCCCGCCTTCCGCAGCCGCTCGCTTCCGAACTCAATTTTTCTTGGTACCCGCTCTACAACGGCTCCGCTCCGGTGCGGAGACCTGAGGGGGGCAAACAAGCATGCGTGGGATTTTAGAGATCTTGCGATACAGTCCGAGCAATAAACACGGAAGTTAGATCCAAACACCCGTTGTGTGGGAGAAGCATCGAAATGAACTGTTTAATCTGCCCATCATTTGTGTTGAGAGATCAGCAGTGTTTGGATCAACAAAGTGTGACTACTTTGATAGTGGAAACTGTCTGTATGGCTTATTTTTGTGCATTTAAAGTTCAGCCGCCATTGATAGTTGTTAAAAGTTGTTAAACCTGTGCATATGAAACAAAAAACGACTTTTGTTTATCGATTTATTGTGAAAAATGGAAGTTGTGCTTGCTCCTTTTCCTGTTGGGCGGTTGTGATTTCTGTCCATTGACTGCGGAGGTGCTCCGGCGTCCGGCGAAAATAGGATCGATTCCATTTTTGCCGGACGCCGGAACAGAGGGCGGCGCAAGGCGCCGCACTGCCGGAGCACGGCCGCAGTAGTGGAATTGCTCTGATCAACTACAACGGGACCGATTTTGCTCCGGCGTTCGTGTCGGAGCGGAGCGGAGGTAGTGGAATTTGGGGATAAGGGTATGTGTGGACCGACAACATGGCGTCGAATGTGTTTTTGAATCTCCTAACCAAAACTTAGCACAAAGACATCACCTTCAATTCCTACTAGAACTAATTGTTTCTTCGGATTTGCTGGTTCTGAACAACATTCCACACTACACCATTCTCCGTCTCATTCCATCTTAGTTACACCATACATTTAGTGTTAAAGTTAGTCTAGTTTTAATTAGTTTAGTAATAAATCTTTAAACTTTTAAAACTTGACTCTCTTTTCTGTTGTCTCTGAGTTAATACAAAGCTGTTACATAATCCCTGCAATAAAAAGTTCCAATCTTCTGGTTAAAAAGTACCCACAGATCCATAAGATTGATTTTATATTTACTATGGAATATTATGTCTTATGGCTCATGAAATAACATGTAAATGAACTCATTACATTTGCTTATATTTTAAATTTCCTTTAGAAATGCAAACATATTTTCTCCAAAAGTGTTGATTTTTGGACTACAGGACTACAACCGCTAAGACTATGACCGCAAATTTGTTCTGACAAATCAAAATCATAAAGTGATAATGTAACTTCCGTAAGCTTCATGTTCAGCCAATCAACTACTTTGACGTCATCGACAGTCGTTGGACCCCGAGCCGATCCTGTACCCGAGCAGATCCTGTACCGACACCGGCTTAAGCTGCTGTCCCCACAACCCGACTCCGAATAAGCAGCTGAAAATGAATGGATGGATATTCGCATATATTTTCTATTGGTAGATAATGCAGGAAACAGAGGTAGAAGACTATTTTCACTTTCACTTTTAGCCTGAGTGTTGAACTCAGAGTCACCAATCGTATTTCAAAAATAAGGTAAATGTGGTTTCTCAGTGAACTTAGTCTTTAGGATGGTTTAATTTTATGTTCTGATACCTCAGAATTGTTTTGTGCAGGGCCAAGTGGCTGCAGGTGTCCACCCATATGCCCGGTTTTAGCAACAGCTTGTCTCGATGGTGAGGCTGATGATCTTATGAAACAGTCTGGATTATTGTCCTAGAAAATAAAAGCATATGCACAATTTACATTTTAATGAGCAAATGAGATCATAAAACAAATTGTCCTGGCAAAAGCACCTCCTGCAATCAAGCAGCAATTAAAAATGTTATTAGAATTATTAAAATAATCATTGACTTGATACGTAGTAGGTGGAAACAAAATCAATCAGAGTTTATAGAATGCTATAGTTTATTGTTAAGCCATGTGTTGCAACTTCCTCTTTGCAAATATGTTTTGACTGCGACACGTTTGCAAGAAGTCGTGCATAAAATTTATGCATGACTGATGCAAAGTTCAGTAGGCCTGTGCCAAACAAAATGCTGTTCAATTAAAAGGGAAGCAATGGCATCCCATATAATAAGGGATTTCTGGGTGGATGTACACTGACATACTAGCATGATGGCTCATTCATGTCATGCTATGTAATTTGGTTAATGTACCCCACCTCCCGCTCTTAAAACACTTGCACATTCACGTTTGCCATTATAATCTCTATGACAGAGGACATTAATTATGTTCACTGGCTGATCTCTGTTTCTTCACAACATCACTGATTAAAATTTCACACATTGTAATGATGTGCTTCAGAGCTAGAAGCTGTGAAGCAGTCAGAAGCATTCAGTGGGCTTGAAATCCTATTCTTGGGATGTTTGAGTACCCCCCCCCCCCCCCCACACACACACACACACTTCCTCCTCAAAAGGACACATGTAATCCAAATTAAAGCTGTTAAGTGCTTGAAGAGAAGCTTTATTTACATGCAAATGGAATATATAGCAGCACTTGTTCATTAAAATATTGTGCAAATGAGGAAACAACAAAGCAGCAACTTTTCTCCAGATATGTGGGTTCAGATTTCATATTTGGGAAGTTTAATTAAGCAATAGATTATGTTTTGAAAGGAGCATTCACTTTAATGAATCCCCAGAGAACGCAGATAAACACAGCAATAGTATCAAAGCATTCTTCTGTTTAATGGATGTGAAAATTAGGGATGTAATGGCTTTGAGCCTTATTTTTTATTGCTCGTGGGAATGCTCCCCCTGATAGAAATGACACTCACGTAACCTACATTGTACTCACAGTTTCATTTTAGATACTACGTAAAATCTGTCATTTTCAAGGCTTATTTAAAAGAAGAGTTTAAGCTACTGGTTTTAAACTGGTTTCAGTGGTTCTTGAACCAGACATCTGAGCAACTTCACATTGGACAGATGTTTTGTGGTACTGGGAGGTCTCCATCTGCTTTACCGCAGTAGCTGTTTACTGTGCCAGAAGCTAATGTATAGGCTAGCAGTTAGCTTTTTTCAGTTTGCATACGTCAATAAGAAGCACAAAAATAAGATTTTTGCTTTTTTTTGTAAGTAAATGAAAGAGAGAAAAAGTCTTTGGAATCTAAACAAAGAGCTAAAAGTGAACATCGGCACAACCAAGTTTCGAACCATGGGGGGTAAGAGGGAGCATGGCTCTCCTGAAAGGGTAAAGGGGTCCCCAGGAAGCCCTCAAATGACACACCGGGGAGGGGGGGTTGTGGGGGGTGATGGGGGTGATGGGGGTGGAGTGATTACCCAGTTTCAACCCATATTACAATATTTTGCGCGTTATAACTGAGGTGATCCGATGTACGATGAACGCTCTCACAGCGTTGTGTTGTATGGACTACTTCACACACACCTCACGGGGCTCCCTTCCCCATAAGCCTGCGTGTAATTGGAGCCCCCAGCACAGCCTACACGAGGTTGAGTGGGCTAAAGGAGGCTACAAAATTACGGACTGATGATGACCTGGCTTTGTTTTTACTGGACTTGAAAGTAATAAAATGAGTTTGGACTTTTTACCTTAGTGGCTTATTTTAGTATCAGTTGGCTCGATGTTAGTGCAAGCTACTACAGCAGGCTGTGACAGGGTCGGTAACAAGATGGCACCTGTGCTTGGCTTAGCCGCAGTCACCGGCCACTTTTTCAAACTTTTCTCCACTAACCTCCTCTTTTCCACCTTGCTCCTGTCTGCAATCCTCTTATGTTTATGTTTATGTATTTAGCAGACACTTTTGTCCAAAGCGACTTACAAGTGATAATAAGCATGTTGCCCTTGAGGCTAACAACAACAATAACAACAACAACTGACATCAATCATGGAGAGGAGGGAACAAGGAGTGGACAGTAGAGAGGTGGGGATGGGTGCAGAGATGGTGCTAGTTAAGAAGATGCTCTCTGAAGAGCAGGGTCTTCAGGAGTTTCTTGAAAATTGAAAAGGAAGACCCTGTTCTGGTAGTGCTTGGAATGTCATTCCACATTTGTGGAACGATGCATGAGAAGAGTCTGGATTGTCCTGAGCGTTGTGTAGGCACTGCTAGCCGATGATCCTGCGATGACTGGAGCGGCCGGGCCGAGACGTAAGCCTTTGCAAGAGGATTCAGGTAGATAGGAGCCGTACCATCTCTTACTTTGTACGCTAGTGTTAGCAATTTGAATTTGATGCGTGCTGCTAGCGATAGCCAGTGGAGCTCAAAGAACAGAGGGGTGACATGTGCTCTTTTTGGCTGATTTAAGACCAGACGCGCCGCTGCGTTCTGGACCATTTGAAGAGGTCTCACAGTACAACCTGGATGACCAGTTAGAAGGACATTGCAGTAATCGAGGTGGGAGATGACAGTAGATTGCACCAGGAGCTGGGTGGCATGTTGTGTTAGGTATGGTCTGATCCTTCGTATGTTATACAGCACAAAGCGGCATGAACGAGCAACAGAGGCAACATGATCTTTAAAGGTCAGGTGTTCATCGATCACAACACCCAGATTTCGAACTGCCTTTGAAGGAGCTGGATATAGGACGTCATTTTGGATTGAGATATTGTGCTGTATGGATGGTTTTGCTGGGATGACAAGTAGTTCAGTTTTAGAGAGGCTGAGTTGGAGATGGTGGGATTTCATCCATTTTGATATGTCAGAGACAGTTTGATATTCGTGCAGAGACAGTGTGGTTGTCCGGTCGAAATGACAGATAGAGCTGGGTGTTATCTGCATTGCAGTGGTAGGAGAAGCCATGTGATAGAATGATCTCACCCAGTGAGGTGGTGTATATGGCAAAGAGAAGAGGTCCTAGTACAGAGCCCTGGGGGACTCCTGTGGCAAGATGGTGCATGGTAGAGGATTGGCCAAGATACACTGAATGATCGTCCTGTGAGGTACGATTCAAACCAGGCGTGCGCTTTCTCTGTGATGCCCATGCTAGAGAGTGTGGACAAAAGGAAGCCATGGTTGACAGTGTCAAATGCAGCCGATAAGTTGAGCAGGATAAGCACTGAGGATATGGCAGTCGCTCTAGCTTCTTTTAAGATTCCGTCACTAACAGAGCAGTTTCAGTGGAGTGGCCCTTTTTGAACCCAGATTGGTAAGGGTCAAGCAGACAGTTTTGTTAGAGGTATTCTGTGATCTGCTTGAAAGCCACCCTTTCAATGATTTTGGACAGAAAAGGGGGGAGAGAGATAGGTTGGTAGTTCTCCACATGATTTGGAGGAAGAGATGGTTTTTTTCTTTTAGCAGCGGTTTAACCTGAGCATGCTTGAGAGAGGTGGGAAATATACCGGATGTCAATGAAGCGTTGATCACATGTGACTGCTGCGGCTACTGTAGGAGCAATAGCTTGGAGCAGCTTAGTCGGAATGGGGTCAAGTGGGCATGTAGTAAGGCGGCTGCACGTGAGAAGCTTGGACACACAGTTCTCAGTGAGAGGGGAAAAAGAGGGAAATGAAGCAGTAGGGCTTGAGATGGTTGGGCTAGAAGAAGTTTGTGGTAGCGAATGTTCAGGAGTGGCCAGTTGAGTAAACTGTTTGCTTATAGCTGCCACTTTGTCATTGAAGAATGAGGCAAAGGTGTCAGCTGAAAGATTGTTGGTAGGACGTGGAGATGGAGGGTTGAGCAGAGTTTTGAATGTTGAAAATAGTTTCTGAGAGTCAGTAGAGCTGAGAATTTTGTCAGTGTAGAAAGCTTTCTTTGCATCAGTGATGCTGGCTGAAAATGAGGACAGTCATTGTTTAAATTTCATTTGATCACCAGGATCTTTTGTTTTGCGCCATTTACGTTCCGCAGAACTAAGATTGGTGCGTAGAGACCGGAGGGTATCATTTAGCCAAGGGAGGATCTAGCAGGTCTAGTGGCTAAAGGGCACACGTTGTTAAGACAAGAGCAGAGTGTGGAGCAGAGAGACTCGGTGGCATCATTCACTCCATAAGCAGAGAATGTGCTGGGAGATGGAAGAGTGGAGGCAACACGAGAAGAGAAGAGGTTGGGTGCCAGATTGCGGAGGTTGCGGCAGAATGAGACCATTGGGGAGGAAGCAGTGGACCTCCCTTGTAGAGTCATGCTGAAATGGATGAAGTAATGATAGGAAAGATGCAGCGTTGTGACAGAGATTGTGTCTATGGCACAGTTTCTGGTGAAAATGAGGTCAAGTGCTTTTCCAGCTTTGTGAGTTGGAGGACTTTGTACTAGTTTTAGATCACTCTTCAGTAGTGTCCCTGCTACCATCTCCTACGATCGCCAGTCTCTTTTGTCCTTCCACTCGTTCACGATCGCCCAAGATGCACCGAGGACATACCTCCCTGTTTGTTTATCTGAGTGGCGCACTGGCCCAGAGCCAAACAACGATCACAACCAGTGCACCTCCAGCGATGTTTATCCGGCCCCGGGAAAACGTCGGAGGAAAAGAGGAAAACGATCAGGAATCCAGGTGTGAATAAGACTTCTCTTAAAGCGTGGTTTATCTAGTAAACATCGGCGTGATCTTCTAGATTCTTGTCCTTTGTTTGGTGACTTGAGCACCACTTCCGCATTCCCACCAGGCCGCGTTGTGGTGCGGTTTTTCTGTCAAAGTGTTTTAAGGTCGGTTTATCTTCATTCCTCAGTGGTTTCTCCTCCTGTTCCCTCCATAAGTGGTTTTTATAAACTCCATGCATCTAACCCTGCTAATTTACGTCCTCTAACTCTAGCTGTTTCTGTAGTTTCTGATTCCTCCAACTCACTCAGCATGGCTCTATTAAATTCCCGCTCTGTTAACAATAAGTCCTTCCTGCTCAATGATTTAATTCTCTCTAAAAACCTGGATTTTCTGTTTCTGACTGAAGTTTGGCAGCAAACATCTGATTATTCTGGTCTGATTGAACTCTGCCCGAGTGGTTATTCTTTTCTTAGCCAGCCCCGGGGTTCTGGTCGTGGTGGAGGCCTAGCTGTTGTTTTCAGAGACCATCTTCCATGTAGCTCTACAACCTCTGGTCACTTTGCTTCCTTTGAACTGCAGCTGATTAAATTTGGGCGTAAGGACCCGTTCTACTGTGCTGTGGTCTATCGTCCACCTGGTCCAAACAGTTCTTTCCTTCAGGAGTTTAGTGACTTTCTATCCTCCACTGTGACGCTGTCCAAACTGTTGATTGTTGGTGACTTTAACATTCACGTTGATGATCCTTCTGATCACTTTGCCATGAATTTCTCCAGCCTTATGGACTCCTTCAGCTTTACCCAGCATGTTTCTGGCCCCCCACACACCAGGGGGAAGACTCTAGACCTTGTTTTTACCCTGAGTCTAAATGCTGACAGTGTTTGTCCTGAGGATGTTTCTATTTCGATCACCATTGCGTTTTCTGTAACTTGTCAGTTTTTGCGTCCCCACCTCCTGCTCACCGTATGGTTAGTTCTCGTTTTCTTAATGAGAGCACAGCTAGAAATTTTTCCTGCTGCTTTTGATCCACCCTGTTCTTCTGATAACGAACCAGATTCCTTAACTTCTCAGTTTAACGAGCACTGCCTCTCCATTCTGGACAATATTTGTCCTGTCAGAACCAGATCAGTTCCTGCAGTGAACCCTACTCCCTGGTTTAACAACAGCCTTCGCAGCCTGAAGCGCCAATGCAGAAAAATTGAGCGCTTGTGAAAGAAAACCCATCTCCACGTCCATCTGCTGCACCTAAAGGATCTTCTGACATCCTTGAACTCTGCAGTCAGAGATGCTAGGGTTTCCTATTTTTCCAACCTGGTGTCCCAGAGCAAAGGAAACCCCAAGGTACTGTTTAACAACATCAGCAGTGTCATCTCTCCTTCCTCTCCTACAACCTCCATCCACTCTGTTGCAGACTGTGAGAACTTTTTGTCTTTCTTTGTGGACAAAGTCAACAAGGTTAGATCTAGCATCTCTCCTTCAGCCTTATCGCTGCCTCTCCCGACTCCAACCAGGCCCATCATCCTAGATAGCTTTGCTCCTGTTTTTTGCCTGAGTTAACCAAATTAGTTAACTCTATGAAGACCTCTGCATGCCCCCTCGACATCTTACCCTCATCTTTGTTTAAAAGTGCTTTTCAGTCCATCGGTCCCAGCGTGCTCTCTATAATTAATGCTTCTCTGGTTTCTGGTCAGGCCCCTGCTTACTTTAAGAACGCTGTAATCCACCCGCTTCTTAAAACGAGTCTTGACGCCTCTCTCCATAGCAGCTTCAGACCCATCTCTAAACTTCCGTTCATCTCCAAGATCTTGGAAAAGGTTGTGGCTAAACAACTCACAGCTGCTCTTGATCAACATAACATCTATGATTGCTTACAGTCAGATTTTCGTAGAGCTCATTATACTGAAACAGCTCTTCTTAGGGTCTCTAATGACCTTCTGACTCACAGTGATGCAGGGAACTGTTCTGTTCTGGTCCTGCTGGACCTGACTGCAGCCTTTGACACTGTTGACCATCACCTGCTACTGGAGAGGCCGAGAGACTGGGTAGGCCTATCAGAAACTGCTCTGGAGTGGTTCTCCTCATATCATTCTGAGCGTTCCTTTTCTGTGGCCTTCTCCAAGTTTAGGTCCTCCACCACCTCTCTTACCCATGGTGTCCCACAAGGTTCTGTGCTGGGGCCTCTGCTCTTCCTCCTCTATCTGCTCCCTCTTCGGCACATCCTGAGCTCCTTCAAAGGAATCTCCTACCATCTTTATGCAGATGACATCCAACTGTACATCTGCTTTAAGCCCCATGAGATGTCTAAGCTGCAGCTGTTACTCACCTGCTTAGACTCTATTAAAATCTGGATGGCTGGGAGCTTTCTACAGCTGAATGAAGATAAGACGGAGATCCTCATCTGTGCCCCAGACAAGCTGGTTCCCAAAGTCAGAGACTCTCTTGGTCAGCTTGCTTCTCACACCAAACCTTCCATCGGGAATCTTGGCGTGACCTTTTACCCAGCTCTCACCCTGGATTCCTAATGTCAGTTCTCTTGTTCGCTCTTCCTTCTTCCATCTCAGGAACATTGCAAAGCTGAGTCCCATTCTGTCCCGCTCTGAACTTGAGACTGTTCTCCACACCTTCATCTCCTCACGCTTATACTACTGCAACTCTCTTTTCACATGTCTGAGCAAAACCTCCCTGAACCGTCTACAGGTGGTTCAGAACGCCTGTGCTCGGCTTCTGACCAAGTCCTCCAAACACACCCACATCACCCCGCTTCTCCTCCAGCATCATTGGCTGCCAGTCAACTTCAGGGTACATTTCAAGATCCTGGTTCTGGTCTATAGGGCCTTACATGGACAAGCACCATCTTACATTGGTGATCTTCTTAGTCCCTACACCCCCAGCAGGTCCCTGAGGTCCAGTGATCAAAGCCTACTGGTTGTGCAGCGCACCAGGCTAAAGACCAAAGGTGACAGATCATTTGCTGCTGTGGCCCCCAGACTCTGGAACTCTCTCCCCCTGAGCCTGAGATCAGTGGACTCAGTGGTCTCCTTTAAAAAACAGTTGAAAACTCACTTGTTCAAGCTGGCTTTTGTGTGACCTTCTTCACCACTCTCTCTTTATTCTGCTCTCCCACCTATTCCACCTTCCTCAGGATCCACTGATTTCCCTCTTTCCTAGTCACTCTCTCTCTTTCTTAACATTTTTTTAAATAAAATGTATTATTTTTTTAATCACAATTGTCAATTTTTTGCTCATTTTAAATATACTTTAACCATTTTCTAAATTAATTTTTACATTTTTACATAGTTTTATGAAGCACCTCGTGATTTTTATCTTGAGAGGCACTACAGAAATTATATTTTCTTCTTCTCCTTCTTCTTCTCCTTCTCCTTCTCCTCCTTCTCCTTCTCCTTCTCCTTCTTCTTCTTCTTCTTCTTCTTCTTCTTCTTCTTCTTCTTCTTCTTCTTCTTCTTCTTCTTCTTCTTCTTCTTCTTCTTCTTCAGGGTTGTTTACAACAGTTGTAATTCTGCTTTCAGCCAGTAGGTGGACAACATATTTAGAGGGTACTATGCAACTTTCTCATATGTATAAATCATGTTCTTGAGCCAGTATGTGCTAAAATGACCCTTTACAGGGTGTCACTCAGACCCCACCACCCTCCGTGGCCAGAATACCGCATTTGCAACTTGAACTATTTTTTATTTACTTTGAAAAAATTAGCCGACATTTCTGGCACCGCAGTCTGCTTCCAGCACATTTCCTGCATGTTTTCAATCATTACCACAGCTTATATGTTTGATTTAGTGATTAACCGCTCCTCTAGAAACTAATGAAGGCTGAAGAGACATTTCATTTGTTAAAAAGACACAGTGATGAGATAAGTGTCAATTTTGCTTCGACCCCAGATCTTTAATAACGGACAGTAGGGGGTGCTAAAGCAAGCAAAACTGCTTAGTATCCATTTAATGCCTTTTAACTGCAGCACCTGCAAGAATTCGGCTTTGCTTCTACATGTAGATTTGAATTTTCATTCTTTACATAATTAAAAAAAAACATCCAATTCTCACTCATCCGATTCGTTAGTCAACCAAAGAGCTTATTCTCAGCAAACCTCTGGTCATCTTTAGCTTTCTCAATAAGACGTCTGCCTGAGTCTGGCTCTATATTCTGCAATCCCGAAAGAGTGCAGAGTCAGTGAACCCTGCTACATTGTGTGATGGAGGAGTTGCTATGTGCCCAACGTTCACCTCTGCAAGGCTGGCTGTTGTTTATCCCTGTAATGTCCATTTTATTGGGAATCTCAGCGAGCCTTCACGCTACCTGCTGTGCTCAGCAGTGTGGAGAAGCTGGGGCCAGAAGTGCGGTGGTCAGTGTCTGTCAATCACAATCACAAGGATCAGTTAGCAGCCATCATTCTGAGAAGCTGCACCCAGATGTTGCCTGTCTCCCAGCTCTGCATGCTTTCCACCACAAACTGACTCTTTCTCATTATGTGCTGCTTTATTTTTACCACTTTTAATCATCCTGCACTACAACATCTTTGGTGAGTTCACTCTAATTTATTGTTTGGAAGAAAAAGACCAAAGAAAATGCGTTGTTTTAACCTCGACGGAGGGTGTTTGTTTCTGTGTTTGTGCTGGAGTCCATAGGAGGGGGGGGGGGGGGGGGGGGGGGGGTTGATGCTGTGGAAGGGAGCAGTCAGAGGTGATAAAAAGGGAACGCCACAATATACTCAAGCTGTTGGAAAACAAACAGAAAACATTGATTTTATCATCTTTACAGACCCCTGAAAGCTCGCTGTGCTTGATGTTTACCTGACACGAAATAAACAGTATACTGTGGACTGTGGACTTCTACTCTGCATTTCATTTGCCGCAGTGCCCTCCGTATATGTATGTCTTTGACCCGTTCCCGCCCCTAATTTTTCCCATCACATTCAGAGCAGACCTGCCAACGGTCAGCTTCATTACAGCCAATATCTTAAATCACCTCTCAGGCGCTTCCCTCCAGTTTGAAGCTCGGTCTCCTCTGAATCGCAGTCATTTAAATGTTCCTGTGCTGATTGTGGGTGCAGGTGGTAATACATTAAGGGACTGAGACAGCCAGTGGCACGGTGCTGAAAGACCTTCATCCATTTGCACTAAGTTTTCCCTTACATTCAGAGGCATGTCGGCCTAATTAGACCAATGATTTTTGACTGTGGCCATATTCATATGGGACAGCTCACTTTAAGTTGTACAACAAGATGATTCTACACCATGTATACTCCACAAGGCCAATAGATTATGACACAGTCTGGGGAATTTTAAGAAGAAATTGCACATTAACGAAAGGGGAGAATGGCTGCAGAGAACTGCGACGAGGTTATTGCTCTTTTACTTTTCATCTTTTAAGTAAAATAAAAGTCCTGAATCCCTTAAGAGGTGGTGATATCTGAGGTCCAAAACAATGTTTGTTTTATTGCATGTGGCAAAACAAATCAACAGAAAGTCAATTCATTAATAAAAAGACAGTTTAAATAATAATAAATGTTGTGCTGCTTGTCCAGTCTTTGGTTCAATCGTAGAAAAAAACCACTTGTCTCCGTGTTTGAACCACACTGAGTTGTCAGTGTATCTCTGTCTCTCAACGATGAGTTCTTCAAGCAGGTAAAAGCTTCAGAAAGCCCTCGGTCCATTTCCATTCTAGCTTCCAGCAGTGTGAGTGGTGTGACAGCCTCTTGGGGGGAAAGATTATTGAGATCAGGCCTCCCCCAGCTCGGTGCCTCTGGCCCAGCCAGCCGAGCCAACCCAGTCAGTTCCTCCAGCCACCCCCCCCACCCCACCCCCACCCCCCCCCGGCGCCTTACAGAGCAGCCCACCAGGCGCACAGAGAGCAAAGAGGCACCAGGGACTTCTCTAACTGTCCATGCTTTGGGCAGCTCTCTGGCAAGCCAGCATGAAGAAGGCCCCCAGTCCCAAGGCTGTCCCACTGCTCCCCACTTAGAACTCACTCACAGATTCAGGGACGAGATAGTGTCTGCTTTGAGGATTTCTGCCCGTCTGTAAAGGAGGAAATTTGGAAAGCCTTTGAAAGTCCGCTTTTAACGCGACCTGGGCAAACGTTACAGCGGGGAAAGCAGAAAACCAAGAATAAAGTCAGACTAGACACATTTTTCTTATCGTTATAACTTTGTTTTTCAGATTAGTTTGACAAATTCCTGATTAAACGGATTAATTTAGGCCATATTAATAACAATAATAGTCATATTTTACCCAAATGGAGGCTTAAATCTGTATTGGCTATCGTTTTTCTAATCCGATCCAGTATTATGAAGCCACACACCAACAGAAAAAGCCCCGTTTAGTTGGTTTAATGACTTTCTTTGTGCTGAATCTTGGAGGACATGTTTTGAAGAGGAGTTGCTGTTAACCAACCGGTGAGAGCTGGACGAATTGTTGAGGCCACGGCTGCTGGGAGCTGGATGAGGACTGACAAGGCCACCCGTATAAAGGAAGGGGCAGCTCCTAGTCAACCAATGGGGGAAGGGCAGGCGACAGGATCGGTATACAACAACAGCAATAAACACACAATTACTTTAATTCTCAGTCGTTTTATTGTTCTTCTTTGTATTCAAATACTTTTCATGGTCTTTTAACAATTTAATGTTTTGTGTCCATGTTGTTTTCTTCACTAATTAGCAGCCATACATCAGAAATGTCAGCTGTTACTGCCGGTGGGTAGCTGGAGAAAAGGAATCTGAAGATTCTGCAGCCACCGAATGGAAGATTACGGCGCACTGCTGTGACAAGCTGTCTAAAATCATTTACAGCTCATGTGCAGCTTTCTAATTGCAGGATCAACCGAACACAACTCAAAATAATTGTAAACCATAATATCATTGAGGCGAGCACGCCGTTCGTTCTGAACACAGAAAAATTAAACATCTAAATGGTTTCGTGTGTTTTAGCAACTCGTTGGGAAACAGAAGAAATTACACTTTCAGACAACACGTCCTTGACTTAGTCTTCCAGACTTCCTCTGCAGAGATGTCGAGCCTGACTGTGTTTTTGTTGGGTGAATTTTTGCAGCTGCTGGAAAAGTTATGAGCTCAGTAAATAGCTAGTTGAGCATGCTGGTCACGCCAATAACAGAGGATAGCTAAACAATAGCCCCTAACTGGACTGTGACAGGGTAATTACCGCGCTCACATCGTAAAACTCCCTTTACATAGGTCACCTGGAAAGTGTAATTTAAAAAGCTTTATGGATTATTTTTTTATTGAAGCAATTAAATCAAAAAGCAAAAAGTAATTAAGTGTGGAGGTAATAATACTGTTGGTCAACAGCGTTTGTTGTGAGAGCGTGATTTGTCAGCCTCACCTCTCTAATGTTCTCTTTATAGAGCAGACCACCATTTAATTTACAGTCCAGTTTTTTTATTACTGTATTTTCTGCAATTATGTTTATAATGTCACCAAAAAAAGCTGAGAAGGATTTAATGAAATCATCATCACGAGTGATAATTGAGAGCGAATGCTCGATCTGAATTATCATCTCCCAGTATGTTCTAAATTAATGAATCGTTACTATTCATACTGCTGGTTTATAATTATGTTAAATTGGCTGTCTTATCAGCAGTCAAAGACTTGGGATTATCGGTGTGGACTGTGCCAAATTCCTTGTGGATACAGGCACAAAGAAAAAAAAAGGAGGAGGGGGAGATAATATTGGGAGGTTAAACTCCACAATTTTCTCTTAAAGAGATGTAAGGAGAGCTTTTTTTTTTGCACAAATGCGCTCTCGCTTTATGAGAGAAATCAGACTGACGGGTCTGTGGGGGCATTAGCATCCACTTGACTCGTGGTGCAGACGGTTTTTACAATCCAACACATACGTGGAGATGACACGTCAACACTGTTGATCCCTGCAATTGTGTCAGGTAACCGAATTCAGATGATATGTTAATGGGAAAGGGGGAAGTACGCTGCCCTTGTTAGCGTATGGGCCACTTGCATTTCAGAAACGGATTATCATTCAGCCGGCACATTTCTGACAATAACAGTAATAATCTAATTGTCAGGCAGGGAGGAAAAAAGGCTTAATTTTCATGCTGTGAGGTCAAGATAAATTGGTAAAGCAGAGGGAAGATTGATTTCTTTGTAAATCAAATAACTCAAGTTGTTATTTCCTAAAAACGTTGAACACAGATGGAAAAGAGAGTGAAATAAATGAAAGAAGTTGAAATGTGTACCTGTAATATCACATGTACAGGGTTATAGAAAAAGCAGAACATCTTCCATAGCTAAAAGCTTTATGTGCAGACACCTAATCAGCCACACACACCAGCTTTAACTCCACGCCCCTCGCCCACCACCATTAAAGCCTTCATTGACGTCTCTGCTATCCTTCATGAAAAAGCAGCTATAGTAACCCATCACACACGTCCTCTGATTGCTCTATAGGTATCCATGCACGCATTCATCCAGTAGATGAATGGGAAAAAAAAGAAGAAAAGAAAAATGTTTTTAGTGAAACGTCAAAGAAAGGTGTTTTAAGGTGAGGCGCGTAAATAAAAGAAAAGGTCCACGTGTCGGATGTATTTGTTGTGATTTGATGGTAAACTTTCCGTCTCCTTGTCATTGGGAATGCGAACAGCAGAGGGCAGCTTGAATACATAAATACAAACTAGAAGGGTGCATCAAAGGCATGCACTGGTTTACATGGGAGGGCTCCCAGCACACACACCTCAGCTCCAGTCTGACAGCTGGCTGGAGACTCTGTGATCAGCATCAACCCCACCACAGCACCTCGCTGGGGACGCAGCCGAGGAAGAGGGGAATAAAAGAATTGTGGAGTGACAGGTAATTGACCAACACCGGGCAAGTAGCAGGTAATGTTTTCAAAGCCTTGTGTCAATTCACCGGTCATATAAAATCTTGAGTTCCCTCCTGTCCTCGCCCTCGCCGCCTCGCTGTTTCCTGCAGGTTGCAGAGAGTTACAGCACTCTCTACTGAGGAGCAAACCTCAAAGAAAACACCGCTCTGTGCTGCTTTTATTGTTAACCTGTGTTCAGCCATTGTCTGCCCTCCCTCCTGAGTTCCATCTCTTCCCCTTTCTCTCCCTATCTAACCCCCCCTCCTCTCTCTCTCTTTCTCACCGTGGCTCAAGATGAATCTGCCAGCATGTGCCCATGCTCTTTATCACTGTCAGATGCCCCATGGTGGTCCTCCTCCTCTTTCTCAAACTGGGCACCAACCGCTGGCTGGAATTATTCCTCACCTCCAAAACTCTCCCCACTGTTTCTAAATAAATGTGGCTGTAGTAACCAAGGAGTGTTGCTCATCCATCTTTACCCTGGTGTGTGTGTGTGTGTGTGAGAGAGAGTGTGTGTGTGGAGTGTGCAGTGTTTACTGAAGTAGACAGAGAGTCTAATAAGCAGCACGGTACTGGAAGAGTAAAGACACCAAAGTGGAGAATGGATTGCATTGCTGTTATTTGGTTGGAGAGGAAATTTGTTTTACTCAATTTAAGAAAAGCTGTTTGTTCGTGGAGTCTTTAACTAACTTCATTTTGTAAAATCTACAAAACCTCTTTGACAGCAGATTTTTCGTTGTATTATTAAAACAGCATATTATTAAGCGTATGCGTGCAGACGTGTATAAAAGCATTCTATATGACGTTACAAGCTAGGAAGGTGCACCTTCATCTCCTCACGCTTAGACTACTGTAACTCTCTTTTCACATGTCTGAGCAGAACCTCCCTGAACCGTCTACAGGTGGTTCAGAATGCCTGTGCTCGGCTTCTGACCAAGTCCTCCAAACACACCCACATCACCCCGCTTCTCCTCCAGCTTCACTGGCTGCCAGTCAACTTCAGGGTTCATTTCAAGATCCTGGTTCTGGTCTATAGGGCCTTACATGGACAAGCACCATCTTACATTGGTGATCTTCTTAGTCCCTACACCCCCAGCAGGTCCCTGAGGTCCAGTGATCAAAGCCTACTGGTTGTGCAGCACACCAGGCTAAAGACCAAAAGTGACAGATCATTTGCTGCTGTGGCCCCCAGACTCTGGAACTCTCTCCCCCGAGCCTGAGATCAGTGGACTCAGTGGTCTCCTTCAAAAAACTCACTTGTTCAAGCTGGCTTTTGTATGTCCTTCTTCACCTCTCTCTCTTTATTCTGCTCTCCCCACCTATTCCACCTTCCTCAGGATCCACTGATTTCCCTCTTTCCTATTCACTCTCTCTCTTTAACATTTTTTCTTTTAAATGGCAATTGCTTATTCTTGCTCATTTTAAATATATTTTTAAACATTTTTTAAATGCTTTTTTTCTATTTTTACAATTTTTGTATTTTTGTTTTTGTGAAGCGCCTCGTGATTTTTATCTTGAGAGGCGCTATAGAAATGATATTTTCTTCTTCTTCTTCTTCTTCTTCTTCTTCAAGCACCTGCAGTTGAAAGACACATTTTCTTTTCATTTGGGCAACTAAAGCCTCGCTTCAGAACTTTTAAAGTGCGGTCTATGACAGGTGAGATATCACCTCTTCAAAAACGTTTCTTAAGAACCAACTTCTAAAGATTTCTTTGAGCTCTTTCATAAAATACATTTTCTAATATGCTTTGGTTAAAATAGCTTAACAGCATTTAGAGAGTCTTTACACTTAAAACAATAAGTTTGGTATTTATATGTTGGAGTTACTAATATATACAAAGTAAAATGAACTTATAGAGCAAGTCACCCCCCAAATTAATGTTTTGTTGCTGATAAACTCTATAAAGGAGTGTCTAATCATGCTGTAGACATGTGTAGTCAATCATTTGGTGCATCTTAGTAAAAATTTAAATATTCTGCCTAAAACTGTCAGTGTTGTGCCGTTGCCAGGTAAAAAAAAACTCTGCACTGCATTTGAATTTATATCTGCCATCGCTATTGGCTAAGAGATACACTATGACGTTAGCTGGTACATTATGATGTCACCATGTCATTGTGAGCCTGTGGCCATTTCTCAATGTGCATACTTGTCTGAACTTGTGTACTCACATCCTTGTGAAACATCATCAACGATGGCCCAAGGACTGTTCCAATTCTAAGTATGAATAAAGGCAAGTTGGCACAAAGTTCCCAGATGTGTTCTTGCTCCGCCCATTGTATCAAGGGCGCATCAATGCATCCTTCTGCAGACCTGGGACAGCAAAGTTTCCTGCAACGCAATGCGTCACAACCCGTTAAACTCCAAACATCAGAGGAGAAAGCTAATAACTGTAATGTTTTATGTTAGAGATATAAATAAATAAAATAATCTAAAGTTGTCTGTTATTGTACATAATCGTGTGTAAACTGTAAACTTTGCTGTGTATTTGGGTTTTACTCTTCAAGATCCTTCAAAATGCTAATTAGCTAACCCACTATCAAAATAAAAGCCCCATAGGTCTGCTCTTAAAGTGCAGGAAATGCTAGTTTTTTAATAGTTTTGATCAAAAGTGGGCCAAATATAATACAAAGAAGATGCTTTTGCTGTTATTTTGTTATTTAAGGAACAAACTACGTAGACTTTTATTTTTATGTCTGGTAATAAAAATTTGTCTGTACGATTCTGTTCCAAATACCATCCTTATACTCCCGTACTCGGTAGAACAGACTTTCTGGTGTCCTTGACAAGAACATACTTGTCTAGTACACAAGACGGTAATAGCATCCTTGAGTATTAAAAAAAAAACGGCCAATGTGTATTTGTTAGCGGCTCCACCCTCAGTCTGCCAGGCAACAGCATTTGATGCATTTTTCAAACAGAAAGTGGGAGTGGAGTAAGACTGCTAGGGAGTGACTTGGTCTTTAAAGGTGAATAGTATAAAAAAGGCAATCTAGTACAAACTACTTAAAAATATGCTTTTTACTAATGCTTAAAACAGAAGTCTGAAGATGTTTTCAGAGGACACCATCTAGAGATGGAAAAATGTAATGCATCTTTAAAACCCTCTCCCTACTTTTGTGATTAATGCTGCAAGCAACGCCTCTTCTCCATGCATGTGCTCCTCTAGCCGACCAACATAGCTTAAACACATCGTTTGCCAGTTATCATTCTCACATTATGCAGTTTATTCATATAAATATATATTTTAAAGACTTGTCCACAATAATGCCACCAACTCTGCATCAGTCTAGGTACTTTGCAAACACGTGCACACAATGTGATTGATATCTGTACGTAGGCGATGTATATTGGCTAAAGGCGGGTTCACACTGGAGGCATCAGTGGTGCAGAACGGCAGCGGAAAGTCTCTGTTTCAATTTTTAATCCATTATAGTTTATGGGTTTATCCCAACATTCTGGCGTGTCCCAGAAGCAGATAGGACCAGGTTCTATTTTTTCCATGAGCCGCTTCTGGGACACGACAATTTCTGTAGTTATAAGACTAGACAGGACATCACACACAGCTTCAGTGTAAAATGTCCTGTAGTTTCATAAGACTATTGCACAGATGCAATTTTTATATCTAGATTTCGTCAGTACATGATGTGACCTAACTGCTTATTTCCTCCCAGCATCTTTCAAGAAGTGCAATGTTGTGTTTTTCATGGGTTAGAGTGGAAGTGTGGACCTGAGGTAATGCTGCGTGTTGGTCATTTCAAACTGCATGGGGCTCTACGGGACGGGAGCGGGCTTAGCAACAAAAAGAGATAACTTTTATGGAATTCTAAAAAAATTATACATAATTCCTAAAAGGGAAGCTCCTGATTGCTGCTTTGAAGTACATACAACTGAGGAAAACTTGTTCAGTAAGCACATTTCTAAGTACTTTATACAAGTTTGTCTTGAGTAACTTGTATTAAGTGCAGTTGACTTTGTAAACATTAGCTACTAACCATCAACATATACATATATGGACAACGGGTTTCCAAAGACCCCAATAACACGTTTTTGAGGAGAAATGGGAGGCGGCCACCACCGCCATTTTGACCGTGTCACAGGTTCTGTCAAGCCCAGACAATTCCACAAAAGGGAAGAGAGATGGATCTGAGGGTGGGGCTGTAAGGCTGGGATCAACTGACGACACCCGGTCGAACTAGTTACAAGCTAACCTGAAGCTAACCCAAAGCTAACGCGGAGGTGGGAGCTAAGCTAACTGAGGTAGCAACCTAGCTGCAACCGGAGTTAACTGTGCACAACACCAGAGCTTCTGAGTCAGAGATACGCCGGGCTGACCGCTGGGTAAAACCGGGTGGAACACAGAGGTCTCCGAGAGCTCCACAAGCCGGCAGCCGCACAGCAGACAAGCGCTGCTGCGATCTGAGATGCGCAGAGCTGCTGCTGGGGAGAACCGGGTGGAAAGGTTTCCATCCCAGAGCTCCACAAGCCGGCAGCCCGCGCAGCAGACAGAAGCCGCGATCAGACAGAGATGCGCCGAGCTGTGGGGAGGGGAGAACCAGGTGGAAAACATTGGTTTCCATCCGAGAGCTCCACAAGCCGGCAGCCCGCGCAGCAGACAGGAGCCGCGGCGATCAGAGATGCGCCAAGCTGCAGGGAGGGGAGAACCGGGTGGAAAACATTGGTCTCCCGAGAGCTCCACAAGCCGATAGTCAGAACCCAGCTCCACCAACATGTTATATTTCAACCCATTTTCTAAAGTGCAGCATTATGTTAAATGCACTGTGTTTTACCCTATTACATTTAAATCTCATGTTTAAACAGTACATGTTAAAATCTAAACTCAGCTCGGCAGTGACCTAAAATACATAAATATAATTTTACTTACGGAAAAAAATGAAGTGGAAACTCCTTGGACGCTCTATTAGTGCAATTAATGCCACAGCAAGTCATTTTGTCCAACACTTGCACAAATAATATCCAAAAAAGAACACACAAACGGCACAACCAATGGTCTAAGTTGAGAGACTGAAATTGATTGAACAGTTTTCATGCGAGGCCGAGACTCAGGCTGAGGCCTTTCCCTGGAGCTAGCTCTGTGGTTACGTGGGTCTGATGCTCATTAATTATACAGAATTTTAGGCTTTTAATACACTTAAACAGAAGAGTGAGAAAAAAATTCACCCCCCTCAGCGTTGTCATGAGTGTAAACTAGATCATTTAAACAAAAAACATGTTTTGGTACCAGGCTGTAAACATGTTTATTTCTGCTGTGAAATTGATATTTTTAACATGGGAGTCAATGAGGATTTGCTCGCTTCTGACACCATCCCCCAGAGGATGAGGGTGGAACTGCAATTTATTTCACTTCCGCATTGGCCTCAATTTCTGTCCCGCATTGTGGGGGCTTGCTACTAAAACAAATTTACCATATACCTATTATTTTAAGTGCAATTGATTTGCATGCTTTTTCAAGTAAGCAAAACTAATCAGATTTTACAGAACACACATTCATTAGACACTGAAAATGTGACTTTTTAAACAAAAACAACCTCCTGTTTTTCAACTTTTACTGCAATTAAAAAAGACTTGCCACACCAAAGTTGATATTTTACACAACAGATCCATGAGGCCTCTTCTTACTGTGCGAATCTCAACCCTCAACAAAAATCCACACATTAACTTACCCTAAGTTCAAATTTAAATAGTTTTGTAATTAACAAGTAAGCCGAGCCTTAAAATGTCACATTTATTGTACTCTCATATCTCCGAAATTCAGTCCTGAAACAGAATGATGTGTGTTTTATAGCAGTTATGATAAGAGGCTTACACAGTCAAAATCTCAATATAGATCATTTGACAAACGTCTTTGGTGGCCACTCGTTAAATTGGTTTCACCCGCATATTTGGGCCTTCTTTAAAAGATATCTTTGAATAATGGTAAGCTGTTTAGCTCCTCTGAAAAGAGGAGGGTGAAGCAAATGAACCCCATTCCACTGTTTGTTTAATCTATAATGTTGTAGAATGTCTTTCCCTTCCTCATGCGGTGTGTAGCTTATATATCCTAGAACAGATTAATAAAGCTTAGACACACCTATCTTGAATTTAAGGCTGTCTAATTCTCTGTGTTGCACACCAAGGACACAAGAACATATTATCTGATCATTCCTTGCATTCATTACATTAATGAATCAAAAATGAGGAAGTGTTCCTGCTCTGGAAAGTTCATTACCATATGCATTAATATTAATACTATTATGTGGTGAGTGCTGCTCAGCTGAAGTAGCAGTGACAAGTTTCAATATGTGGATGCTTGTGGAAATAAAATGTTTAGGAAAGTAGGAAAAAAAATCTTTAATTATGTATCTGAATATGCAAAACTGGAAATAACCCTAAACAGAAATAGTTTTTTCTGGTCCAGAACACAATACAATGGTATTAGCCATTGAGCTTTTGGAAGGTGTGATGCAAAAAGTCAGCAGTACTTTGCAAAATTCTTGATCTATTTATTTGCATTCTGCCTTTAAGAGGCCAGCGGCTCATTTAAAGGTCCTTTAATCAACGGTTCTCCAGGTTGTGCAAATGATTCTAAAAGCGTGTGTTTGGATAATGACTACTTTATAAAGAAACGCCAATCTTCAAACTGATGACTCAAGAAATTAACCCATTTTGTGATTATAACATAACTAACAATAGAATGCATCTGAAATAGCATTTTTGGACACTTTGTTACAAGCACTGTGTAACAGACATGTCATTTGTTAGTTTTTCCTCAACTGAATCAGTGAAAATAGGAAAAAATAATGTTTGAATGACACAAAATTGTATTTTTGGCATAAACAAAGAAAGTTAGTGACCTACTTTAAGAGAACATTTGACATTGCATACTACTGTATACAAATTCAAGACTAATGCAGAATTTTGTCAAACTCTATTGCCTTTGTTACTTTTGGAGATGTAGTAAAATAAATTAGAGTGTTCTGATGAGTTTTCATTTCATTTTTAAGTAAGGGTTTGAATCATTGCGAGCCTAGAGCGTTGACCAATAGAATTACGTATCCACAAGAGGGAGCTCTCAATCAATCATCTCATGCAATCAATGACAGTGCGCTCCAGCCAGCGTCGCACACCAACGAAGAAGAAGAAGCCAGAGGTTTGCTGTGAAGCAACCAAAACAAGTACCGAAGTTAAAGATTCCTCAACTAACTTTTGCTTCTTAAAGAAAATTAAACCAGTTTAAAAGTTCTTCTGTAAAAACTCGCCGTGAGACGTTTACTACATTGGAGTAGAATTTACATTGAAGACACTTTTAAAAGATGGAGGGAGCTTTGTGATCTACAAGGGCTCAAAACTGATCAAGAGTTATTGTATTGTAAAGAATTGCAAGCAACATTTTGTGTAATTAAAGAAATAATAGTGCAGATAATTGTTGTATGATGCATTACCATAAGCTAATATGGTGCTAGCTTGAATGCTAACTCGACCTGTACTGAATTAATGTCGGTCTGTAAACTTCGAGCTAACTGTGAAAAAGAAGGGAGGAGAGCAAACAGGAATTTATCTTGTGTCTAATGGAGCTAAGTGATTAGTGTAACGTTTAGCCTTACGCTACATCAAACTATTGTTTTAGCTATTTCCTCCAGAAGCGGAGGGGTAGCTGCCGGGGTGGGAGCTGAAGCCATTCTCTACCTTCTCTACTTGATGATGTCACTCTGCGAACCAAAGCTTCAAGTATCCCAACAAATACAACAAAAACAAATTCCTCTAAACACAACTAGGTAGCTGGCGTAACCGAGAATAAAGATGCAAACAAAAACACATTTTACTTGTCAGTGCTGCAAATATTCTGGCATCTGTAATCCTCTTCACATTATGACATTTCTACACAGCTAACAGAATAGATACTCTATTGTGCTGCTTGAAACAATGATTTTTCCACACAGTGATCATAGTTACTCAGTTTCTTAAAAAATATGAAACAGACTAACAACAAACCAAGTAGAAAAATAGTAATTTTGGCACACATCAGTGAAATGTGCCCTGAATGTTATGAAAAGCTGTTGCATGGCCACTCTTTCTGGTACCAAATGTAGTTGGTTGTATTTTACCCCCGCTGAAATGTTGGCTGTCAGCAGAGCTCCCATCAAAAGCAGCGGTACCATCTATTGCCTGGAGCGTCTGGCTCTGTCCTCTTTCTTTTTTTTTAAAAACCAAACCGTGTCTCTGGCAGCTGCATGCATGCACACCAGCCGAGGTCAAAGCTGTCACTTCAGAGGGCACTGTCAAATCTCAGCCAACTCTGGATGATGTGGGAGTGCTCCCTACAATCACCCAGATGTTTCCAATCAGCTGGACTTCTACTATCCTCTACATCCACTTTATGTGTTGAGTGTGGAGCGTCACCATCGAGTCCAGGAAACATTTTCAGCAAACTGGAGAAAAAATAATGAATTTTTATGCCTGCTGACATTTTACACCACTGTCCTTCATTTCTGGTCCTAGAGGGCCACAATCCTGCATTTTTTTTAGCTGTTTCCCTGCCACAACACACCAGATTTAATGACTGAATCACCTCTTTAGCATTTCCTCAAGTTCTTCATAAGCTCATGAATCACACATTTACTCGAACCAGGTGTGTTGGAGCGGGGAAAAAAGACACGAGCCCTCGAGGTCCGGGATTGAACAGCCCCATTTTAAATGATTGTTTGCATGAAAGTTGTCATTTTATTTCTTGTCACATAACCATTTTTTCAGAGAAAGCAACAATGCAGGAAGTGATATTTTTGCCTGTGATAAATGAACAAATGAAATGTAAAAAATTACTTACTGACCATAAAATTTTGTCTTTTTTGGGTGTTTGATCAGATTTTTTATTTATTTTGAATACAAAATAGAATAGGTATAAGTACGAAACGTAGCCTTGTGTTGGGTTGTTTGTGTGATGAGTGCGATTTTGTTTCTACACTTTTAACCCCAGACTTATTCTAAATAATCGTAATTTTACAGATCTCAAATATATAAATGTATTTGTAGCTTGTTGTTTGACCGACATGCTCCATTTGCAGCTATCGCCAGTTAGCATGATAGTATTCAAGTGTAATTTGGGAGAAAGTATGAACAAGTCATATGGTTGCATTTTTGGTTCTTTTAAAAGCACAGAAAAGTTTTTTTACCTTGTTGACAGTTTTGTTTACTGACTGCAAACTTCCTCAGAGCTGACGCTGATGGTGGCGTCACTTCCTTCTCCGTTTATCTACGGTCATGTCTTCAAACAAACCCAAAAAGTCCAAGTGCCTTCACTTATACCCCTTTGGATCCTCATGTATTGTTTGTGTTTCAATTAATTTGTTCACTTGTCTTTTATCTGCAGCATATTTTGTTTAAATCTTTATTTTATTTATTAAAGCAAAGTAATGCACTTGCTCCTTAAAAGGATACTTGGCAGTTTTGCTTGCTTTTAGCACCCCCTAGTGTCCGTTATTAATTCACTGCGGTTTTACCAAAAATGAAACTGATCTCCTAGCTGTTAGTTAATCTTTTTAACACCTTAATCTAACTGCTGAAATTTCTCCTCGGCTACACTTTGCTTCTAGAGGAGCTATTCTTCATTAAATCAAACAAATCAGCTGTGTTCACCATCCAAAACATGCAGGAAACATGCTGGAAGCAAACTCCAGCTCCACCGTGTCAGCTCCACTCCACTCCACAACTCCCAACAGACTGGCAACTCTGAAGTTGCAAGTCTGGTATTCTGGCCACAGGGGCCGGTGGGATCTGAGCAACATTTCACTAGCTCTGTAAAGGGTAATTTTAGCACACACTTGCTCAAGAAAATTGTTTTAAAAATTTTGAAAAAAGTTGTATAATATCCCTTTAACCATTGTCTTTATTTGGATCCTTAGTGGTACAACTTCTGGGCTAACTAGCTAGCTCCTTCATCAGCTAGACACACCAGCAGGAGCCCTTCCCAGATATCATGGCATCTTAGTTAATAGCAGCTTCAGCGGGGTAGGGGTGGGCGTGGCCAGCTCTAGCTTGCTTTTTTTTAAGTGAAAGAGCCCTGAAATGGCTCATTCTGGAAGGTACTGAAAACGTCAAGAATGAAACTGCTGAGATCTCTTTATGTGAGAAGGATTTTATTCATAGGACTTCATAAACATGTTTTGGAATGACCATAGAACTATTACAACTTGATTTAAAAAGCAATAGGTCTCTTTTAGAAAAGTCAAGCTGAAATTAGTATTACATTATGGCAACTTAATAGTGGCCAGTCCACAGTCAGCCTGCTGAGTCCTTTCTCATTTTTTTCAACCCAGGATGCATGTAATAAGAGATTTTCAACTACTTCCACTAAAATAAATGGTCGAAAGTTCTGTAACATGAAACAAAACTAATATTATACCTTTGACGGTCGCTTTAATTTCACAGATGTCTGCATTTGCATCCATCGAATCATCAAATTTAACGGATGACATTATTTAATTCTACATTCTCTTACTGGAAGCGGGAAAAATATGAATCATCCTTGACTTCACACTTCCACAACAATGAGGCGAGGCGTACCATAACCATTCAATGCAAATTACTGCAATTTAGACTGTTATATTCAGCGGAAGACCATTGCTAAATGGTCAGAAAACCTAGACACAGATATTAAAATAAATGATGTCTAATTAGAATTTTAGTCACGCTATATTAACTAATAGAAAGTTATTAACATTTCAAAAGACAAAAAAGAGCTTTTGCCTGTAATTTTAACAGTGGGTGGGTTGACCTGTGAGCCATGCTATCTGATCACTATAATGACAGTGTAATGGCATATTTACATTAAAATCCTGCCTGCAAATATAGGATTCAAAAATAGGAGGCTCGGGCGAGGATTATTTAATCTGGCCTGCTGACCTCTCTCTGAATGTTTCTGTTTTAATTTTAATACAAAGCCAAAAGTTATAATTTTATACTATTTATGTAGCTCGCGTCAGTGATTTGCTTTTCTCCCACCACCCATAATGTTCTCTTTAGTGCCAACCTTTTGTCTTTCATCTCCCCCCCTTTTTCCTCCCTCCCCGGTCTTTAAAGGCAATTATCATCTCACTTCTGTGATGTCAAAATCCCACATTTCTGTTGTATCTTGAGGAGCTTCGTCGGGATGAATGAAACTCTTCACCGAAAAAGATGAGCGGCCCTTTTCACGCCATTCCCCCGAATCGTCTGATACTGCGGACTTTGAAACAAGAGAAGTTCTTTGCATTTTAAATGTTCCTAATTCATCTGCTGTCACTTTGATATCCCACAAGACACTGGTGTGCTTTTTAAAGATAAAGGATGTAAGCACAGAAGTGATAGGATCATAGGAGGAGAGGTTTTAGGTCTAATTGGTATAAAAGTAGTGATGGAATGAATTTTCTAATATTGAACTTTTTTTCCTTCCTTTGGCTTAAACAGTCTGACTGCATGGTTGAACATGACTGCAGCAGATTCAACTTTTTTTTTAATATACTGTATAAAGGATCTCATCTGTTATATGAATGCACTAAAAACATTTTAAAATATTTTTACACTGCAAAAACTGATTTTCAAGAAAATGAAAAAAAAAATTCATATTAATAGTGTAAAAAGAAAAAAAAATCTTATTTGTAAAAAAATCACTGATTAGACTAATGTATAAATATTCTTAAATACGATCAGATGTTCTTGTTTTGTATATAAAAACATCTGTGGTGCAGCACTAGTAACACAAACCTGGAGAAGTTCTGCCATATTGTGGAGTTTCTAATGCTAACTGTTAGCTTCCACAAGCCGAGATGCGCTCTGCTCTCTCCTGGCTGCAAAACTCAGCACAGCTTTCCCCGTCACGAGCCAAGATGGGTGAGTCCATGCATGCTAATTTATAGTGTGACATAAGCTCTTCTAAGAGCTGGCAAATCAGAGTAATGCTGCCTCCACAGGGTGTCTTATGAACGTGGTGTGGCGACATGGAGATGTGGGAATTTTGCGGCATTTGTGTTGCCACACTTGGTAGTAATATTACAGCAATGTCGGACCTGTGAATGCATATTGCGCCTTGGTGGAACAGAGGGGGGTGTCATGATTATGTGGGGAGTCACTGCTGAGCTCCTGCTGGCAGCTAAATTGAAGATGAAAGTAAAAATGGGCAGTAAGTTTAATTTTTGTAAACAGAACCAGCTGAGATGATAAACTAGAGCGATGCAGAGCTCCAGGAGCTTCATTCTGTTAGAGCTGGAAGTGAGACCACTAGAAACGTTACAGGGGCTGTAGAGGACAGACACCTTTAGGAGCCTGTTGTTTAAAAAAAAACTTAATGAGCGCAGCTTCAATCACAATAAAAAGCAAGTTATGTCCAAGATAAACCGAAGTCTGCGGAAGTACAGAGACCACCCCCACACCCTGTTTATACTGCCATCGCGTATTTTTTGTAAAAAGGACACGATTGCACATTACCGCCAATTATAAATGATCTAAGGCTCGCAGGTGCTGCCACGGCGTTGCAGAAAATTGGCGGCATTGATTTGTAAAAGAGGCTAAAGATCCATCTGGGAACTTTACAACAGACATTGTGACGCGGAAAGGCTTTACGACACAATTGCAGCCGCAGTTTTGACAACTTTCTATTGATCTTAAAATATCCAAATAAATGTCATACTTACTCATTTTTAATGAATTCGAGCCTCGCAAAACTTGACGGCAAGTCTGATCACGTGTAAACAATAGAGTCACCCGTTTCTTGTTCTCAAGTCCCGTGTGATGATCGTACAACTTTCCAAGGAGCGGCACGTCCTGTGTGACCACTTCTCGGGCGCAACGCAATGCACCCGCCTCCGGTGTGCCCCAGGCTTGATCATATTTTAAAAATAAAAAGTGGTGTTTCGGTGAACTTGCTCTTTAAACTTAGCAAATAAATGTAACAGTTAGATTCATTTGTTAGGTTTAAGAACTCTTGCCAAGTGATTTTGCTTACCCCATTTGCAGAATTTTTTTGTGTTCAAAACATGAAAATTGGATCATATTTAACAATATTTACCTTAGTTTAAGTAGTGTTGTTTTGTAAATATGTTTATTTTTCTTTTAGACAAAAAATGTAAATAAAATGTCTACTAACAATGTTTTTTTTCCCCAGTTCTATTTTACAGTGTATGCTCTTTGGACATTACTTGGCTGCCTTCTATAAAACAAATTCATCATCACTGCTCAAACTCCACATGACAATTGGCTGTGAAAACCATTTTCTGACATCCTGCAGGTGAGGGGAGGAGATGTGTATTTTCAAAATGCTAAATGACACCTAAAGTTTAGCGTAGCTCCTTGTTTCTCAGACCTAGAGGCGGACCTGACCATCTGCTCTCCTGGTCAGATGGAACCATGCTTTTGGCATCGCTCAGAGCTATTTTATTGGCCGGCATCTCAAAGGACACCAAGTATTATCAGATTTCTCTTTGCTGGAAATACTGAGACAGAGGTACAGTAAGAATAACAATATGCTTAGAGAAGGAAGGAGGTAGAGTCGGTAAAATGAGCAGAAAAAAAGAGGGAGTGGGATGGCAATAACAACAAGTTGTCTCACGAGCAGCCAGATACTGTCACATTACAGATGGAATCACTTCAGAAACATGGAGAATTAATACCCTAATGAAGCTTGGAGTGGCCATTAGGTGTGTGTAATGTGGCTCCAGGGGGGCTGGGATAGATGTCCAGCAGCTTTAGGCCCTTATTTGCGCACAGTCACCTCAGCGGTAGCTTTTATTAGTGTAACATTAGAGGAAACGGGAGAATGCCACAGAAAGATAGCGTTTTATTACTCTGTTTCCCTGGGAGCCATGCTCTACCTGTCATAGGCACACAATGCATGCTGCTTTAGTTCCTTTTACAGCTAAATATCTCTGATACAAATGTTTCTGTCGGTGCAACAACATTTGGGTTATTATCACCGAAGTGTTCCGGTGCTGCCTGGAGATGAGTTTTTTGGTGTAATGCTTCAAACGGTGTGAAAGGATTCCTCCACAGGAAGCGGTGAACATAAATTCCATTCACATTTTTCATTCACATTAATATACATTTTATTTATTTATTTATTTATTTTTGGTCCTCCACTTCTATTTCACTCTCCTGTTCTCTTGACAGGCCAATTGCATGTGCTCCCTTTTTTATCTCTTTACATTTTCAAGGAATGAATTGCTCTCCACCGTCACTGGGCACTGGCCGAGAATTCATTTTTAGTGGGTCAAATGTTTCAGAATGTCATTTTTGACAGGAACCAACCACCACAATGAACACAAGAAAAGACACGGCCCGCCGAACCTTTTTTATTTTTATTTTTTTGCTCTGTCTTTCTTTTCCGTTCCAATCGCTGCATACACTTTAAGCATAGAGAACCGTGCTCTACACAAAGCAGTGGCACAAATTGTCCATTTAGAAATCAATATTGAATTAAAACAGTCCCTACTCATGAATAAAAAAGAAAAAAAAGCCAAAGAGCAAAAACAAAATGAATAATGGTAAGGGGCTATTGGAGCTGCAGGACTCCACAGTCAGCTAATGAAGGTTATGTTGCATGGCAGAATTCAGTAATTGCAACGCACAAGTGAGGTATTAGACAGGATGTAGCTAATGGAAAACAATCACATTTAACATGGCTCCTTGGTTCTAGCTGTTCAATAAGTGAGCAGCAGGCTGGCTCTCAGAAAACAGGAGGTGGCGGAGGGGTGAGGCGGGTTCACACAGCACAGGGTTTTAATGTGATCGGACTATAACAGACAATCTATTTACAGTGTGCTCTGGGGAGCTAATAAACAAATGTTGAGTAATTTCAGCCAGCAGTAATTACCCTTGCAGCTGACAAGGAGAGTGTGATACTCTCTCCTTCACCTCCGGCTCAGTCCAGGAGGCTCTTTGGAGCTCCGTCCTCCTCTGCTCGTAGATGTGGCTCCAGGCCAGCAGTCCGAAAGATACAGGATCATTTACAGTACACTGCTTTTCTCTGGGCACTGGGGTGTCGTACGTGCTATTACTCTGTTGTTGTTTTTAGCGGAAAGCCACGCACAGATCAATATGATTAAAACCTGATAATAAAGGTGGAAATTCACGACTTGTAGAAAATGTACGTGTTGCAATTAAATCAATCCAATTTATCCAAACATAGGTTAAACCAGCATGAGAGCTAATTAACATTTTGGTTTCCGTAGATTCGTCACCTCTTTGAACCACGTGCTTATATGCACTATAACCCCATTTAAAATAGAGACAGCGGAGGAAGAGGATAAATATTACGTTTTTGCAGGTGAGACGGGCACAAAAGGCCAAAGGCATCTTTATCCAGAGAGCTCAGACTTGATCCCTCAGTTACTGCGAAATAGATTTTTATGCAAATGTGTGTATTGATTACTGCACCCCTCTTTGATGGAGAAAACAGCGTTTAATTAGATAGAGATAATCATTATGGAATAATCATTAATGCATCTTGTTTACATCAGCATAGAAAAGATTATCTGCCGGACACAACTTCTCAACTCTCTATGCACAAATCAGCACGCTGTCCCACAAATATAAAATATAACTCATTTCTTGTGAGCAATGAGTGCCAAATCCTGGTACATCTGTTTAAAAATCAGAGCACATTAGCCCTAGCTGCCTGGTCTTGCTGACCAGTATGGCACAAACAATGTCACATATCAGATCCCTGCATTCTCTCCAGAATAACAAAAAGGGAGTGGAACGATGACGTGCGTGGTCCAGTTTGAGAAGATGACAGACGGATAGTGAGCCAGCCGGTCCCTTATCCTCAGACAGGCAGATGTCCCCTCTCTCTGCGTGGCCGGCTGCTGACCAGGGGAGAGCCAGGCGGCTGCTGAAATGAAGAAACTTGAGAGCTCCTCAGGGGGTGAGCTGGTCATTTGATGTCCAGCACAAGGGCAGGGTGTGATGCTGAATGAGCTGAGGGAGGGTGGCAGCCTCTGCAGTCTGTTGCAAAGGCCTGGTCTGATGGGTGGGGAACGAGGGGAAAATACTGAGAGCAGACACAGCGTTACTGTATTTTACCCATTTTGTAAAGAGGTTTACAAAATCTAAGAATCTTGTGCAGGTTATAACCACTAATCTTTTAGCAAAATGAGCTAAAATTATGGTTTACACCATTGAAATGGAGCTTTGTGGGAAGCTTTTGAACATTTAGTATCCTGTCTCTTTAAGTGACCTCAGTTTGAAGAAAAACTGATAAATTCTGACTAGACTGATGAGCTATAAGGGATCGTTTATGAACTGATGCCAATCTAAAAATATATAGCTTGAGCGAACACTTTTTTTCTGTGTATCACCATCTATTTGCACTCTGCCACATTTGTATATATTTAAAAAAACTTGTATGAACTCCTATAATTTAAAAAACTAAATCAGTTTTTTGGGCAGTTCCAATCTGTTTTGTTCAGACTATCCGTTGGCTCATCAAACAACCAAAAGTAAATTATAATTCCTCAAAACTGAGGTAAGAAATTTGATGTCCATACCCATGTGCTGCCATGTTCATTCCATTGGTTTACCGTGTCGGTCTCTACTGCCTCTAAAGACACTCCAAATCTGGGAATAAAACATCCATTCTCCGTCAGTGTTTGATTTTAGGATTACTGTGTCTAAAACGAGCCATTTCAAAAATACCCCGTTTGTGATGTCACAAATAGAAACAAAATTAGAACCACTTTTCCTGTGCAAATAGAGCTGCTGCGGGAGGAGCAGCAGCGCTACTTCAAATCCTTCCCAGATATCGGAGCCTCTAAGCCTATAGCAGCCTGAGAGGGGGTGGGAGGGCATAGCCAGCTCCAGCTTGTTTCCTTAAAGTGAAAGAGCCCTAACATGGCTCATTCTAGTAATGAACCTGTTAATAATAAAGCTACTGAAATTGCTTTCTCTGAGAGTGATTTTTTTTTTTGCAAAGAACTTCATGAACATGTTATAACTTAAGATAAAAATTGCAATACCTACGAATTAAACCTTTTCAACTAGGACCAAAACAGCCCATGATTATTCTTTGCTCAAGGTAGAAGTCTACGACCAAAAGTCACACTGAAATATGTGAACTACAGTCACATTGGAAACATGGCATCTTTCTTACCTGGCCTGGGTTCATTCTTGCAAGCAGCAAAGAGCCCTTTGAAGGCTTCAGAGACGAGATGAGAGGACGCCATACCTGCAGAGGGATCAACTATGCTGAAGTGCCAGCACCACAGTGCCGTAATTAATCGCCAGCAACGGCAGCCTCAGTCCTGCAGCCCTGCTCAACTTCTCCCCAACGACAAAACCTGTGGTCAAGAGATGTTAGGCAACATTAACCACCTATAGCATTTCCATTTTGCCCAGGAGGAGGGGTGTGCATCTGTGGATGTGGTGGTGTCTAGGGGTGGGTCTGTAGATACTGTGGGAGCTCAGGCTCGGAGAGCGGTGGTGCATAAGCCATGGCTATGTACCTTTCATCTTGGAGGAGATTTGGAGAGGTTTCAGACCACAGAGACTTCTTAATTCTCACTAATTCATTTGCGTTCCAGATTCACTGGGCCAGGGATAACCTGAGAATGATAATGAACTCGCAAGGGGAGTGCATGGTCCCTTGCCTTTGAATGTGCTCAGAATAGATTCAGATAATCTTTCCTTGTGAATCTTTCTGGAGGAGAAGAATCTTATTAAGAGTGGCTGCTTGTCATTAGTACACTTCTCCAAGTTTAGAGATGTTTGAGAAAGCATAAGCTGCCAAATCACAGTCATTGTTTTTACATGAATAAATATATAAAAAATGTTTGCAAGCTGCAAGATCCAAAATCAATATGTTCTACCCACCACCTTACATAAAATGTTTTTTTTTGCCCTTTAGATATCAAGATTCTTACGAACAAGACATTATCATCACAAATGAGGCAGTAGGATATTTACATTTATGGATTACCATGTCGTATATTCAATATGCGTTTGAGACAAGACATATTTGCTGTTCAGAAAAATGCCTGTAGCATCCATTAAACATGTTTACTTTTAAATTCTGTTCAAATTCTATTCAAAGATACTTTAGTAATCGCAGGGGGAAATTAGAAAGCTTTTTTTTAGCAAATAAAACATTCTGCAGAAATTGAAGTCATATTTGCACCTTTGCTTGAAGCAAACTTTTCATTACAGTCAGACTGAAATCTCAACAGAAAGAATTTTCCATACGCTTCTTTATAGCTGGCTGACAATGAATAGTGAGATTTTCAGGAGATTTATAGGTCTGCAGAGTTCTAAGGGATAGATGGAAAACTCTTGTGGAAAAAAGAGAGAAAGTGA
Organism: Nothobranchius furzeri; assembly: GCF_043380555.1. NCBI lineage: Eukaryota > Metazoa > Chordata > Actinopteri > Cyprinodontiformes > Nothobranchiidae > Nothobranchius > Nothobranchius furzeri. Next base: position 19,650,221 of record NC_091754.1, read on the forward strand.
GAGGGAAGGAAAGCTGCCTCACTTCGAGACTGGTCTCATCTTTGGTCAAACAGAAGTGAGCTTAATTTGTGGGTCTGCCAGGGGAATTTCAAAGGGAAAAAAGCTTTGAGTGACGCCAAGCTTGAGCTCCCTGATGTTAGTGAGATGAATGAAAACAGGTCTACAGGCTGCGAGCCTTCTCACACTCTCACATTAACAAAGGGCCTTTACCTTTTTCATCAGTTGTCTTCTGTAGAACGAGGGAAAATGCATGGTGGCGTTTCAGTGGAGCTCACTCAAAGATTAATCAGCATATATCATTGTACCTACATGACTATAAGACTGCAGATTTGAAGAAGCAAAACAACAACAAAAATAATTATTATTAGCTTTTTCAGTGTAAGCACATATGTTCTTTTTTGCATGTAATTTAACATTTTTAAAGTAATTTATAAAATGCTTACATTTGACTATCTGGTCCTGTTCTAAGATATAGGTAATTTTTTACTATTTATATTTCCCCAAAGTCCTTCCTCTGGCCACTACAGCAAAATTAATCATTTATATGAGCCTGGAGCATTGACCAGTAGAATCATGCATCCACAAGAGGGAGCTGTCAATGAGAATGTACCCCAGTCAGCTTAGCACACCAACCTAGCTTGAATGCTAACTCAACCAGCACAAATTTCAAGCTAACTGTGGATGAGGAGGGAGGGGAACAAAAAGGGATTTATCTTTTGTGTCCTGGAGCTAAGTGATTAGCGTAGCCCTCAACTGCATGCAACAATGGTCTATTGTTTTAGCCTGTTGTAGCGGGTGTGCTGCCATCATAAGTGCCAGATTCCTGACTGTTTCAGATGTGTCTCTGCTGAACACTGCAGATTTTATTAAAAAGAGGGTTTAGCAGCTCCTGCAGAACCTGATGAAGAATGAGGAGATAATTCAGCAGTTAGAGCCAGGTGTGTCTGATGGGGAGCATACAACAGACGAAGTTTGCCTACCAAAAGTGAAGCCAGTACGAAAGTGACAAAAATGGCATTTCCCTCCCTCATCTACTAGGGCTTGTAGCTACATTCGCTCAGAGTTTAATGGGTGTCAGTCATCTGCAACCACTCTCTCAGCTCCATTTTTGTATTTTCCGGGAATGAGGAGACGAGTATTGCCGCCAAGATGGCGGTAGTAGGAACTACTCACTGATCTTCAATTCAGTTCTTCAGAAACCCATGGGTGATGGCACAAAGCGTTTGTCCATCTTTATAAATAAACATATACAGTCAATGGGAACACATCAAGAACATGCAGCCACAGTGGCCATCTGTTAGCCCCACAAATACTGTGCGTGGTATGAGGCGTGGCATTGAGCTCCATTCAGATGGGAAAGGGAAGCAAGGGCGGGAGTTATTAAAATTTCAAAATCTCCTCCTCCTTTCCTTGATGACATTATGTTACGAACCCCAGCTCTCACAGAAGCAATCACATTTACTCCCAAAAGGTTTTTTTTTTGGGTGTTCTTCTGTATTTAAACAGAAATGTGTTTATTCTTCACATAACAGATGCTAAATGTTGGAAAATTGCCATTTTTTCTGCTCAGATTTGATCCTTATTTTTTTTTCTGCACTCAAACAGATCACTTAAAAGGAACGGTGGGAGGAATCTGTTGAGCGAAAGAAAATAAGATCAAGTTCTGGGCTGATTCCTGCAGCAGAAAATGCCAGAATTCCCCCTCTGCCTTTCTGAGTGTTTTCAAACAAAGACTTTCTGTTCCTGTTGTACAGGACCAACTGGCCTCGATAGGATGACCTAACATTTTGACAGGACAACACATAAAGCTGCTCTTTATTCTGTGGACAGCTAACCAGATGCAAGCATGGGAACCGCTTTAATCAATAGAAAAATGTGGGCGTGCTATATGATTTATTCCAAGCTTTGCATTGTATACAAAGAAGCCTCGGATATTGCCACAAGAGCAAGCTGTAATGAGACCCACTCAATTTTCCCTGAAAGCGTCTGTTGCGATGGTTGTTGCCGTGGAGGGTTTACAAGTGCTATCTGATCAGCCTCGAAGGCTTGCCAACGAGACAGATGATTAGGTATGGCAAACAAGCCTCATCACGAGTAAAATTGATGACTCAATGCTGGATGATGGACAGCTCTCTTTGTATTGAGATAAGGCCCTGACTGTCCAACACCAGTCAAAACCAGGCCATCATCGAGCATAAAGAAAGACATTTGTAATATCATTAAATCCAGATATGCCTCTGTTCACATCTGGCAGGCAGCCATGCGTGTGAAAGATGGAGGAAGGGGGGCTTAAGGGACAGAAAGAGAGAAGCAAAGCCAGAAAGAAACAAAAAACACTCGGGGCAATCATTCCTGGCAGTGCGCTGGCAGCTGCAGTGCTTTTTTGTAATTTCAATATGTTTCTCTGCACCTCAAGCTTGGGTGCAATAACAGCTTACAGATTGCTTATGTCATCAAAATTTTTGACAAACTTCTCAATTGCTTTTGACCTTCTTCTTTAGCCATCTGTTTTCTTTTCTTTTTCTTATCTTCCTCTCGGTCTCCACACGTTATTTTCACCCGAAGTGCAATATTAGTGTGTTTAAATAAATTCCATTTCCACAATCAGCAGTTGGTGATTGTTTATCTGAAACTTTACAGACTGAGTAATGTCACAGGGCATCAGGAACGAACCGAATGCTCACAAACTGCCATATTAGCATGCAGTTTATCATTCATGACCACAGTAGCAACATCAGCCTCAATTTGATTGGTGAACCTAAATTCAGTCTTAATGCTGCTTTCCGGAGATTTTCCCTTTCAGAAATGTTGCATGATTTGTCAGAAATCTGTAAACGCGATTGTCTCATCATGTACTGTGATAAAATGTAAGCAATACGACTTTTTTTTTTTGTGCAAAGCATGCCCCCTGCCCCGTAGAGCTCTGTGCGAGAGGAAAAGGAGCGCCAGCCAGAACTAACCAATAGACCATTAGACTACCACTTACTTGCTTCAAATTTAAGGAATACCTCGGCTGATGCAGAGTTGATGAATTCTTCACTGACAATTAAGTCTCTAAAATATAAATATATGAGAACTCAACATGACATGAAAATAATACTCGCAAAACAACGTGTTTTAGCTGAGTTTGATGGCAACAGAAGCACATTTATAAACAGAAATGTGAAGTCGCCATCTTAAAAACACAGAGGAACAGAGTTTTTGTGTGATATGCTTGTCAACCACTAGATGGTGCCATCGGATAAGAGAAATACTCCAGAAAGAAGCTTTAAACAGAACAGCCTTCAGCTTTACTTTAAAGAAGTCTTACAGTTGTTTTATTATTATTATTTTCCACAGAAACCCCCCAAAAATCTCTGATGTTCCTGTTTCAGGAAGTAGAAGTTAATCGGAGGAGTGGGAGACAGGCAACAGCAGGGATTGGAGTCTTACTCATTATTATTCATGATATGCAATTATCTTGTCTCTGATTGGCTAACAGCAATGCAACTCTTCCGCTGCCTCCATTCATTCTTCCCTCTTAGGCAACAAAAGCAACGTTGATCTGCCATCTTCATAAATTACACAAGTTCATACATGTTCTGCCATGTTGTGGAGTTGCTAACGCCAACGGTTGGCTTCTGCTAGCTGAGATGCACTCTACTATTTCCTAGCTGCTAAATCAATACAGCAGTCTGCTGTCGTGAGCCAAGGTGGTTGAGTCTGTGAATGCAAATTTTGCAGTGTGATGTAGATTTGTGTGACTTTTCCTTACTCAAGATATTTTTTCCCCATTTTCTTTCAGTGGCTGATGAAGAAGACGGGGGTTGAAGGTTATTTTCTCTCTTAGCATGCATCCCAGCTAGCACACATAGGTGGGCCCCATATGGAATATATATGGGCAAGTAGAATGAGTTCCTCTAGGTTTTGTCCACAGTTTCCACTATGGCCCCGGTTTGCCCAGAAAGATCTTTGCCCACATAAATTTTAACAGGCACTACACGGGTTTCAGAGGGTTTACAATCTTTGTGGACAGGCCCCTGTGGGGCCATTGTGGAAGCTGCGGACAAACCCTAGTGGGACCCATACAGCTTGCCTGTACATGTTCCATATGAGGCCCGCATGTGTGCTGGCCATCGACATATATACTGGACAATTTGTGTCCATGGGCTCCAATTATAAGTTTTTGTGCCAAAATGGGAGGTGGCCACCACCGCCATTTTGACAGTGTCACAGGTTCCGTCAAGCCGTCAATTCCATAAAAGGGAAAAGAGGTGGAGCTGAGGCTGGGGCTGTAAGGCTGGGATCAAATGATGACACCCGTCAAACTGAAGTGATGTAGCTACAAGCTAACCCAAAGCTAACGCGGAGGTAGGAGCTGAGCTAACGGAGGCAGCTACCTAGCTACACCAGAGTTAACTGTGCACAACACTGGCACTTCTGAGTCAGGGATGCGCCGGGCTGACTGCTGAGCAAAACCGTGTGTGTTACAGCTGTTGCTGTTTGTCCCAGAAATCTGACGCCGCAGAGGACAATCAGTGCTTTGCCTCCTCCTCCTACCTGCACAGCTGTACTCACTTGGGCTGATCACCTCCTGAGCAACATAAAAGGGAGAGCTGCCAAGAGGAAGGGAGAGACTGGATCTGTGCCAGTTCTCTTATGTGCTCCATTTGTTTGTGTTTTAATGGGTTTTAGTTCTTTAAGCTTAGTGAAGCTTATGAGCTTTTAGAGGTTTTTAACAGACGAGGGACCAGAGTGCTGGCTTCCTCTTGGCTCCCAAACTTGTATAGTCAGTTGACTTTGTGTGTGAGTGTTTGGGGTCATTCTGATGTCTGTTTTAAACGTAAACCCTTGGCCATTTTAACAATGTGTTTTAAGTACTTTTAGATTTGGAGCTTTTTGTCTTTTTAAAATCCTTTAATAGAATCATTGTTTACTATTTTATCACCTGAAACACATGCCTCTGTGTTACTCCCTGTCCTTCTCTTTTTCCACCCATAGAGGACGCAACAGGGTGGAACACAGAGGTTTCCCAAGAGCTCCACAAGCCGGCAGCCCGCACAGCAGACAGGCACCGCTGCGATCAGTGTTGCGCCGAGCTGCTGCTGAAGGGAGGGAGACCATACCAATAGTCGGAACCCAGCTCCACCAACATGTTAAATTTCAACCCATTTTCAAAAATGCAGCGTTATGTTAAATGCACTGGGTTTTACTATTACATTTAAATTTCATGGTTAAACAGTACATGTTAAAATCCAAGCTCAGCAAGTGCAAGAGTGGCAGTGACCTAAAATACATAAATATAATTTTACTTACCGAAAAAAGTGAAGTGGAGATTCCTTGGACGCTCTATTAGTGCAATTTATACCACAGCAAGTCATTTTGTCCAACAATTGCACAAATAATATCCAAAAATAACGCACAAACGCTACAACTAATGGTCTAAGTTGAGAGACTAAAAACCGTGGAACAGTTTTCAGGCGAGGCCGAGGCTCAGGCTGAGGCCTTTTGCCGGAGCTAGCTCTGCGGTCACGTGGGTCTGATGCTCATTAATTACACAGAAGTTTAGGCTTTCAGTATACTTAAACAGAAGATTGACAAAAAATTCACCCCCCTCAGAGTTGTCATGAGTGTAAACTAGATCTATTAAACCAAAAACATGTTTTGGTACCAGGCTGTAAACATGTTTATTTCAGCTGTGAAATTGGTATTTTTAACATGGGAGTCAATGAGGATTTGTTCGCTTCTGACACCAGCCCCCAGAGGATGAGGGTGGAACTGCAATTTTAGTCACTTCATGTTTTGCTTCAAACATCCAGACCCGAATTATGGGGTCTTGGTGCTGGCTGGGATGTAACTCAGCATGACTTATCATATTTCTAAATGAACAAGTTTTACAGTTTCATCAGTGAAATCACTTGTGGGTGTTTTTTTAAAGCTAGTGTATGGATTCAAAATCTTCTATGAATGGATAAAAATCTGGCCAATGCCTGACCAAATCTTTGCATTTTCACCAAATTACTTGGTTGATCCTTTATGCCCTGTAACTTTGCATTTCAACACAATAGATTTTTGTAAATGGCAAATAAACAAGAAAATTAACTGTTAATTTGCTTTTACAGTCACAAAGACTGTGTTAATCCAGATAAATCAGGATAAAATCTGTTGGAAGGTGTGTGTATCTTCTAACATATACTCTGTAATTTTGTAAATAACTTTAACTGTGTAACTGAGTAATTTAGTAACTATCTTTTGCTGCCTTTTGGCCAGGACTCCCTTGAAAATTAGGTTTTTAATCTCAATGGAACTCAGGTTAAATAAAGAATAAATATATAAATATGTGTAAAATAAAGTTACTGCAAAGATCAATCTAACTAAATAAGTTTTTTTTATTTTAATGTAGAAAACATTTTCAAAAGCACTTTGTTTTGCTACAAATCCAAATAAGAACATTGTAATAAAAAGGTCCAGAAAATAAAAATAAATATCCACTTCATCTGTTTGAGGTTCAGATAGATTCACTACAACCACCCACTATATAGCCACTCGTTTTTAATTACTACATGAGTTAATCACTGCCTAGCTTCATTTAAAATGTCAGTAATATCAGCTTCTTTTAGTGTTGCTGTTCTCACATGAATTATGTCCATTTTCAGTGGTTTTCTTTAGTGAGAAACCCTCTGCCACCTTCCCCGTTCAGATGGGAGGCATAACAGAGACCTCTTGAATTGTAAACCAACATCGTGGCATTAAGAAGTATCTTGTCTAGTGATCCGGTGATCAGAGTAAACAACACGTTTCATATAACACAGCCAGTCCACAGTTTGACATTTCTCTCTGATTTTCATATCTCTGCCTGAAATGACAGTCTGTGTAACATGTGGAGGCTTTAAAAATGCCATGGCTGATATGAAATCAATTTGCATTTCCCCAGTGCCTGGATAACATGGCCCCGTCAGAGGACCGAGCAGATCTTCCAGAGATAATGACGTTTTGGAGGGCGAGTTGCACAGTGGAGCGGATGAAATTGAAAGAGTGACGTTCTGTGTTTCCCATGATTGCCTTGAAGGGGGAATGCGTGGCTATTGGACACGGCCTTCTCTGTCTTTGCTCTCCATTAGACCCTCTTGTACCCAGTCAGGGGTTAAGACAGGCTAAAGACATCCACCAAATCTGGCCTGGAAAAGACTCGTTAAATACATTTCAATAAAAAAAAAATCTGCTTTTCTGTTAAGAGTTGACACAAATGCATTATTAAAAATGAATTTAAAATGTAATTATTTTCAAGAACTTTGTGATTTATAATGCCTGAACAAAATAAGTCACCATAAAAAAATAAATAAATAAAAAAGGTCACACACTAATATTTCGTTCAACCACCCTTAACTTTGAGTACGATGCACATTTGCTGTGGCGTTATTTTGGTAAGCTTCTGCAAATCACAAGATTTATTTCCATCCAGTGTTGCATTGGGGGTGATGGTGGCACAGGAGTTAAGTGCTCGCCCCATAATCGGTAGATTGCAGGTTTGAGCCCCGTTCAAGTTTGACGCTGTCATTGTGCCGTTGGGCAAGACACTTGACCTCCCTTGCCTGCTGATGGTGGTCGGAGGAACCGGTAGCGCCAGTGCTCAGCAGCCTCGCCTCTGTCAGTGCGCCCCAGGACAGCTGTGGCTACATCGTAGCTCTTCCCCACCAGGGTGTGAATGTGTGTGAAAATTACTGATTGTGTTGTAAAGCCTGTTGGGGGGTTCCAGGATTTTAGAAGGCACTATATCAAATACAGGCCATTTACCATTTAATGTTTCACCAAGATCTTGCATTGACGATGTCTGACTGCTGCACAAAGCCTTCTCCAGCACATTCCAAAGATTCTCAATGAAGTTAAGGTCTGGACTCTTTGGTGGCCAATCCATGTGTGAAAATGATGACTTATGATCTCTGAACTACTCTTTCACGATTTGAGCCCCATGAATCCTGGCATTGTCATCTTGGAACATACCCATGCCATCAGGGAAGATGGAATAACTTAGTCATTCAGTAATTTCAGATAGTCAGCTGACCTCATTAATGGGGCATATCCTGTTGCTAATCCTAGACCTGACCAACTGCAGCAACCCCAGATCATAACATTGCCCCTGCAGGCTTGTGCAGTAGGCACTAGGCATGATGGGTACATCTATTCATCTGCCTCTCTTCTTACTCTGATGCACCCATCACTCTGGAACTGGGTCCATCTGCACCAATCAGACCAGTTTTTAATATTGCGGTGGACAGTTCTTAACCCAATTTCATTAGTTTCTGCAATCTCCTTAGATGTTTTCTCTGCTTGATGCATGCCAATGACCTGATCCTTCTCAAACAGACCACAGATGTATCTTTCTACATGGTTGTTCAACCCTTTGACGCATAATGGTCACTACAGTGGACAGGTACTCAAAATTGTTATTCATTTGTTTTTGCTATTAAGCACAGATGTTGAAGACTTTATTGCATTTGAGCCCCTCCATTTGGACTTCAGTAAGCCTAGCCAACACATTTCATGCTCAGAATGCACACTGTCCACTGAGGTGGACAAGTAATAAATTGTTTGTAAATTTTAAAATTTTACAAAAAACTATTTGTTGAAATTTGTTTTATTAACACCTAAAGACGAATGAATTTTTTTTTAATCGTGGTTGAAGATTTCATAGTTCATGCATCAAGGGGTTAAGGAATGAGAAGCAACTCATTGAACTTGTTGGGGTTAAATAACTTGTTACCAGCTGAAAAATAATTGCCCATGCAGTAATTATCCCGTAGGAGGCTCCTACCTATTTGCTTAGTTAAATCAGGTGGTGACGTATTTTTTGGCTGGACAGTGTACATACGCTTATTACAGCGTAGTCCAAACCAGTTCTCATAAACATTTTCTACAAAATCAAAGCCAGTATTCCACATACTTTTGCTTTAACTACTGGGAAAAACAATTGGATTTACTTTTGACTTGTTTTAAGTGACAATGTGTAGTTTTTACTGTTAATCTCTGTAAATATCCATCAAAATGTTGTTGAAAATCTAATAAATGTTGCTCAGTTGTTGAAAAATATTGGTGGCTTCATAAAATACAACCATAAAAATCAGGTCTATAATACATGGAAGCGGGTCTAAGTCTCTGGGCGACACCATATTAGACGTCATGTTTCCTTCTACGGGAGCCCTTGAGGACAAAATGCATTTACTGATTTGTAACAAATGGCTACAAAGTTCCATCTTTCATAAACGTTGTTGTTTAACACATTTGCAACTTCACTTGTTGCCAGTGATGAAAGGGAGTCTGATGTGCTTGTCATTTAGCTGAAATTTGCACTCCCCCGGGCTTTTTGACCCCAATGGGCATCCATTGGTAAGGTCTTACTCCAACACAAAAATACAGCTTGCTTGCAAAGATTTAAGTATCTACTGCCCCATATCGCCAGAAAAAATACACACTGTCACTTTAAAGCTGTGATCCATAACGTTTGCAAACTCTTTATCAGTTTTAGCCCTTGTACGTCACAAAAGTCCCAAAATCTTTAAAAAGTGTCTCTAACATAAATTTCACTCCACTGCCATAAACTTCTCGCAGCGAGTTTTTCAGAAGAATTTTGAAACCGTTTTGTTTTGAGAAGTGGAAGGCCGCAGAGGAATCAATATATTCAATTGTTTGGTTGCAAACCTCCGACTTTTTATTTTTCTTCTTCGTTGGTAGTCAAAGATGACTGTGGTTCATTCTTGTCGATTACCAGGTCCCTCTTGTGAATAGGCAAATCTTTTGGTAAACTCTTGAGACTCGCATAAAGGACAGACCAATGGGACTTGCAGGTAACATTGGATAACCTCATAGAGCATGGTAATATAGTAAAATTTAGGCATTTGCTGAGCTACTTAAAAAAAAATTCTAAACTACACACCCCATCGATGAGCCCCTTAATAAATGCACATTTACACATTATTTTTTTAATTGAAGGTTTGTTCACATTTGGCACTTCATCTTATTTAATAATAAATCTGTCTGCAATCAATAGTTAAGCAATTTTATTTTAACAATAACAAAAAGTGGCAGAACACACACACACACACACACACACACACACACACACACGTGCACAACAAAAAATCTCAATAGTGAAACTGGCAGTTTCTGTAGTTTCTGAACTAACAGAAGAAACATGCACTAATTATTTTCACAGATCACCATTTGACTTACATATATATATGCGTATTTTTTGAGCACCTCATTATTTTTCCTTATGAAGATGAAATAGCTTCAAATGTCTGGGGATTGCCAAGGTCATGTCATAATAATACGTGTATAAGGCGAGTTTGGTGTTGCAGAGGGACCACTGAAGCACAAAATGTGCTGTTTTTCATGTTACTATGATAAATAAAAGCAGCCTGCCATGTTTACACAAGTGTCCCAGTGGGTCTGATGTCCACCTTTGGTGAGATGTCATTTATTTCTCAAATATTCGTTTGCATGCAGGGATAAGTTTGAATGAGGCAGGGTGATAATGAAACACTGTGGCTCAAATCAACCTTATGAAAGTCTTCAGGGGAGGAGAGATGGGTCCGTCACATCAATAACAGTTTTCAATTAATAAAAACATAATTGTGTCTCGTCTCTCAGGCTTGAGGTAACTTCAGGGCCTTCCCCCATTTAGAGTGAGCAAACCTTTAGTGCTCCGCAGCCCACGTGAGATGAACACACAGCCTCTTTAAATGATACAGACAGACACACAAGGCTGGAATTTATACTTGTCCGTATGGTTTGTTAGCACTCAAGAGATAAAACTTTACATGTTGCTCCCAATTAGCACAGCAGTGACCGTGCACTGTCTTCTGTGCTCAGCTTCCCTTCTGAAGAGGGTCTATTTATGTAAAGACTTGCAAGGATGTGAGGATTGAGGCGAGGGAGACGAGATATGGACCGTGCGAGATTGAGTGTGTGTATGTGAGTGTTCTGAAGGAAATAAGGGTGAGCGAGAGGGTGGAGTGAAAGAACAAGATAGAGAGAAAAGGAGAATTGAAATGGCTTAAGCATTCATTTTGAGTGGAGAGACAGGTCCTATTAACGTTCAACAGCGTTTGTGCAACTTGGAGCCGAGGTTATGATGCAAATGAGGAGGAATTAAAACTGGCCAGAGGTTTGTCATTGATGGATTGCAGTCTGGTAGTGCTCACACTTCCTGGTGTCCATCAGAAGCGATTACTGTGTAATTAAACCTTATTTCTGGACTCTCCAGTGCATAATTACTTTGTGAATGTAACCATCATCTAAAAGCTACAAAAATGCTTTACCATTAGTCCAGCAGTCAGCTTTAGGAGCTTGTGTCAGATATAGCCATCAGACACAGCAAAAGAACTGTCACTTATAATAAGAAGCAAAAAATTAAAAGAAACACTATGCTTATTACGGAAAAATTAGGCTTTCAAGAGTCCTTTTTGTTATTTGCATAATTTATCCCCCCTCACCCCCACCCCCCTCCAGCACACCACCTACCACACATACTGCAAGCTTCAAGCAATTTCCTTCACATTTAAATAGATTGCACATTTAAGGCTACTTAAGGAAAATTATCACTTTGCATATTTTAATTGTTATGAAGGAAGTGATTTGAGAGAGGTCTGTGGCTCATCCTCTTGAGCCGTGCGGTTGCGGAGCTGTCTGATTCGGCTGCTCGGCGCTGCGGCTCCACAGATAACCTCCGAGTTCACACACATCCACTCCACTTTCATCAGAATGCAAATGAAGCACCTAACGCTGGGACAAGTGGATCTTTGATATTTACAAAATAGCCACTAATAACTTGAGTGATTTGTTCGAAGCAACTTTGTTTTTCCTCTCATCATTGCTGTTAATAATAATAATAATAATAATAATAATAATAATAATAATAATAATAATAACAATAATGCCATGAAATTGTCTCAAAATCTACAATAAAGATGTTTACTGCAATTCAAGTCTACAGATACAAGTTGTGGCATTTATAAAATATATGATTGTATGAAAAATTTCACTCATCATTTAGCAATAATCAGTAATGCCTGAGCCTATAATAAACTACCAAATGAACATTGTGGAAGGTCATAGGGCTAAAATATACTCAGTTCTGTTTTCTTGTGTAATCATGCATGCTGGATCAATTTAAAAATGCAAACAAAATAAATAATAATTAAAAGAAAAACCTTCAGGAGTTTTTGGAGGAGAAAAATTGGATCCTTAATTCATCTATTATTGCCCCATAATGAAGAAAAACGTGTCCAAAAGCTTTGTTTTAATCGCTTTCCACTCAGTGCAAACTTTTAGGAGTAATCGGCTGACATTTTATATGTGGTGTTTTTAAACAAGACAAACAGATATTATTGATGTGAAATCACTAAATTGTCAAAGATGTTCTCTAATCTGTTGTTTAGAAAATTTTAGAAAACTAATATAGTCAGCTCAAAGTTAGAATACATTTTCTGTTATAATACTAAACAAAAATATAAGTGAGAAATGTCTCATATTAGAATGAACTGTAACATTTCTATGAGTTTTTATTTTTTATTTTTTTCCAACTCACCTCAGTATTCAATATTGAAATCCATTAAAGTCTCTTTGTATAACTTTAGGCCTTTTTCACTGAGAGTAGTTCCACTTCTGGCCTAAATTATTTCATTTTTAAAGTAAATAAAGTTCCCAGGAAGTAAATTCAAACCCTTAAGGGACCTAGTCTTAAAAAGTACTTTAGAAAAGTATTAGGAAACACAAAAACATAGTTTTATTGAACCTATCTCTCAATTTACATGGTCAGTCAAGCTTTTAAATCAGGTAAAACTCAAATATTTATTTAAAGCAATTACAAATAATTAAAAATAATTAAAAAAAAATATATTATTTCCCTTGTAAATTGTTATTAAACACAATGTTTCACCAGATGCAAAGTTAGTTATTTATTTTATTATTTATATTTGAAATGCTGCATTCGTCATTTGGAATCAAATAACACAAATAGGCTCACTTTTAAAATTAACTCCATATATGAATTATACTGAGTTACATGACACAAAAGGTAATAATTTCTAACGCTCTTCCTGTTCTCATTTAAGTTAATTGCACAGAAACTTCAAACACACATACAACCTACAGCTTAATGAAAGAGGATTTTTACATGTGGCGCTCCATTTTCTAATTTAAAAATTGGCTTCATAAGGTTCTGTTATTATTGAGGGGCGTGTAATGACAACATAGAAAGTAATTACTTTCTATTATATTTATTTTTAACACCAGAAACTACCAGAGCAGTAAAGAAATTAAGATTTAATCATGTGAGATGTCTTTGCCACTGCTTGTGCTCCTAAATTACAAGCAAAAAGACACAAAGCCCGCCCAGAGTTCAAGGAAAAAAAGAGAGGAAACAACTTTATTCAGTTTTTTCATTAACTTTTATGTACCTTAAAATTAAAATACAATTAAGTCGACTGTACTGTAATAATGGCAATACATACACATATATAAACAGGTATGTGGTGCATTATGCTGTTTATCAGTAGCAAATGTACAGTATATACAGCTATGTGCAAGTTCATTTTCTTTACATGTGTAGGAAAAGTAAAAATTCATACCCCTCACACTTGCATGTAGAATTGCCGTACATACACAGTAACATGGCACTACAACAACTCACAGAGGATTAAAGCAATTTCTTTTTTGTCTTATTTTCATCCATTTAATTTTTTTTTGCAAAACTCGCAGAAAATACTGTCCACAACAACTCAATGAGAAGTTAACTGTATGTCAGTATGTGCAGGTTATCTTTGTCTTAAAGGTGCTTTTTTTTGGAACTTGTACTTGACAGTGGAAAAGACAGTCTTTCTGAGGTAGACTGCTCAGATTCAAGGACAAGCTTTATTTCTGTCTTATTTTTTCTGTTGTTTTAACTTTTAACTCCCCACAAAAGCAAGACATTCAAAATGAAACAACATACGAGTACAATATGCAGCAATGAGGTAGAAATGGCTATAAAGGACGCCACACTTTAAAACTGGATTAGAATAAACATTTTAAGCCGTTCTCAACAATACATGTAGTTACAGAAATACTGAAAACTGCAATTCAAGTGATGGAAGCCAGTTTCACTTTGAGACTCGATGTGCTTTTCAAAGGTTCTGCTCAAGTGTTGTTTTTGACTCTAGGTCCTTTCATTAACATCGCCATTGGTTATTAATGTCTGGTAATAATGAAAACAGCTAAAACATGAGAAAAAATACCTTTGTCTCGGTAAATCTTCAAATATTTCGACAGTCATGAGTCTTAAAACCATTAAAGCACAACTTGTGTCTGAGAGCAAACAAAACTCTCTGATGTGAACTTTATTGTCTGTAAGGTTACTATAAGTGCTGATATGAGCACGTTACCCTCTTCAACTAATATTTCTGCTTATCCTCTTAAAATATGTGCTTTTCGATGCCACTTAGGGAATTTTAATGCCTTCTGAAAAAAGAGGTGAAACAATTCTATCAATAAGTAGAACTTTTGTGTCATCTTCTGTCAAGATCTGTGACATTTATTTGAGTTTTATTAATTAAAGACCAAGTTCACTCATTTTTTAACGCAGTGGTCTCTAGTCTAGTTCTTGTGAGTCGATCTCTGTGGGGAAAAAGGTCTGGCGCTCCTGTTTCAGGAAGTAGAAGTTAGCCAGAGGAGAGGAGAGAAATGCACGACAGGATTTGAAGTCTTGGCTAACAGAAAAGCATCTCTTCCACTGTTTGCTTTGCAACGTTGATGTTTTAGCTCCACAAATAACACAAGCCCAAAGGAGTTCTGTTGTGGAGTTGCTAATGCTAACGGTTAGCTTCTACTAACTTCAATGCACTCTGCTCTCTCCTGGACGCTAAATAAACACCAGCCATCCCCATCACAAGTCAAGATGGATAAATCCATGAATGCTAATTTTCAGTGTGACAGAACCCATTCTCACACCCTAAGCATAAAAAAATGATGCAGTGTGACCAAGCATTTGTTTCCTACACATAGGGTGCCCCTGCGTGTCTGGAGACGACGCGCTGTGCCAGAGCGTCGGTATCTGACACTAAAACGGACATTTCACGGACGTTTCACCTCTAACCTCTAGCGATTTGATATTCCCCTCAGCCCCATCCTAACCTTTACCCAGTATGTAAGTCAACATTTTTCGTTAAGTGTGTTTGACATGAACGATGAAACGCGAAACAAAGCTTTGCATGTGCAAGCTGGTTGAGGTTAAGATGGGCACCCTACGCGTCATTTTTCGACGCTTAGGGTGTGAGAATGTGAATGTGTTGGACATAACTGTCAGGCTTTTCTAATCCAAGCATTTCCCCATCTATTTTCTATCACATTCTAATGCAAGAAATAGGTGTAGGGACTACTTTCACATTTATTTTGCATGTGAAATTCAGAGTGACCAATCCCATTTCAAAAAGTACATGTAAACAATGTTTTTTTAGTGAACTTGCTCGTTAAAACAAAGGGATTAGCAATAAAAAAACTGAAGAAATAATAACCACATATTTGTTCAATGGTTTGAAACAATGACTACTGACACTGATTGTCAGTAGAAGACCCCAAATTCACAATTTCAGCAACATTGAAAGAAATATGGTATACCTCGGTTAAAATAGAAAAATGTTTAGCTTTAAAATTATAATTGTGTTAAATCAGGCAATCTAAATGCAAGTTTTTTATTTTGAATTAAAATTGTTAATGTCCAAATTTGAAACTTACAATATTCTTATAACCTATTATTTTGAACAATTTCTGAAACATGAAAGATTGTTATTATTTGCCTATTTGGGTGATCAAATTTTGTTCAACATAGATCAAAATACATGTGACACCGGTAAAGATAGTTACCTCCACCAAAACAATAAAAGAAACATACAGGCACTCATATTAGACACTATGACAAATGGTCCTATTGTTAATTGGCAAATATTGTTCTTTAAAAGAAAATGTAGCATTTGCAGATCCTTCCTCAAGCGATTTCAAATACTGCGTTTTGTAATCTAAAACATGCAAATGTTGATCTTAGAAAAAATAACTGGTTTCAGTAATAGGAGAATGCTTAAATAAAAAATAAATGAAAGTGTATTCATCAGTCAAGAAAACTGTAAAAAAAAGGACCTTCTTGAATAAAATTCTTTTGTGCCTCTACAGTTTTCATGCAACTACAGTACTCTACTTCAGTGGCATGTTTCAATACAAGAGGGCTTTGCTTTCTTCACAGCTCTCATGAAATAATACATTCAATGCTTTTAGTTGCCAATTAAGCTCTCAGGCTTGGCTCTTATGTTGAGGGAAATGTTGCATGAAAATTTTCAAATTAATGGCAGCAAAGAGGCTTTAATAACACAGGAATGACTAAAAAAATAAAAATACAAGAACGACCTTCAAGGCATGTTGCTAAAAAGGATTGCCACTGGTTTCATGAATTCTTTAAAGAGGTCAAACCAATTCTTGTGTCAACTTTGCATTGAAATACTTTAAAGACAGAAAATGTGCACACAGCATCATTGAGAGACCTAAAACATGTCTATGCATTTAACATAGATCTGTGAAAGAGTTAGCTGATAAAACCAAATTGTCCTAAGGCAAAGGCGTTACTATTCAGTGGTATTCCCCTTTAAGTGCATTATGTGCTGAAAAATCCCAGGTCATCTAAACATAAAGCTATAGATTTTGCACACAAAAAAAAGTATTCAGTTTGGTGTTTTCATATAGCATTTCGGTGAGTGCGGACATTTTCGTCTTTGTGAATTTGTCTTTCACAGATAACAAACAAAGCGAGGTAGAAAGGAATTTAGGCTGAACATAATCCTTATGTTTCATTAATGATAAAACAGCAGCAGGATGGAGCAAATAGCTTGGGGCAGCTGTCTTCCTCAACCTCAAGATGCTTGTCTACACCTTTTGAATTTCTCTCAACACTGTACCACCACAAGCTGAACAGTTCTGTCTGAAAGCATGGAATTAAACAACTGGATCATTGTGTTTGATGTAAATGAATGTTTTCCATTTTATAGCTGGCGGGAAATGAAAATGAATGAAATTTTAAACAGAAAGAAAAATCCTCAAGGCTGCAGTTCAACCTACACAACGGTGCTATTATTTTCAAAGGCAAATCTCGGATCATAATACAAGCTTTCATTTCAAATGAACTCAAAAGGTAGAGAATCCGAAACAAATTGATTTTAAGACTTGCACATAAACCACAATTACCCTCATACATTCATCATAGGAACCTTCTCATTGTGAGATTTTTGAGGCATTATAAAAGCCTCTTGTGTATTGATGATGCGGTTTCAAATGTGAGCCAAATGTTTCTTGCTTTGATTCAAGCTTCTGAGGTATTGGACATGTCATCGTCACATTCCTGAGTTTTCAAATATAAAACAGAAGAAAAAAAACTGAAAAAAGGCAGAATATTATACGATGAACTTCCTTCTTTGCTAGTTAGTGTATGACATTATCAGAATCACTTTGTTTTCTTTTTGTCTTTGAATCAAAAGAAAACATCATACATGTGACCCCAGCTGTCCACCGGATGTGTAAACCTCGCGTAACGCAATTGCCTCGTGTAATGTAATTATCTCGTGTAACGTAATTACCTTGTGTAAAGTAACTGTCTCGTGTAAAGTAATTGCCTCGTGTAAGGTAACTGTCTCCTGAGAAAGTAATTGCCTTGTGTAATGTAATTGTCTCATCTAACGTAATTGTCTCGTGTAACGTAATTGCCTCGTGTAAATTAACTTTCTTGCGTAACATCATTCTCATGTAACATAATTGTCTTGTGTAATGTAATTGTCTCGTGTTACGTAATTGTCTCGTTTAAGTTAATTGTCTCATGTGATATAATTGCCTCGTGTAACGTAATAGACATGCATTCCCCACAAGCTCAATGGTGCGTCCCTGCCCACTAGGAACATTTCAGATGCGAATCAACGGTGAAAACAATCCACGTAGCTGGTCATGCGTGATTCTGGCTGAAAGACAACAACATGAATCCAAAAGGTCTGTTGTTTTTTTCTGTCCAGTCATGAAGGTGTCCCAGATAATGACATTTATTTTCTAGTTAAATTTGAAATCTGCACCAGACTTTTATTTTGAATGTTGCCAAATGCATTACACTGCTCCTGTCTTTGACATCCTTTCTTGTCAGATATGAATCGCTGACGACTAACATCTGGAAGTACAAACTAGACCTCAAGCGTAAATTTAGCAGAGCAACGCTACGTTTCTGGGATGTGTCCAAGACACTCTAATTTTGCGGACAGTGGAACTCACCCGTTGACTAAAACAGTGCCTAGCGTATTATGCTCATTGGACGTTATACAATGCTTACACATCCGATGGAACGCCAGGGTAAGTCTATTAAAAAACACGTTATTTACTTAAAGAAAAAAAAAGTCAATTTAGTTGTTACCAAAAAACGTACACATGCATTAAACGTGTGATGTAATGAAGCTGCATGAAAATTCTAATGATTAATTTAATTCAGCTCAACTTACCCACACCAGTTCATAGTAAGCACAAAACAGACACAACTGGAAAACACTGCCCGGATAAAAGTAAGAAATAAAAAAAAATTGTTTTTTGTCACATTGTAAAGAGTTGTTTTTTAATTTTTTTTTTTTAGCACAAATCACCATTGAAAACTGTGACGCCAAAGAAAGAAACTTAAACAGCACCATCCCAGGCACTTGATAGCAACAAAATCTCAAAATCAGCAGAATATATATATGTATTTATATATATTTATACACAAAAACTGATCGGGGCATCCTTTGTAGGTTATTTTAATGAACAAAGAGGTGCAGTTAAATAAAATGTGTTGATTTTTAACATTGTGCAACGTCCAGACTGCTATCTTGTGTCTGAAGCCTTTAAGGATATTCCCCATTCTTTACATAGTAAGTTCATTTCACCACCGTCTTTCTCTTCAGTAAAGACGAAACACTGATTTGTGTATGCAACAAATTAGAAACTGTTTTAGCTGGGTTTCTTTCACTGACTACAACCAAACATTTTATTCCACTCGGTGTACACATCAAGCTCTTTTTGTGATATGCTGGGCTGGAATTTGCAAAATACATTGTCAAAGTCTTGGTATGAGACTGGTCTCATCTGACTGGGGTGGATGCCGGAAAGGTCTGCACCAGAAATGCCGTGGAGAGGACCAACCAGAGCCTCCTGACACAGCTGGGCTACATCTAGCCCTGAAAACCCCTCTGTCCTCTGAACCAATAGGGACATCTCTTTATCACCAAGACAGTAGTTGTGCTGTGAGAGCACTTGGCTGATTATCTGATGGCGTGCAGTTCCATCGGGTAAGGGAATGAGCAATCGCTTAGTAAAGTACCTCCGTAGAGTCTCTGGGATCTCTTCAGGCTTGCTGGTAGAGCAGACCACAAGAACATTGTCTTCTGCAGAGGTCAGAATACTGTCAAGCTGTATGAGCAGCTCAGCCTTGAGGTGATTTACTGGGCTCTCCTCTGTGAGCTGGGCGGACAGCAGCAGATCCACATCGCTGACAAAAACGACTGCTGGCTGGCGACAGCGAGCTACAAGAAAAGAAGCTTGGATAATTTTGTCACCTTCTCCAAGCCACTTCGTAACCAATGCTGAACTGTTCAATCGCAAAAAGGCAGCCCCCAGCTGACTGGCCATGCAACGAGCCAGCAATGATCTACCAGTTCCCTGAGGTCCAAATAAAAGGAGGCTCCGAGGTAATGTGGTAAGTCCACTAAACATATCAGGTCGTAAAATAGGCCACAGTATCTCCTCTTTGATAGCTGCTTTGGCCATTTCCAGACCTGCAATGTCACTCCAGTTCACTGGCGATCCCAGCTGAAGGATCTCCGTATTCACCATCTCCACCAGGTTGGAATCGCTGTTTTTTAATTGTTCCTCTGCAGCATGGATGGACGAGGCAGCCGAAGCTATGTCAGGCCCTGACAGGGAGTGGGAGAGGTGCTGCCTGTGCTCTTCAGTTTGCTCACTCATGATGGGAGATCCAAACTTGTAGGACTCACCAGTTCTCAGCTCCCCTGTTGAGTTTTTGGTCGATCCATACGTTGGAGGAGTTAGTGCTCTGCCAGAGTGTACATTAAATTTTCTTTGCTGATCCGAGGACATAGGCTGTTTGGTTGGCTTGAAGGCTACAGATGACGTTTCTGCATTTCTTTCAAAGCCACTGCCTCTGCTTGAGTCTGAGACACTGCTGTCTGCTACTCTGTACATCGGACTGTGTGAGGACCGCTGTTGGTTGTAGTTGAAATTAGCATAGTTTGAGTCCACATCTCCATGTCCGCTCATGTAGAAAGCTTTCCGTTTTAATGAGTTGGATGAGCTGCCATTCAAAGGTGTGAGTGTAATTGGTGTATGATTATGGGACTGGTAGGTGTAGCCAGGCAGAGTGGAGGGAGGTATTGGAGTAGGAGCTGCAATGCCAGATGGCAGATAAGCTGAAGGGGGTGGAGCTCCCCCTGGGCTATAGCCAGGGCCCACCGCAGTTTGAGAAGCATACCCTGTAGGAGGATAACTATAGTTGGGAAGGTTTGGAGACCCAGCATTGTAGCTCGGCACTAAAGCAGGGGGAGGTGGCGGCGGTTGTAAAAGCCCAGCACTCTGCAGCGGTGAGGGGTGTGGGGAGGGGAGGGCTGGGGTACTCTGGCTGCTGTAGCTAGAATGCAAGTACGAACCGTTGTAACTGGCAGTATATTCCTGAGAGGGGAGGCCCGAGTGGAGAGTGGTGGCTGAGTGACTCCCACAGTTACTGCTGGAGTAGCTGGGTTCAGACAAGCTGCTGGCCACCCCTGGGGAGCTTCCTAGGCTAGCAGACACGTCTGTAGGGGGGAGGGCAGCTGTCATCCCAGCTTTGCTCACAGATATAACATCTGGAGCACAGTTCATTGGGTAAATCCCCTCCTGCCAGGAATCATTCTCTGACTTCCGTCCATTCATGAGTCCAGTGGTGCTATCAGAGTAGGAGCACAGCAGGGCTCTTTCATTTGGGCCTTCTAGGATCCCAGAGTACTTCTCAGCGTATTTCTTGAGCAGATTGGAGGCAGTCAGTGCAGAGATGTCATCATTTGCCCACGCATACTGGTATGTTCGCTGTAAGTGCCCCCGGTAGGCCTCCACTTTGTGTGCTGGCGAGCGAGTAGTGGATGAGATGTCAAAGTGTTGTTCTGCCCATTGTGTATGCTCCGGGGTCCACTGCATCTTTAGACCTAGATATTAGGCATAAAAGAAGACACATTTAAAATTAGCTTTCAACAGTGATAAAATAAACAGTAAACATTTATGTCATTGTGAATTAAAAGAAAATAAACAGTTTCAGAATCCTGCTTTCTGTTTGTCAGAATATGCATGATGGTCAGCATGATGATGTTGGACCCAACACCTGGTTACCACGCTATAATCCACCCAATGCAGAGCAGAATGACACAGACATTGCAGGTCAGTCTATAATCCAACTCTCATCTGCAGCATTCTGGGACAGTTTCAAATCTGCTCGAAGGAGTGCAGCAAAGCAATCTTCCTTGGCAGCGCTCTGTTGCTTTCATCACACAAAGCCCTCGGCCCAGCATGAATTACATCCACATCGAGTTTGCCTACTGCTTCCCAGCCGACAGAGCGAAGAGGGAAAAAAAAAAACATGCTTCACTTGTCTTTTTTTCTCCGCAGCCTTGCTCAGCCTCTCTGTGAGGCCTTAAGGGCTTGAATGACAGACATAATCAAGTTAAATCCTTAAGTCAATCTGCAAATAAAAGTTCATTTTTTTCTTTTTCTTGTGCTGGGATCTTTTCCTCTGGGATGATTGGAGATTGTACTGCGTTGGATCAGAGTGGATACTGTTGAGGATTAAAGCTCAAAACAATCTGAGATAGAGGACAGAGTCTCTCACCAACATTAATCTGAGCAAAACATACTCAAATGCACAAGCAGATGCATTTATCCAAACGTTTGCTATGCTCTCTTTGTTTAGCTGACACCAGACTGCGATGCTTTATATTTCAGTAGGTTAAGTCGATATCTGAGGATTCAAACAGCAAACAGCTTCTGTCCAGAGGCAGATTACAAATGCAGTGTTTGTATGTGGATTCCCTTCTGACTCCCTCCTAACCATTTGCCAACCCGCCACACTAGACACCAGCAGCTAATTAGCAGGATGATGCTGCACTAATTGTGTTAATTTACAAGGTTTTAGTCAAAGAGATCTGGGCTACGGCTCACATGGTTGTCAACCATCCCAGCTAATGATAAAGGGAAAAAAAGACTGAAGCAATAAGCTTGAGGTGGAAAAAAATAAGGAAATAAGAAAATTATTTAAAACCATGATGCATAACGGCAAAATAATTTCATGACTTTTTATTAAAATATTCCAAAAAAAAAAGTCAGATTTTTAATGCTAATCTTTATTCTGAGGTAATTACACTAAATAGCCTTTTTAGACGTTACAAAATAGTACGAAAAAAGCTCCCACACTGAAAACAATATTGGTGGAAACAGCGATAATGACTGTATTGTCAGCCAAGATTCTTAAATGGTTTTGGCACTGCAGTAAGAGTAGCAGGATAATGGATTTTGTAAAAATCATTCAGTCGAGTTCCTTAACACTCAAGCCCCTTTTTGTCAATAACAAAATTGCACACAGCTCACACAGAGTGAGATTCTTCTATTGCTGCAAATTCTCTGAACAATTTGCCACTTTGGACAATCAAAGAGGAGCTACTTGCAAAGTGTACTTGAGCTCACTGAGCATCAGGTGTTTTATAAAGCAGGAGATAACCCAAGACGTTCAAAATACAGCACTTCTTTTTGTAAATGTGCACATTTGTATAGAAAATGCAAGCAAGAAAACCTGCTTAATCAAAGCAGATAAATTATATTTAAGTTGAAGTGTGACTTCTCGCTAATGCATGGTCTAAAAAGTAGCACAAACTGAATAAAACATTATTAGACAGACAGACGGACGGACGGACGGACGGACGGACAGACAGACAGACAGACAGACAGACAGACAGACAGACAGACAGACAGATAGATAGATAGATAGATAGATAGATAGATAGATAGATGACTGAATCTGTAAGAATACAGATAGCCAGTGGTAAAAGCTGGTGCAAATGTTTTTTTTCTCTTCTGAGATTATTATAATATGTAAATCATTATAATAAACTGATGCTAAAATATAAATAAATAATATTCACAGATGGTCCTGCACACACACACACGGATTTGGTGCAATTGTATTTCAGTAAATCTTGTGCTTTATTCCATCGGCATATAAACTTTCAAACTGCATCTACAGGTTTCTTTGTCCTTCTTTCAAATTACAGAGTGGTCAACAAGTGGAATGTTTTCAGATAGCCTCAGAAACAAGCTCAAATTCCACTAACAAACAAGGCATTTGTTGGACCTTTCTTTGTTGGTTCATTTATGGGTCCATCTAGAGCATGGGTGCCCAATCCAGTATCCAGCAGGTTTTGTGATTTCTCTGCTCCAACACACTTGATTCAGAGGTTGAATCACCTGTGCAGCAGTCCATCAGGCTCTACAGAAGCCTGTTAATCACCTGCTGATTGAATTCAGGTGTACAGAAGAAGGGTTAAAACTAAAACCTGCTGGGTATTGGCCCTCCAGGACCAGGATTGGGCACCCCTGATCTACAGTATCAAAAGTATATTATTTTGTTAAAAATTACCACATTTTCGGGATCCAAAAGTCAATTAAAGATCCCATGCCATATGTGAGCTCTAATTTCAGATTATTAGATATTTAAGTCATCACTAATTTCAAAGCGGCGATTCTGCATGATCCGGGAACAGGTCCGACTTAGGCCCTGTCCACACGTAGCTGGGGATCTGCCAAAACGTAGATATTTTTCTACATTTTGGCCTGTCATCCACACGAAAACAGAGTTTTTTCACACGAAAACGGATCTTTTTAAAAACTCCGGCCAAAGTGAAGATCTGCGTTTTCTCCGTTTTGGGTGTCTGCGTGTGGACAGACAAAACCGGAGTTTTAAGGTCCGCAACGTCACTTTCTGCGACAAAAAAATGCTGACATCACATGTGCGACCTGTGTTTACACTAGCCGACAGCATGGAAGTCCTCAGAGCTGCACTCTGTCACTACCCGATCCATCAATTGTCCAAGCGCTTTCTGCTTGTTTGTTTTTGCAAGCGGAACTACTGCTCCTTGTGGAAGACCACAGACGAAGGACGAGGTTAAGAACAAGGGAAGTACTGCCACCTACAGGTCTGGGATGTCCTTAACAACGTATTTATCCGGGTACGTGTGGACAGAGTTTGTTTTTAAAATGAGGTGGTGTGGATGCAAGTTTTTGGAGGGGCGGATATTCGTTGTCAAAAAACCCCGGCTACGTGTGGACTAGGCCTTAGTAAGTTGGACCTGTTCCCGGTAAGGGTTGGACTCCGCCAGGGCTGCCCTTTGTCACTGGTTCTGTTCATTACCTTTATGGACAGAATTTCTAGGCGCAGCCGTGGTGTGGAGTGTGTCGAGTTTGGTGGCAGGAGAATCTCGTCTCTGCTTTTTGCGGATGATGTGGTCCTCCTAGCTTCATCCAGCTCTGACCTTCAGCTCTTGCTGGGTAGGTTTACGGCCGAGTGTGAAGCAGCTGGGATGAAGATCAGCACCTCCAAATCTGAGACCATGGTTCTTGACCGGAAAAGGGTGGCTTGCCAACTCCGGGTCGGGGGAGAGGTCCTACCTCAAGTGGAGGAGTTTAAGTATCTCAGGGTCTTGTTCACGAGTGAGGGTAGGAGGGATCGGGAGATCGACAGGCGGATTGGTTCGGCGTCTGCAGTGATGCGGACGCTGAGCCGATCTGTCGTGGGGAAGAGGGAGCTGAGCCAGAAAGCCAGGCTCTCGATTTACCGGTCGATCTACGTCCCAATCCTCACCTATGGTCATGAGCTTTGGGTAATGACCGAAAGAACGAGATCGCGGATACAAGCGGCCGAAATGAGTTTCCTCTGTAGGGTGGCCAGGCTCAGCCTTAGAGATAGGGTGAGGAGCTCGGACATTCGGGAGGGACTCGGGAGTAGAACCGCTGCTCCTCCGGATCGAAAGGAGCCAGTTGAGGTGGTTTGGGCATCTGGTCAGGATGCCTCCTGGACGCCTCCCTGTAGAGGTGTTTCGGGCATGTCCTGCCGGCAGGAGGCCCCCGGGTCGACCCAGGACACGTTGGAGAGGTTACATCTCCAATCTGGTCCGGGAACGCCTTGGGGTCCTGCCGGAGGAGCTGGTGGAGGTGGCCGGGGAGAGGACGGTCTGGAGCTCCCTAGTTGGGATGCTGCCCCCACGACCCGGACCCGGATAAGCGGAGGAAGACGACGACAACGACGATCCTGATTTAGATTTTTACACTTATCATTCACCAGAAAAGCAGCTATACCTGGAGCCGTGTGACGTGTGGTGATGGGGGGGGGGGGGGGCATTTTGCGTCGCAGTGTTTAATTTTTGGTTGAGCGATCATCGTGGATGAAACAGACATGCTGACCTTTTTGGCAACTATTAATTTGGAAGCCAGGTCCGTTTTTAAACAGACAAGAGTGGGCCTCAACTCTGTCCATCCAATTTCCTAGTGCGCAAATTGGACCACTGCTTGCACAATCCTCTATTCATTACAATGCTGCTGAAAGGAAGCACAGAGGTGGCAGAGTGGTTTTCTTTTCCCTTTTTCTGTGTATGTGCACGTGGGATGTGTGTACGGGTGAGAGGGTGAGGAAGGGAGAGATGGAATAGAAGCAAAATGCCTTCCAGGAGGTTCCCAAGCTTAAAGACTGGACTTTCCTTCTTCTTCTTCTTCCTTTTTTTTTCTTGCTTTGGGGAGGGGAGAGTGAGACGGGGGGGAGTAAAAGCTGTCGTAATTGAAACACGGCCTAATCAGACTCATTACCATTTTCACCAATTTGCACCACCAAAGATGCTTATTAGGTAACTGTGTTTAATAAGCTGCTCTTTAGAAAACTCACTGTAATGAGCTCTTTAAAGTCCGACTTGAGCATGATTACACACTGAAAGTGTTTGGCAAAGCAGAAGCAGACTGGTGCATTTAACTAAGTACAATGTCATAATTAAGCTGCACAAACGCAGCACTTCACACCACCAATACCCCAGCTGCAGCTGCAGACATACTGAAAAATGTTTCTGATTACTTATCTTTACAATCCGAGGATTTTCATCACTGGCTGTAAACATAATTATGGCAGCAATTGCTTTTATTCTGCACAGACACAACTTTTTACATGACACGCATGTAAATACTGCTGACAGACAGTAATTATGTTTATAAATAAAAACAAGCTCATCCTTGTGTTTGGATTCACTAGAGATATTCCAAGTGGGGCGAAAACATTCAGCTTCATGGTGAATTGGTAATCGGTACGGCTGCAGACAGTCATTCATCTCACATATCAAGTTAAGACAATTTAAACTCAATTTGGAGCTCCGTGTGGCAGTAATTCCCATCTTCGGATGGCAGGGCGCCATTTAACCCCTCATTTATGAAAGCTAAGCCATCCTCATTCACAGCCTTTTCCAGGGCTACTGTCCATACATTTCATAGCGTGGCCACCCATGGCAGCAAATTACTATGTGTCTCCACATCTTTAAAGCCCACTGATCCTTGTGAATGATATTCCAATCAGGGGTGGAAAGTGATTGTCAAAGCATGTTAACCTGCCAATTCAGCAAACAGCTCTCTTTTCTTAGCAGTCACCGTGATACCGTAGACTCACACAGGAGCACACCAGTCAAAGCTGGTTTACAAAACATTGAAAAACATATTTAGTCAAGTTGAAACTGACGTCTGAAAGATCTGGAAATGTTTCATCCACCTCTTTGACGAGAAACAAATCAACTGAATTGAAAAACGGCTCAAATTAAGTTATTATTGAGGAAAATTGTTTATTTTTTATGATTCATATCCAGATGTATTCATCTTACTTAATATGTTAGGGGTTTGATATCCCCCACCCAAATAAAAGAATTAATGAATTAATAAAAATAAATAAATAAAATAAAATAAAAACAAACTGAGGTTGAAGTAGGGGTGGGCAATATAAACGATATAAGGTAGAAACGATATAAAATTGGGTAATGACAGAGTTTTTGCTATATCGCAATACCGCAATATCATGATGTCACTAAGATGTGCACCCTGCTGACATTGGGACAACAGAATGGCAGTGACTGCAAGCATGGAGTGGGCGGAGGAGGAGGCCTATATGCCTCAAGTGGCATATAGTTGCCACATGAGGATATTTAAAAGCATGTCATTTTGACATATATAGATGAAAATATATATCGCAATATATCGTTACTGCACATGCTTCAGATTATATCGCAATATACGTAGATTTGAGGCCATATCGCCCAGCCCTAGGTTGAAGGTAAAAATCTAACAGAAAAATTTTAAGTTCCATAACGTAATAGAAAAACTAAACTCTAATGTAAAACCTTATTAACTAGGTTTCAGGAAAAATTTGGGTATTTCACCGTTTGCTGATTTTTGAAATCCAATTTTAAATCTAGACATAGACAGAGAATTTATGTTATTAAAACCATTTTTTCAATATTACATTTGTTTGAATGGTGGTAGGCATGAATATTATTCTTAAAGAGCAAGTCAACCCCTACCAGATTTTTACTCAACTCCCACTTCCTGTTCAAAAAATGCAACAAATGCTGTTGCTTAGCAGACCGAGAAGGCAGAGCCGCTAACAAATACACACACACACACACACACACACACACACACACACACACACACACACACACACACACACACACACACACACACACACACACACACACCGTGATTGTATCACAGCTTCACAGCAATGAAAGCTCCCTCTTTCGCAATCAGTGGGGGGGGGGGGTGGGGTGGGGGGGGGGGGGGGGCTGGTGCCTATCCCCAGCGGTCAATGGGCAATCAGGCAAGGTACACCCAGGACAGAGAGCCAGTCCATCGCAGTAGTTTTATTATAGTTTCTGAAAAAAATCTCTTCAAATTTGAATGAACAGACATCTAATTCTGACATTTACAGACTTGTTAATCCTTTAATGGCCGACATGTTACAAAGAGACTTTTCTACGCCCTTCTGCCATGATTGGATTTCCATATGGTCAGTTGGAAAGCCGTCAGTAGTTACCATCATGCTGGACCTTGTCCCTGCGAGCTACACCCACTGAGGACAGCAAACAGACGTTTGATACTTAATCAGAAAGTCAACAGGTTCTTTCACCTGTTATGGAGGAGTTTTACCGAATACACTCACCTCCCTCAGATCCTAACTCGCCCACGAAGAACTTTGAATACCTCTGCAGCCCACATTTAATTAAAGTGGAGGTACATGTATTTAGATACTAAACACATCCTATCTGTCTCTTTCATGAATCTAAATGAGCTATACTGAGTTTAAACAGTTTAACAAAGCTGAATAAAATATTACAAATAAGGATGAAAGGAAACATGCTCTAAATAAATAAAGTAATAAAACTATTTATTTTTGCCACAAAGTGTTTTGCTTGGACTGGAGTTAACAGTAAGTTTAGTGAGAAAACAGAGCTGCAACATCACTGACTTAAAAAAACAACAAAATCAAATTAACTTAATTAACTTTTTCTCTATTTTTGACATGAACAATGACTGAACATGGGTTTGTATTTCTAAAATAATAACTAACAAAAAATGAAAAGTATTATATTCAAAATTAAAATGTTTTAAATAATTGGATCTGTAGAATAAAATACAACTGTTAATACAAAAAAGTAAAGTAACAATTTAATTTTATTATAATCTTTCTTCTTAATTAAAACTAATTTAATCACAGTGTTAGTTCAGTCTGTCCTATAAGTAACAAATCACTTTAGAAGTTATTTTTTACAGTTACAAGTACAATTCTACTCACAAACTAAACATTTAGCACCACAAAATAATTAAAGGCATTAATTTGAATAAATGCTGCATAAGTAACATTTTTGAACTCTAATTGCATTTTCATTTATTTTCCCCACTACAAACGTCTGCTGTTCACAAGCCCCCCGGTATCTGAGCTAAGGCCATGATAACTGTATTGGCTTTGTGGAACATCTATTTCTCACATTTTCTGCTAATCCAGTAAATTGTGGGGTTGAGCTGTCATTTTTTTGTCTGTGATGCTCATTAAACCACGACTCTTCAGGCCGAAAGGCCCCTGAGGCAACATCTTCCATTACTGCCCTTAGTAAAGCTAAATCCACACACACATGCATACCAACATCCCAGCACACACAGTAGCACTTGAATACTGGTTGCGGCTGCAGGAGACAGCTTTCACGGTGTTCTGTAGTGCATAATACTGATGAATACTCAAATGGCTTGTTAGTTAATAAAAATAAAAAAATCAGTTGTTGAAATCAAGCACTTGCTAAAACTTGTTTAACCTCTGAGCAGAAATACAGTAGAGGCTGTAAATTTACGAGCGTTTATGAACTTGGATACTTTGCCTCTCGGGGGATTATACACACTTCAAGAGAAAGGAGAAGCAGATTGTGACCCTTCTGCACGAGGGCTCATTGACCAAAAGCTACTCGCTAACATCTCCATCCCCCAAAGTTCAGCTACCCAGAAGAAGACAGAAACAAACTGAATACCTTGACTTTTACTGGTTTTTACCACACAATAAAAAAATCGGCAGATTTACACACCAGCAGCCCCTCTGGAAATGAACAAATTATCTTGTTCACCGGTCCAGTTCACAGCTGTGATTATTTCCAATCGTTAGGTTTCACAACCACAATAACCTGCCTAAAACTGGAAATAGTAAAATAATAAATATATGCCATTATTTCCCAGTTTTGTGAAAAAATCTGAAGGATTATTTTCTGCCTTAATAATAATAACAACAACAACAACAATAATAATAATAATTATAATAATAATTATTATTATTATTTTATAATTTCCTTTCAGGACACCCAAAGTCACGTCGCAATAAAACAGACAAAATTGAACAATAGATAAAGAATCCTAGTAAAAAAGGAGCGGGTATCACTCAAACAAACACAACAGAAAGGTAAAAACAACAAAGAGAACAAGAACAGTAACCAAAGTACATTTAATTGCCTCTGTGTATGAAATGCCCTATACAAATAAAGCTGCATAGCCTTGCCTATAGGGAGCCGAGTCTCCCCCCTTTCGGCTCACGGGTGCCCGGAAGAACGTAAAAATTAATGCAAGTCAATGAGGCTAAAAGAGCCATTTTCTTACCCATTGCTTTACGCCCTGGATCGCACATATGTATACTTCAATTTAAATGAAAAGTAATGATGTGTGATTCGACCATGCCAGTCACGTGAGATTTATGAGCTTGTAAAAATTTGTAATTAGCATGGCTACAAATCAGACATGGGTACGTCGCATGTATGACGTCACCACATAATCCCCTCTCCTCAGCGTAGCTGCTATGTACCACATGGCCTTATTTATGGTGGTTATTTTCTCCTGAAAGAAGGATTAGAAGTTTGCTGAACTTTCAGCCATTTTCGCCCTGTCTTTCCCCGTGTCTGGTTCGGTGATGTCCCTTTGGTGATGCGCATTTGTAGTCTTGGACTTATTTTCACACAAAACCTAAAATAGCGTTTCACCCCGTTCGAAAATAAGCACTTTCTCGGGATTAAAAGGTGTCTTTAAAATTCACAGACATCATATGTGAAATCCATGGCACATACGCTGAATAAAAAAATAAAATTTTTAGCCCCATTGACTTGCATTCATTTTGTCGTTCTTCCAGGGACCCGTGGTCCAGAAGTAGATGGGCGTGACTTAGGCTCCTTATAAACTGCCCTAAACAGGTGTGTTTTTAACCTGGGGGGGCGTGTCAATGTTACAGATGTCAGGTGGCAACGATGTCCAGAGTTTAGGGGCAGAACAACCAAATGCTCTGCCTCCCATAGTGACAAGGTGGGAAGAGGGCACAGTCAGACCGGAGGGGACAAGACAAGGCAGCAACGTTGACAATGTCACACAAATAGGGAGGAGCAAGATTGTGGATGGCACTGAATGTCAATAGAAGAAGTAGGAAAATTATTCAGAACTTAACAGGTGGTCAGTATAGTTCTTGAAGTTAAAGTTAAAGTCCCATTAGTTGTCACACAATAGTGTGTGTGTGTGTGAAACGTGTCCTCCCGCATTTGACCCATCCCCTTGGGGAGCGGTGAGATGCAGACACCGCCACACTTGGGAACCATTTGGTGGTTTAACCCCCCATCCAACCCCTTAGTGCTGAGTATTAAGCGGGGAGGCACCGGGTTACATTTTTTTAAGTCTTTGGTACGACCCAACTGGGACTTGAACCCCCCACATCTCTCGTAGAACATTTCTGAACTTAACCAGTTTTTGAACTCTGAATTTAACCAACTCTTGAGGCTGCAAATTATTTTGAAAGACTGCTCGAACTACAACAAACGATAACCCAGCATTTTTTGTGACCGTAATATCACAGAACGTGAAACTGAGACACTCAGTTAAATGGAATTTAGTTTTATTCAATGATTTGGTCTGTATGCCAATAGTACAATTGAACAATAACATAAAGTATTAAACATACAAATCTAGTTTAAATAAATCTGAGATGCTAAGGGCCACTGAACTTCTTAGGTACAACAAAATGAAACTATAGTTTGGTAAACGTCAAGCTGAGTTACAGCCATGTTTGTGTTTGATTAGCTGTGATGGCCATCTTGATTGAAATTGACTGGAAAAGTTAACCAGTTTTGGGCTTAAATCCGTTTATTACTTTCTGACAGTTTCATTGAAATCTGCAGTGGTTTAAGATATTTGATAGATTTTTTGGGTAGTTTCAGATTTTCTAATCTGAATAGAATAAAAGGTGCTGAAAGAGAAGTAAAATAAACTTTTCAATTTGTAAAATTTCAGGGTAAAGTGGTGGTGAATGGATTAGAAAAAAAGAGAAATAAACTAAACAAGAAAAATAAAGAAATCAAAAGAGAAGCCAAATAAATCATTTTCTCTTTATTCTAGTTGGTTACACAGTTCAAGAACACCCAGATGGAGTCATGGTGACACTAAACCAAAACAATTTCTCAACACCATGTCCTCCTTTAAATTGTATTAATCTGGTCTCCAAAACTGGTCAGTCGGCTTTGATACAACTGTTATTCTCTTCCGCAGTTTTGAAAGAAAATGTAGACAACAGAACCTTCTGGACATTTTTAATCAAAGTACTCTTAGAAATAAAAAAAAAATTCTCCCACAACATCGACTTTATCCATGAAATGTATCTCACGTAAATCGTTCAAGCAACCATGACTTGCATTAAATACATTTCTATTTAGTTCTTTTTCTTTTTTCAGAAAATTTTCAAATAAAAAAATTATAATTTAGTCTTCTAAAAGCCAAGGACTTCCTCACTTGAATTGGCCTAAACTCATTCAATAAATTCATACCAAAACGAATAGCTCATTTTTTTCATCTACAAAGACCATTAAGGATATTTGCAGTTATATTTGCTGTTTCTCACATATTAAACTGATTAAAAGTTTAAACTGAACTCTTAATTGAAAATACCCGAGCTAGCAGCAGTCGGATGCCTGCCTGTAACCGCCGTCAGAAACATTCTGTGGAATCGACTGCGAGTCTCAAAGAAGGTCACTTCTCCAACACAGGCCAGACAAAAGGTG
Organism: Nothobranchius furzeri; assembly: GCF_043380555.1. Classification (NCBI taxonomy): domain Eukaryota; kingdom Metazoa; phylum Chordata; class Actinopteri; order Cyprinodontiformes; family Nothobranchiidae; genus Nothobranchius; species Nothobranchius furzeri. The sequence continues at coordinate 19,682,959 of NC_091754.1, forward strand.
AAATGAGACAACTGAAGCAATCTTAGGTCAATATGAAATAGAAATCTCTCAGCTATACTGTAATAAAGTTACCGAAGTGAAGTAGTAAGCCATAAAGGGGAACTTTTACAAAGAACGAGCTGTAGAGGAGATTGGTTCGCCCACTGGCAAACAACATCTTGAAAGAGCTGGCATGATGAGCACAGCAGCACAGATAGAATACAGCATTAATGCTTCACAAAAGTCATTTAGAGATTTAGGTTTAATTTAGTTTGTTTCAATTTCAGACACCAATCTCTTTAAAATTTCTTTAAAAGTTTTAGAAGATTACCAAAACATGATGAGCTTTGTGTGGTCGGGTGAGCAAATCTGAAGTTGATTTAATGATTTTTGAAAAATATTATTTCTTGATTGATTTACTGAATCTTTTGAGAAACAGATGCAGAACTTGTGACACTAGAACAACATTTAAAGAACTTTTTAAGAAGCACTGATACATTTTAGTTGTTGCCAGCATATAGGGTGGGGACCATATGGAATATGTATGGGCAAACCATAAGGGGCAAAAAGGATTTGTCCATGGTTTCCATGGTGGCCCCATATGGTTTGCCCAGGTAATTTGACTCCTGAGCCCATTAATTTTAGTAGCTTTGTCATTATATTCATTTATGTTTGTCCTTTGAGTATTTTGTTTAGTATTTGTATTTTTTATAACATTTCATTGAACAATTGGGTCATTTGACCTATTTTTAGGGTAAAAAATACAACCTGATATTCTGGGTGAAACCTGTAAACCAACCCCGTAGGGTAAAAATAACCCATGACCCGGTTAACCCAGCTGATGGGTAGCAAAGCAACCCAAACTGGGTTATATTAAACCCAGCAGTTTTTAGAGTGTAAATCAGGAACAAACGTGATGATCCCAAACCATGCCATATAAATTACCCCACTAGCCAAATGTGGATTGTTTCTCCCTGTCTATGAGTGACTCATAACTGAATCCTGTAAACAACAACATGCATATAACGTGAAACAGTGTACAAAGGTAGAATTTCATTTTGCTATTTAACATTTGAAAGAAAGAAATCTGTAAGAAACGTTAGAAGCAGCACAAGAGGTGAGAAGCTAAAAGGAACTATAGATTTTCTATTGAGGCGTTTCTGCTGCTCAGTAACAGGTGAAGGTTTTTCCTTTAAAGGACCAGCTGCCACTGAAACAGGTGATGTTTTTATTCCAACTAACTTGCACTGTAAGACTTAGAATTAGAAAGCAGTGGGCAAATGTAAAAAGAAGTCTAATTATCAAGCAGTAAATCATTAAGTGTAATCGACTCATCTATAAATAGAAAATAGTTCATTTCAGTTTATAACTTTAACACTGCTGATGTTTATTTTCAATGAGGGCTTGTAAAGTTATTTCCAGAGTCAGAGAAAGAAGGCCTTGTCTGTCTGTGCTCCTTTAGTGATTTGTTTATTCATTTGTTTTTCTTTCTTTTTTTTTTCAATTGAACCAGAAATTAGTATAAAAAAGCTTCATAGAGAAATTTGAATCAACATGGAAGACTAAAATAAATGTAAACACATCTCTAGTTCAAGCTGTTTTCTATTAAATAACATTCAGTTAAACAATTTTACAAACAAACACTTTTTAACTAAAGACAAAACCAATGTTAGAATTTTTGCTCTGTAAACAAAACTAGACTTAAAGAAATAAAATGTTGAATCGATTTTTGCGCGAGAACTTCGTCAGATCGTTCAACCTCCAGCAAAAATGACAAGCACATCAGACTTCCTTTCAGGCAACAAGCAAAGAGGTAAATGTTTAAAACAACAATGCATATGAATGTTGAAAGTCTTGTAACTGCTGTGTTTTGTCCTCATAGGCTCACGCAGAAAGAAACATTGCATCTAACATGGTGCCGCCCAGACTTAGACGTATTTTATACCCAATTTTTATGGTTATATGTTACGAAGCCACCAATATTTTTCAACAACTGCGCATCATTTAAATCATTTTCAATAATGAGCCAAGATGAGTGAGTCTATGATTGCTAATTTGCAGGGATGTCGATCTGTGTGTTTTTTCTGATCCAACTGTTTCTCCATTGTTTTTCTTTTGGCTGCTAATGCAGGTAATAGGGGCAGAAGACTATTTTCATGTTCCGCCTGCATGTTAAACTCTGAGTGACCAATCTTGTTTCAAAAATTACAAGTAAAGCGTGTTTCTCAGTGAACTTGCCCCTTAAGCAACTAAGTTTAGTGCCGGGGTTTGCAACCTTGGTCGTACAGAGCTGCAGCCCTGCTTGTTTTCCAACTATCTTTGTTGTTCCTGCTGTAGATTACCTGGATCAGGTGTGTTCAGCCAATTATCAGGCATGGCTGGAAAACATGCAGGACTGCAGCTCTCCAAGACCAGGGTTGCCTATACCCCCGGTTTGGTGGAACTAGTTGAGGTAATTTGATGAATTCTACATGGAAATTTTTGGAGCGTATGCGGTTTAGCTAAAAATATGTATTACTGGAAAAGGGACAAACAAAAAAATGTATACTGTCAACTAACCAACAGATTTCTAGCATGTGGTGTTGCTGGGATTAGGTTTGCTTTTTTAACAACATATATTTTATAAACTAAGCTTTAAAAATCATTAAAAAATACTTAAATACAGTAGCAGAACTAATCTTTGTTGGTAGCAGACGGAGATGAGAGACTTGACTGTATAGTAAGACAGAAAATTACAAAGCAGCAGACATATGAGAGAAATGTGCCTTCAGAGCTTTGACACAAATGAGAGATGCGCTCAGAAAATTATTCCGGAGCATTCTTTAATAGATTATGAAATGAAGGAAATAAAAAGGTCAACTTGTGTCACAAAGCAATTGTGAAAAATAAATGAGATAATTAATAAAAATCAAGCGGAGGACATTTGAAATTATTGTTTTTTACTTAGTTCAACAAGCCCCTTGCAGGGTTTTGATTTGTTTTCTCGTGTTTCTCAGGTAACTTTAAAAGAGATGCATAAATAGACTATCAGTAACAGAAATTCCATACGATGAGCATTTCCTCTCATGTCATGATGTGAACTTCTTTCTGCACCTTAAAGTGCCAGTTGTTCCATAATGTGCTGCATTTGCATGTTCAGATTTCAACCAATTAAAAGCTAATTAATTAGACACAATTCTATTAAGAAACAAATCCCAGTCATCAATATACACAACCAAGGGTCAGCCATTGCTCGAATGTGAATTGGCGCTTTGCACCATGCAGACTAAAGAATAGCACAAAAGCACTATTGGAACTCACAATAAACAGTTTGGTGTGCATAGATTTGCTGGAGCATGAACTCATCAGGGCTGATTGATTTTACCTCCCTGGAAAGAAAGCTGAGCTGCTGCTTGGACATACAGATCTGTATCAGATGGTCACTTCTTTAAATAAAAAAAATCCCATTTCTCTGTAACTATTGTTGATCTTGCAGTTATTGTAATCACACAGTTCTAAAAGCTTCAATTTGTGCAAGCACTAAGTAAATAAAACTCACACAAAGAAGTCAGAACCAATCTAGTATTATATCCTTTGTATGCAGCAAACAGGAATGTATAAAATACAAAAAAGTTTTAATTTTCTTTAGTAGATTCAGATTTGATTAATACCTATTTGGTTATTTTAACACATAGTTCTGGTCATTCAAAGTAGAGTTTTGTTGAAGGAATTAAAAATAAGTAACACATTTCTGTTTTTAATTGGCTGCTATTTGAATGACCTCAGCTTAGAAAAAAAAATTCTGACTAGTTTGAAAAGCAAATAGTTGTTTATGACTACTAATATTTATTATTATTATTATTATTATTATTATTATTATTATTATTATTATTTTAAGTACTGATGTTTGTAATGTGCACTTTTGTCTTTTTACATGTTAAAGAGCAAGCCACCCCCCTACCAGAGTCTTACTCCATCCACACTTCCTGTTTGAAAAACGCACCATGAGGACGCATTGTATGGCGGACCAAGAGAGCCATGCTACGACAGTGACTGACAGCACCCACCCCGCCACACACATCCCCAGCAAAGGTGATGTACGCGCGCACACACACACACACACATTCAGATGGAGAAACCGCAGCAGGCTTCCTAGTTTGGAGGATTTCTCTCCACCTCCTTCGCCAGAGAGAAAGGAATTTTTTAGAGGAGGCAAGGAGCTCTGAACTGTATCTTTGTGCATCAGCTCATGAGTGGCCAAGCCAGTTGGAGGCGTGGCCAGTTGGAGGCGTGGCCGAGACTCGGCTGCTACTACACACCACAGCGGTAGTGCAGCAAACATCATGGCGTAGAGGCTACGTCACAATGTTCTGTTTTAGCCAATAGCGATGCTGATTGAAATTCAAATGTAGCGCAGGCTTTAAACCTGAAGAAGATGCAACACTGACGATATCAGACTGAATATTTATATTTTGAATAAGATGCTATGATTGCCACAATGACTACACATGTCTACAGCACTATGAGACACTCACACATTTTATCAGCTAAATATGAATTCCAGCAACACACTTAATACAATCAGAATCCAAAGCTTGGATGAAACGTCTTTTGAATCTAATCTGTGTTTAACTTTCAAGCAGCAGATTTCCATCTCATGCACCAAATGTTTGTGAGGCAAAAGAATGGCCTTCTGGCAAAAATGTGCAATAACAAAACATTTACTCTTTTGCCTATTTGTTAGGTTTATGTTACAAGTTCAGTGCTTACAGTTAAATAAAACTGCTTCTGGGCAGTGCAAGTTCCCTAGATGAATAACAGTGTACTGGTCCACTTTATACAAGGCAATTCATGCAGCCTTGTTCATTTGGGTATGCATGAAATAACAATATCCTACTGGGAGCACTCTGAGTTTCAAACACTTGGGGTCAACTACACGAGCAGATTCCCACATGTGTAGCCTGTGGCCACTGAGGTCTGGAATCTACCTCCCTCCTGGCTGGGTGACGTTGCATGTTCTATTTCCAGACCGAGGGTTGAAGTGAGGCTGCAGGGAGTGTAACACTGACCCACATGACCTGTGGCCTAGAAAAGCTGCCTGAAGCTCTGCACACACACACACACACACACACACACACACACACACACACACACACACACACACACACACACACACATATACACACACACACACACACACACACACACACACACACAAAACCCTCCGCACTCCTTTGCTGCAGACATCCAAAGGAGAACAGAACCTTTGCACGTAGCATGTGTCTTTTCATGCCAAATGATTTGCATCCTTTTATTCACATCTTTGACTTGTCGCTGTCGTTGGGGCCCGATGTAAACTCTCCGAAGTCTCGAGTGGGAAGTTGGAGAGAAAGCGAAAAGGAAGAACTGTTTTACTTTCAGGCTCGGTGTCTACAGGCCACATGTCTCCAGTCATCTGTCACTAGTTTACATACATACTATGACACTTCCTCTCTCAGTGGGAACCCGTTGTCACCACTTGGCCGCCAGCGGAGGCTGACTGGGTGCTGGATAGGTCTCCCCCAGGTACCTCTGGGGAGCCACATTAGGCCTAACTGACAGACTGACAGGAGCGCGCGCGCGCACACACACACACACACACACACACACACACACACACACACACACACACACACACACACACACACACACACACACGTCTAACCCTTCTCTAAGCACTCTTCACTCCTCCAGCAGCACACTCGCTCACTCTCTCCCAAGGCACAGCACACTTTGCATAAGCAGTGACTTTGCTTTACATCTTTTTTTTTTCTAGACACAAAATTATTTTTCACCCCTCTAGCCTCTCCATGCTACATGGAAGTTTTGAAATGAATAATGGAAACAACAGAGCTGAAGACTCATGGGATCCATTTAAAGATGTGGGAGGGGCGATGCAGTCAGAGTTTGGGCAAAAGCAACATCACGCTCTCAGCAAATGAATCTACTATTGTTCTGGCTTTGTATAGAAATGATGCTTCAAACCGCGCACGGCACAGGCCGAGTGGTGCTGAGAATGATGTGGTGTTAAATATTGTCCTTTGAATATGGAAAAGTGCAACAATAAACTTATTTACTGTTTGGGTTGCACTGGGAGGTAAATAATCTAAAGCCTGACTGAGGAACAAGCAGCTTAAACAGATTTAATATCATATTAGGCTGGAATCAAACAACAGCTTCGCTTTCAAGCATGCAACAGGAAAAAAGGCTGAACTTCCTCTGTAAAAGTGGGAGTTAAACTATGTTTAGCTGCTATTTCCACCACGGCTTCCTAAATCCTTACAACAGGAGTGAGTGTGAGAGTGGGGCGGTTCGTTGTTACAGCTATTTTAGACAATGCAAAGTCAACACGACTCCCTGAGGTGATTTCCTGATAATGAACACAAAAGAAGTGTCAACCTTCCTGAAGCCCTGTGATGACTCTGAATTACCGGCGCACATCTTTTTTTGTTTTTATTCCTTGTTGCTTTGCTGATTTAAATTAATCAGGAAATCTAAAAGAGGGGCTGTCAAACAGGTCAATTACACACCAAAAAACTAAACTCTAAGTAATATATGTGCATCTATTAGTCTAGCAAAAAAAAAAACCCACACAGATTTTTTCTTTCTTTGTTTTTTCTGTCTTTCTCTGCACGTCCACTCGTCCTGTTAACTTCTGCACAGACTGGTGTGGTCGTGTCACCATGCCACTGGGCCTGACACCTTAAACCTTCATGGCAGAACACACACACATGCACGCACACACATACACACACACCTCTTTACCCCTTCTTCCCTTCCCTCCAGGCATTCTCGTCTCCCTCGCCTCTACGCCACCAGGCAAAACCTCAACCCATCCCCTCTCGTCTCCGGCGCTCAAGGCTCCCTCTGCCAGCGGCTGGCAGCGGGCCAACCCGTCATCCACCCGACACCACAGAGGATAAATGAATCACAGACAACTTTTCAGAAAAGGCACTGATAGCTCACATTTCATCTGATCATCGTTTTGGTTAATTGACTGAAATTGATATTTAAGGCAAATAACAAAGGAAGTGTGATAAATGGCGAGGAAGGTGGGGAAAATATGTCAAAAGACGAACTCTCATATTCAAAGATAATACACGTCTGCTCATTAACGTCCTAATGCATTTATGCTGATGCTTGAATTATGAAAATTTTGTCATACTGGTGCAGCACGATGGTTTTTTGTGTGCAAAAAAAGTACAGTTTCTGTCTAAATTTGAAAAAAGTCAGAAATATCCAGTTTATTTTAAATTAAAGTCATGCTCAGAGAATGTTGATGATTTGCACAAAGTAAAAAAACACCATCTACAATAATCTTAATAAAATTCTATGAAACAAGGCTGAAAATCTTTGCGGTTTTCAGAGCAGGAGCAGAAGTGGCACTAGATTGTGTGAGAGCTCGGGAGACATTTCAATATTTCAAAAATACAGACTTTTCTTTTATTCCGGTGAAAAACTCGCTGTTCTCTCACAATAAAAGCCTCACCAACAGTTTGCACAGTAAAAGCACCTTGGAAGAAGGACAGGAACAAACACCTCTCTTCACCAAGGTTACTCAATGATAAGCAACAGTACTCAGGCACACAATGACGGCTCAAAGAGCCGGCTATTTTCAAAAGTCATGAAATTGGAGGTTTTGTTAATCATCCACTCTGAATGTTGGGGGCCTCGCAGCCTCGGAGTGACAGCACATTATCTGGTTACAGAGAGGGAAGCTGATTCAGGCCCTGTCCACACGTAGCCGGGGATCTGCCAAAACGTAGATATTTTTCTAAGTTTTGGCCTGTCATCCACACGAAAACGGAGTTTTTTCACACGGAAACGGATCTTTTTAAAAACTCCGGCCAAAGTGAAGATCTGCATTTTCTCCGTTTTGGGTGTCTGCGTGTGGACGGACAAAACCGGAGTTTTAAGGTCCGCAACGTCACTTTCCACGACAAAAAAATGCTGACATCACGTGTGCGACCTGTGTTTACACTAGCCGACAGCATGGATGCCCTCAGAGCTGCGCTCGCTTTATCAATTGTCCAAGCGCTTTTTGCTTGTTTGTTGTTGCAAGCGGAATTACTGCTCCTTGTGGAAGACCACAGACGAAGGACGAGGTTAAGAACGGGGGAAGTACTGCCGCCTACAGGTCTGGCATGTCCTTAACAACGTATTTATCCGGGTACATGTGGACAGAGTTTTATTTTAAAACGAGGTGGTGTGGATGCAAGTTTTTGGAGGGGCGGATATTCGTTTTAAAAAAAAAACCCGGCTACGTGTGGACTAGGCCTCAGTCACGTTGTTGTTTCTTTAGATGAGTAACAGGCTCGTGTTGTCAACAAGAGCTGTCAATAGCTCCTCCATTCGCTCTTAGTGCTCTACCCGCCAGGACATTCACATTCTATATTTTATAGTAAAACTCTTAAGTGGTGCAAATTTACAAGCTTAAATTCAGGATTGTATCTTCGCTAAAATAAATCTCCAATCGTTTTGGTTACTTGGATAAAAATTCCCGAACTTTCCATGTCTAATTGAAATGTAAACAGTGTAATGAGGACATTTGTGATTTACACAAACGTCTCTGTGGCCGCCACAGGGGGTATGGTAATTACAGAGGCAAATCTAGGAATGCACATGAATCTCCTACAAGTCCAGATTATAAACGCCTTAGTGCTAAACCTACTTTCATACACCTGGGGATTGTCTATTCTAGCCAATCCCCAACAGGCGCCAAGCTGCCTCGTCTCCTTATGAGTGCAGAGACACTTCATGTGAAGGAGATGAAACAAAGCCTCTGGTTTCACCGTGTTGGAAATTAGAAGGACGAGGAGTTTGAGACAACAAATGCTGCACTTTGGAGTAAATATATGACATCGGCAAGTGGCCTGATTAAGCGACACACTTTGGTAAAGTGTTGCAGTTAAAATCAGTTATTCAGCAATGTTTTACGACATGCATCATAAGGGATGAAGGTATAGGTTAAAAGTATGATGCTCTAAAATTTATAAGTGACAGGGAATTCAAAACACATACTGACTGATACAGACTGATCAGATGCAAAGTAGCAAAAATCATTTTTTTGGCTGTTTTGTAAGAATTAGAAGGGAACAAATATTACGTGATGGGCCGGTAGCTATGAGGTAAGTAAGCAGCCAGTGGCAGACACATGCATCCTAGAAAATGTCTATGCCATATGCTGTCACTCAGAAGAAGGAAAAAAAAAGGTCTGAGCAGACAGTCACTGTGTCTAAATGAGATGGTAGGAGGAGGAGGAGGAGGAAAAGGGAAGAAAAAGGGAGGATGTCAAGGATTCATGGTCCTTCATCTTCGCAGTAGAGCAAACACGTCCCTCAGTATAGCAACAGACAGCTGCCTCCACCTTCTAATGCAGTCCAACTTAAATCACTGCAAGGATTGTCAGTGCAGAGAGAGAGACGCACAAAGATAACATAGCAAGCTGCCATGAGGGAAACGACAGAGCTGTGTGGAAGCAAGGAGGGGAGAGACAACTGAGACAAAGAAGGGGGGGGGGGTGTTAAAAGACTGGACTTTTCCCCTTTTTTTTGTCTGTTTAGCTTGAATCCCAGTCCTGTGGGGACTCCGCTAGCTTTTTTAAATGAAAAGCAGCAAAGAAACTGCTTAACGTGTTTACTTGTAGAACAAACCCCCGCTCTGATCTGGTTTCAAAAGACACCTCAGAGTTTTACCCGAAGAATCAGAGCAACGGATTCTAAATGATGGCTTTAATCGTCGCCATTAGTGTACATGTGAAGTGTCAGATCTATACACGTCCTTTTAAAGTAATGTTTTAAATTGTACTGTCAGTTTTACTGATCACTTGTGGTGCCACACACTCTGGATTATAGACAGAACACTTAAAGGAGCTAAATTGCTTAGCAAGGGCACATCAAGCTATTAAGTCGCAGCTTTATGCACATCCTTGAATATTTCTACTTACTGTGTGTGTGTGTGTGTGTGTGTGTGTGTGTGTGTGTGTGTGTGTGTGTGTGTGTGTGTGTGTGTGTGTGTGTGTGCATGTGTGTGCATGCGTGTGTGTGCATGCGTGTGTGTGCATGCGTGCTTATCTGTGAATAAGTGACCTAACAAATGAATATTGCTCATAGCTCAATTTGCAAACACTAAATTATTGGAAATACATGATACACACAGAAAATATGAGTGTAAAAGCTGCAATGTGAGAAGGTAATAGGTTTTCTTTTAAAAAACCATTTTTGAATTTTACTCCCACTTTTTTGCAACATACTCGGCACGCAGCGAAGATGATAAAAACAAGAGGGCTAGTGTCAGAATTTGTCAGATTTACGTCAAGCAGAAGCTCGTTATTGTAGACGCTATGCAATCAGAAACGCTGCCAGCTTTTTTTTTCTTCCATGCACATCCGAGGTGTCTGAGGTTAAGTAAGGATCCGCGAGAATCGCCTAACACACTGTGGGAGCTCAAACATGGAATACTTTCCGAGCTTGAACTCTGAAATGTATTCTCACATTGTTTTTTTATTAATAAATCAGGGTCAAAGATTCAGGAAAATGATGTGATAAATACAGGATTTATTTTGCAATTCCTTTAATTTGATAAAAACTCACTCCCACTCAGAGTAAACAAATGACTTCCTTTAAGATTAGAGGTTTACATGCATGACTTTTTTTAAGTTCTGAGTCTTTTTAGGCCACAAGGAATCAAAAAGGGTTGAAATGCTGATTTTACTAATAAGACAAAAGAATTTCCAAATTAAAATATTTTATAAGAGCACATGTTCTTTTGTTTGAAAAGCTAAAATCCTATTTGTTATGCATGTTCAGGCTACACACATGAAATATTCCAATCTGAGGGACAAATTTAATACCCACTTAACAAAAACCACATTACAACCAAACACTTATACATAATGAGTGTTGTGGTAATGTCGTTTTTTTCCTCTAAATGACTGACTGATGCTGGAATACGTTTTTTTTAAGAGGAGTGAAAACATACTTCAGCTCACTGATGATGCTGTTAATTTCCTCTCAGAACGAAAACATGCAAATGAACGGTTTGATCAAGAAAACTATTGTATGGAGGTGGAGGAGGTTCTCTCAGGACAGAGTTTAGCAGGAGAGCCACCACACAACCTGTTACGCCTCTCCCGACTTTGTGTCCGTTTACTCACTTATCACAAATAATTGCTGCTGGAAGAAGAAGACAAACTATTTCTGGTATTCCCTTTGAACTGATGTGTGAACAGATCTTATTTAGTTTTAACAGTGTGGCAGGAAGCAAAAGTCATCCTGTAACATGATGTCTGACAGGCTAACTCAAGAAACCACTCAGCATTTGGTATTTAATTTAGCATATCACCACTATTTCTATTTATTTTCACAAGATTAATTAGATTTGTGTGATAAATCCTGGTAATTGCAAGAATCTAACGCCTAATTAATTTGGTTCAGCTATTCAAGTAGATTCTGAGCTGTCCTAATGTGATAAAAAGCCAAAGTGAATGTGTCGTGTTAAGAAAGAATTAGTTAACTATGGAGAAATTATAACTTAAACTCAACATCCTCTAAGAAAACAGAGTTGGAGTGGGATTATCATGTAATCTCCTATTGCAAACACATTTTGCATAAAAACATACAATTGCCTAAATAAACAGTTTTGCATGCAAAAAAAACTGCAAAGACAGAAAGACACACAGCATATAAAAAAGATGGCAAATTATTTAAATCTGAAGATTTTTTTTTAATTTATGTATAATACTATTTGCATAACAATGTGTTTAAGACATTGTGATTAACATATTGAACTTAGACGATGATCCATGCAGGACACACACACACACACACACACTCACAGAGAGAGAAAGAGAGAGAGAGAAATGCTGCAATTACAGCATTTTTCCTTTAGATATGACAAATGGCAAATATAACAATACATATATATAAATGTATACACAACAAGAGAGAAGGAAATGACAAATGTAACGTAGGCCTACCATAAATACTGGTGCTAGTGATCATGTCTTCAAGCCTAAAAACAAAAGGAGAGAGGAAAAAAAACAGCAGAATCGGAATTTTCACGAGGAGGAATTCCAAAGGTTGCTTCTCATTACAGCCACTTTTCCCTGCAGATATCGGATTTCACAACTTAAAAAAAAAATAAAAAGGCGCACACACACACGCTTCCTTGTTCTGTCCTCGGGTTTTCACTCGGGTCAGGGCATAATTAATCAAACAAATGAGCCCAATTATTTCAAAATGATTAAAAAAATAGGTTTAAATGATAAAAAACCAGAAGCGCCCCGGACAGAGGCGCGGAGACGGCTGCAGGCTGTCACTTCTGTGCGCGAGTGGAGAACAGGAAGCATGTGGGAGAGAATGGAGATGACATAAAACACACATTCTTCATGCCGCCCATTAGAGGAAGAGGCTAAAGCAGCGTGAAGCCCCCTCCCTTAACGTTTAAAATAGATTACTTGCCAGCAGTTGTCCCACTAAGAGCGCAATGACAACCCATCTATCTATTAACCTCCCGCCCGCTGTTACTGCGGCAAGTTTTATTCAGGCTGACATGCAAAAACTTCCCAATGCAAGAAAGTTATTTGGTAATGAGCCCGAATCCAGCCGTGCGAAACCTCATTCGCTACATTACAACGAGTGGAAGTCTGCCTGACCCGGAGGAGTCTTAATTTGACAGCGTTTGGTTTGGATAAAACGCGCAAAAAGGAGCCAGGACGCAGACAGAATGCGCTGCAGCCGCCGTGACGCGCGACACGTTTGTGTCTTTAATAATAAACAGAGCGGCTCAGTTTCTCTTGCTCATCGTTCGCATCACTGATAAGCAAGGGGGGGTGGGACTTACCTGTGTAGGTGACAGGGCAGTGTCGGGGTTTATAGTACCATCGATCCGGTGAGTGCGTAGATGAATGGCTCGCTGCGGTCAAGTGTGGCTGCTCACCATTTGAAAGCATTCCAAGTTAGTGAGAGGGAGACTGACCACAGCCTCTGCCATGTTGGAATTCCAAACCCTGGACAGCTGCTCCACTGACTGAAGGCTGCACACTGCGCATGTTCTCTGCGCCGAGAGCCAAATTCAAAGAAAATCACCTCTAATGAGCAGCAACAGCCCACCGTGTCAACGTTGTGCTTTAGGAACACTGACTTATTGGCTACATATACTAATTAACTTCCAGGTAACTATACCAAGACAGTTTTTTAATGCATCAGAAATTAGCATAATTAATTAATGCATAAACTTAGCAGTGATGGAATGTAATGAAGTACAAGTACTTTGTTATCTACTTAAGTACATTTACCGTGTCAGTGCTTTACTTTTTCATTTATAATGCATTTGCAGTAGGGGTGCACCGTGCCGATACAGATACTGATTACAGTAAAAGTTAACAGATACCAGTAACCGATACCAATGCAGTTGCTTGAAAGTGGCTTCACTGTAACTTGTCATTTCTGTTCACCTAATATTTTAGTTTAATGATAATTTATATTAACATATTTTACTTTTTATCTAACTCACAGTCATTTCCTGTTGAAAGCAGAGAAGAAAATAAAACCTGTATTCCAATTTATAGCATTTTTCTGTGTGGTAGAACTATCTGTACTGGTCATCGGTATCGGCAAGTACTCCGATCCAAGTATCGGTATCGTATTGGTTTAAAAAAAGTGGTATAGTTGCATCCCTAATTATCAGTGGTCTCTATAGGAATGAATGCCTGTAAGTTGTTCTCTTGGAAAAGAAAATCTCAGATGCTCCTGTTTGAGGATGTAGAAGTCAGCCACAGTATAGCTTCAGGACAGGATTTGTAGTCTTGTTTCCTGATATTTGGACATCTCTCCTCTGATTGGATAACAGCAACACAACTCTACCACTGATTCCACTTTCTCTGCACACTGATGTTTTATCTCTACAAAAAACACACGTCTGGAAGACTTCTGCTGTGGTGGAGTTGCTAATGCTAACAGTTAGCTTCTGGTAGTTGACATTCTCTGCGGTTTGCTGGATGCTAAACCAACAACAGCTGTCCCTGTCACAATCTAAGATGGGAGTGTCCATGACAGCATTAGGTAGATCTGTCAGGCTTTTCCTAACCAAGCATTTTTTCTGTTTTCTATCAGAAGCTAATGCAGGAAACAGAGGAAGAAGACTACTTTATGTTCAGCCTGTGTGTTAAACTCAGAGTGGCCGATCATTTTAAAAAAATAATTAGTGAAAAAGGTTTCTCAGTGAACCTGCTCTTTTAGTAACTTTCTTGAAAAGTTCATTTATGTCAGTGGTCCAACTTAGACTGGGAGACCATCTAAAGGCTCAGGAGCCCTTTGCAGGTGTTTTGGATTCATTAGCTGATTAAAGTGTGATAATTTGAGCCTATTGAACCTTTTCCACAATATTCTAGTTGTCTGGTATTTTGAATGTGGAGATTTTTTAACCTGTAAGTCATATTCATCACAATTATAACACATACAGACTTTAATGATTTGCCTTTGATGTAATGAGTCTATTTCATATTTTAAGTTGAATCAGGCTCTTTGTTTACCACTGCTGCTTATTACAGCCAGAAGCAATCAGATCTACAAATCTACTTTTGGGACTTTTATGTTTCTGTAAAAGGTCTGCAAATTTTTTAGAGCCCAACTTCCAAACCAAGGGGGCTAATCTGGGTCATAACAGGCCTGGAATGTCTCGTTAACAGTCCGAGCTGGTTTACCGGATGTCACCTGCTGGTATACATCCATCTGTTGGCTCCTCCTTTATTTGCTCTTTTTCAAGAAAAAATAGCTCTGTCACTTTAGAATCTTCTACGCTGACAGATAAGCCTGTCAGCAAGGTCAGCCCACCATGTGCATTCAATGGATTTTTCCAAGAACACCATGTAAGCTAAAGTTGCAGGAAAGTTCTTGCAGACTAAAAACAAATTTCTACCATATCAGGCTCAACACTAATTTGCAGTTTCACAGTTTTGTTTTTTCCTTTTGACTTTTCTTACTTGAAACTATAACAATTGGTGTAAATAAACATGGTGGTGTGGAAATAAGAGTCTGTTCTAGTCAACTCTAAGCCCATTTTCATCATGTTTGCTTTAATGACCAGTTTGGCACTGAACAACAAGCTGCCTCACACTGTGCCAACTTTTATTAATCAAACCAAATCAAGTCTTTTAAAAACGTGTCCTCAAAGGCAAAACTTTGCTTCATTTATTCCTAAAAATATACAAAAGAAACCCATCCCAAGTGTGGTGTTAGTCTTTGCAGAGACAAAACGCTGTTTGTGTTAAATATGCTTTTAGGGTTTTGGCAGAAGACGTGTAGGCTCCATGACAGGATAAGCACTTAAAAAAAAATATTTTTTAACTCCAAGCATTCAAATTCATTCCAACAAAACATTAAGTTCACATCAAACCAGACGAAGCAACACCTTTCTGTTTTTTTGTTTAAAAACACATATTAATGAGACAATATGTAGTTTTTACTGTTAATCTCAGGAAATGTCCATCGAAATGTTGAAAAAGAACATCTGCGCAACAAATAATTATAAAAATCGGGTCTAAATTATATAGAAGTGGGTCTAAGTCTCTGGGCGATGCCATATTATGGTAAATGGTAAATGGCCTGTATTTGATATAGCACCTTCTAGAGTCCTGGAACCCCCCAAGGCGCTTTACAACACAATCAGTCATTCACCCATTCACACACACATTCACACACTGGTGGGGATGAGCTACAATGTAGCCACAGCTGCCCTGGGCCGCACTGACAGAGGCGAGGCTGCCGAGCGCTGGCGCCACCGGTCCCTCCGACCACCACCAGCAGGCAACGTGGGTTAAGTGTCTTGCCCAAGGACACAACGACAGCGACAGACTGAGCGGGGCTCGAACCTGCAACCTTCCGATTACGGGGCGAGCACTTAACTCCTGTGCCACCGTCGCCCATGCTTCTGTAACCCAGAAGCTAGAACCTTAATGAGGTATTAACTAATTGGCTTACTAATATGATCCATCCTCAATTTAGATAAAATATAAAATATAAATTAAGGAAATTAACAATACTAATTAATAGATATCTAATTAACTAATAGATAATTTCATAATGAATTATTGGAAGGGTGAATAACTAAAATAACGAGTTTAATATTAAACATCGGTTAAAACAAGAATCTTGAACATCCCTAACAGAAACAGAAGAGGAAAGCTGTATACTATTGGTCCAGGTGGGAATCTGAAATTTCATTGGCTGAGAGAAATAAGTCCCGCCTCCGCGAAATAAAACCGTGCGACGCAGCTGAGCGAGAGGAGAGACAAACGGCTGTGCAGCACGCAGATACAGAAAGCAAAGACTGAGCGGTTAGAGAGAGAGAGAGAGAGAAAAAAAAAAACAATGGTCGAGGCCGTGAAGAACCCTGATTTGGGTGCCGCATAGATAGAGGGAGAGGCGGACTTGACTCCTTCTAATAAGAGCTAGGAACTTGGAACCAACGCGATTTGTGTGGAGACGACAGAGTGAACCAATCCTCTGTAGGAGGGAACCGTTGGAGCGCGTTGGCTGGTTTTTTTTTTTTCCTTGGGTTTGATCCCGACTCCTATGATCACTCACTTGGAACGAGAACTGGATTTCTTCCTGACGAGGGAGATGGCGAGCCTTAACCACTGAACGAACCAGGACATCTCAAGTAACTGAAGAGCAGACTGCTCTCTTCTGTGAACAATCTCAACGGTGCGGTAGGAAAAAATCGCACCACCGGACTCTGACTTTCACCCCAAGCGTGGGGATTTGACTTGACGCCGGCTGACTTGTGACTCATATGATCAAATCTCATACCGAGCATTTTACTATTGTCGATTGTTTTCATCTGTTTTTGTGTGTTATTTTTATGTGTTATATTTCCCATTATTATTAAAATTTAGTATATAAACCGTTTCATGCTATACCCGTGACTCCAGTCATTCTTAAACAACCTCCAATTCTCCCCGAACCTAATTATTGGCCCATTTGTTTATTTTCTCTTTTAATTATCTTATTGTATCCTGTAATCCGGTTACATAAAACTTGGCGAGCCAGGAGAATTGTAGAGTTGTTACCTTAGCTAACCATTGACTGACATCATAAGAGTGCCTGGAGGTCACAGTGGTTTGCCATTTTGGCATTATTGGTACTTTTGAGTGTTTTAAAATGGAAGTTGTGAAAACAGAAAAGGTCAAAGTTTCAAATGCTGTTTTAATCAGTGGGTTAACTGATACAGACCTTGATAACGAAGTCTTTGGGTTTATGGAAGGATTCGGACCAGTTAACAGGCGCATTAAGTTACCAAACTGTGATCAGATTATTGTGGAGTTTCAACATGAAGCCACTGTTAAGGAATTAAAGAAACAATGTTTACCCTATGACAAACCTTGTACTAGGAACCCAGATGTTTTCTTTCATATTCAAGACCTAGCCAGCGCGTACAGTCTAGAAACTAGCACATCTGCCACTGATGCCTATCTGTCAGAGCTCAGGGACATAGCTGCGCGTAGCAATCAATCATTTAAAGACCTTCTAATGGAGGAACTGGCAAAAATTGGGGAATCTTTAGGAAGGGATACCCATGCATCTGAACCAGTCACTGAACCAGAGCCAATGCTCCATAGTGACCAAGTTACATATTCCCTGCCTTTAACACCAGAAGTTAACTATATGAACAACTCAAAGGACAATTGTCCACCTACAGAGACTGGAAAACAAAACCCTTGCATTCCACCAAATCTTTTAAACACACCTGAGGTTCAGCGAGTTATTGTGGAACACATTGTTAAAAGCAGTGAGGTTATCCCTCCGCCTACTTCACAATACAGACTAAAACCGTTCTCAGGGCGAGTTCCACACCCTTCTTTTGAAACTGACTATGATACTTGGCGTAGTAGTGTAGTGTTATGCATAAATGATCCTTCACTCACCAAGTCCCAAATTGTACGAAGAATCGTGGAGAGTCTGTCAGCCCCAGCAGCGAGCATCGTTAAAGCTCTTAGTCCAAAATCCGACCCGGAAACGTACCTTGAACATCTCGATTCAGCTTACGCAGCTGTCGAAGACGGCGACGAGCTCTTTGCTCGCTTCTTAAACACAAACCAGGACAGTGGTGAAAAACCTTCCGATTACTTTCAGAGGTTATACACCTTGTTAAACCTAGTTATTCAGAGGAATGGAATTTCCTCCAGTGACGCCGACCAGCAGCTGCTCAAGCAGTTTTGCAGAGGCTGTTGGGACAGCTCGCTGATTTCAAACCTGCAACTCGAACAAAAGAAAGACAACCCGCCTCATTTTACAGCACTTCTCCTCAAACTGCGCACTGAAGAAGACAAACAGGCTACTAAAGCAGCACGCATGAAACAACACTTAGGGGCACAACGAACTAGAGTGTATTCAAATGTGCAAACAACATGCTCTCAGAGTAAAAACACTTGTGAACTGGAAATAGATGATAACTGTGATGACTTACGCAAACAAATCGCTGAGCTCAGGAGCCAAATTGCACAGCTTAAGGTTAACAACACAGATAAAAAGGCAAAGAAAACTCAAAAAGAGTCAAAACCCCGTGTGGGGACTAAAATTCCAGATGAGCCCAAACAGATTCAGCAGATAACAGCAGTGGTGCCCAGACCAAAGCCTGGATACTGTTTTAAGTGCGGAGAAGATGGGCACATAGCTTCTAGCTGTAGCAACGAGCCAAATCCAGCACTAGTTGCAACTAAAAGACTTGCTCTTAGACAGAAGCAGCGCGAGTGGGAGATGTCAAAGCCAATTGCTCAGTCTCCTCCTTTAAACCGGTAGAAGCTCCTATCGTGGGACAGATAGGTGCTAAAGTAGAACCAAGTCCCTCTAAGGAAAGGACAGAGAGACTTTTTTGCAAGCCAGTTCATGCTCATTCAGTGCCAAAACTTCCCAAAAGATTAGTGGGTGGGCGATGCACAGCTACAGTCTCAGTTAACAGTGTTGAATGTAATTGTTTACTGGATTCAGGGTCCCAGGTAACCACCATTGCCAATTCTTTTTACCAAGAACACTTACCTGACCTCTCAATTAAACCCATCAGTAATCTGTTAGAAGTCGAGGGCGCAAACGGTCAAGCAGTTCCTTATTTAGGATACATAGAGATAAGTGTCACATTTCCAAAAGAGCTCGATCAGTCTGGACTTGAGTTACCTACCCTTGCGTTAGTGGTTCCGGATATAAGCTCAAACTCTGATACACCACTACTCATTGGCACAAACACACTCGATCCTTTGTATGAGCAATTGTCTGCCAATAACTTACCTGATTCCAAGGCACTCTCTTATGGGTACCAACACGTGCTAAAAGCCTTAGCAGTCAGAAAAAAACAAAGCAAAGATGGACGAGTTGGTGTGGTGAAGCTTCGAGGGAGAACCCAAGAAGTTCTCCCTGCAAATAAAAAACTGTTACTAGAAGGGTTTATGCAACCCAGCCAAAACAAGCATGAGCCTTATGCACTCATTGAACAACCCACCAATGGTTCTCTACCAGGGGGTATAATTGTAGACTGTTGCCTCATTTCCTTACCTTCACATGGTCCATACAAAGTACCTGTTGTACTAAGAAACGAAACTAACCATGACATCACATTACCCACTAACTGTGTGATCGCTGAGTTAGTTAAAGCCGATCGTGTTATGCCATATCCAGAACCTGACAAAAGTGATCAGAAAGTACTTGCGGCGTGTAGTTCGCAGCAACAGACTTCACCTTCAAACCCTCCTCTCAGTTTTGACTTCGGTACTTCGCCCTTGTCCGAAGAATGGAAAGGGAGGATCACCAACAAACTTAACACTTACTCCGATGTGTTTTCGCACCACGATCTTGATTTTGGTCATACACAACAGATAAGACATCACATCAACTTAAAAGACGAGACCCCATTCAAACAGAAATCTCGGCCGATCCATCCACATGATTATGAAGCCGTGAGAAAACATTTGGAAGCCCTCTTGGAAACCGGTATAATAAGAGAGTCGGAGTCTCCATTTGCCTCACCAATAGTGGTAGTTCGGAAAAAGAATGGTGAGGTACGTCTATGTATAGACTATAGAAAGCTTAATCTGCAAACCATTCGCGACGCATATGCCCTGCCTAACTTGGAGGAGTCCTTTTCTGCTCTCGCTGGATCACAGTGGTTTTCTGTGATGGACCTCAAGTCAGGTTACTATCAAATAGAGATGTGTGAAAAGGATAAACCTAAAACTGCTTTTGTTTGCCCGTTTGGGTTTTATGAATTTAACCGTATGCCACAAGGAATAACAAATGCTCCAAGCACTTTCCAACGGGTTATGGAAAAGTGTATGAAGGACATTAATCTGAAGGAAGTGTTAGTTTTCCTAGACGACTTGATCGTCTTTTCCAACTCCTTGGAAGAACACGAAACCAGACTTTCTCACGTTCTTGAACGGCTTAGAGAATACGGACTCAAGCTATCACCAGATAAGTGTCGTTTTTTCCAGACATCTGTGCGTTATCTTGGACATATAGTATCTCGAGATGGCATAAAAACCGATCCAGATAAGGTGGAAGCACTCAAAACATGGCCGAAGCCTCAGACTTTGAAGGAACTCCAATCTTTCTTAGGATTTACCGGTTATTACCGACGCTTCGTTAAAGATTACTCAAATATTGTCAAGCCACTAACATCTCTCACGGCTGGTTATCCACCCAAACGGAAAAACTTTAAAACACCACCATGTAGATCAAAGTACTTGAACCCCAAAGAACCCTTTGGGAATCGTTGGAGCCAAGACTGTGAGAAGTCCTTTCAAACTATTATTGAAAAACTTACCACTTCGCCAGTTCTTGGCTACGCTGACGCAAAACTCCCATATCTAGTACACACAGATGCTAGTACGACCGGACTCGGTGCAGCGCTATACCAAGTGCAAAACGGTGTCACACAGGTAATCGCTTATGCAAGTCGCGGTTTAAGCTCTAGTGAAACTAGGTACCCTGCGCACAAGTTGGAGTTTCTAGCCTTAAAGTGGGCCATAACAGATAAGTTTCATGACTATTTGTATGGGAACACATTCACTGTCATTACTGATAATAATCCGTTAACTTACCTCTTAACAACGGCAAAACTCGATGCAACGAGCTATCGTTGGCTAGCTGCGTTGTCCACCTATAATTTTGACATCAGATACCGTGCAGGTACACAGAACGTTGACGCGGATGGCCTGTCTAGGAGGCTGCATGATAAACCTGAAGACAACTCAAAATTCACTGAGGAATGCCAACGACTAGATGAGTTCCGATCTCATCTTTTATCCTCTGTCAAAGAAGTCGAGCTTCAACTTCAAGCCGAAGCAGTGAAGGCAACATGCCAAAAGCACATGGTCTTGGATGAGACTGATTCTCCTTGTGGTTTAGTTCAGTCACTTGCCATGTCTGCAGCGGCCATTCCAGACCTATTCCAGTTGGAAGACAATAGTGACAGTTTCTTTGCTGTGCCCAAGTATAACCATGCTGACCTTGTCTCCTTGCAGAGGAAAGATCCAACCATTGGCCGAGTCATTCAGCTGCTTATGACTGACAATAAACCGCCAACTGATACTATTGCAGAACCCCCGGTGGTTCTTAACCTTTTGAGAGAGTGGAAACGGTTTGAGTTTCAAAATGATTTACTGTACCGGAGACGCCAATTAGGACCAGAGACATCATTGCAGTTAGTCTTGCCTGATTCATTACGTTCAACAGTCATGCAAAGCCTACATGATGATATGGGGCATCTTGGGGTTGAACGTACGACAGATCTCATTCGGTCCCGTTTTTACTGGCCAAGAATGGCTAGTGATATCGAAATCAAAGTTAAAACTTGCGAAAGATGTATCCGTCGGAAGGCCCTCCCTGACAAAGCTGCTCCAATGGTGAGTATTACCACCACCAGACCTATGGAGTTAGTTTGCATGGATTTTCTCTCCATAGAACCAGACAGTAAGAACACTAAAGATGTCTTAGTGATTACAGACCATTTTACAAAGTATGCAGTGTCCATCCCAACCAAAGATCAGAAAGCCACCACCGTCGCGAAGAACCTGTGGGAACATTTTTTAGTCCACTACGGGTTTCCTGAGCGTCTTCATAGTGATCAGGGACGGGATTTCGAATCACGTACAATCAAGGAACTTTGTTCTTTACTTGGTATCCGTAAAGTCAGAACGAGCCCTTATCACCCTCGTGGCAACCCCGTTGAACGGTACAATCGTACATTACTCAGCATGTTGGGAACTTTACAAGCCACTGAGAAACATCACTGGCGCGATTTTGTAAAACCACTTACTCACTCGTACAATTGTACAAAAAATGACGTGACGGGATACTCTCCCTACGAGCTAATGTTCGGTAGGCGGCCTCGGTTGCCTATAGATATTGCCTTTGGGTTACCGCATTTGAACAAGCCCTCTATAACTCATTCTCAGTATGTTAAAGAACTGAAGAGTCATCTGGAACAGAGTTATGACATTGTCATAAAAAACTCTCAAAAAACAGCGAGGAAGAACAAAGAACGGTTCGACAGAAACATTCGTGAGTCCACACTAGGTGTGGGAGATCGTGTTTTAGTCCGAAATCTTCGCTTAAGAGAAAAGCATAAATTAGCAGACAAATGGGAGCAAACAGTGTATATAGTTCTCAAACAGATGGAAAACTTGCCAGTATACACTGTAAAACCAGAGAACGGAGAAGGACCCAACAGAACACTCCACAGAGATCTTTTACTGCCTTGTGGTTTTCTCTCTTCATTAGAAAATGAAACAGAACGCGTTACGAAACCTAGCAGACCTCATACAAGACAGAGTTCAGCCTTAGAACCTGACCCAGATGAGCCACTTGACGAAGAGGTAGATGAGTTTTATCACTCTGATCTTCCACAAGTGCTAAACCGACCATCCTATCAAATAGCGGTCACCTTGCCAAATAGGGAACTCATAGCAGATTCAGGACCGGTAAATAATATTCAACAACAAAACACACTATCCTTACACACAGGGGATCGCAAGGAACCAACCTTAGCTGGTAATGAAAATGCTGAATTGTCCTTACTTGACAAAGGCATCAACACCGAAACATTCTTACCTGAAAGAGTGAAAGAAGCAGCAACATACTTACCTGAAAAAACGAAAAAAAACGAAGTATACTTACCTGACGTAGAAACGGGGGATGAAACTAACACAAACCTACCTCAATTGGATGGTGTCCTAAAGTCGCAGCAACGTGATGTAAGTTTTGAACCCATCATACACGATCAGACACATACATCTGAAAAGACCAAAGTCTTAGAGAATAGCTCATCAGCTCTGTCGGAAACAGAGAGCTCACTTCGTCCTGTCTCAGTTGAGAATCAAACCGAAACGGATGAGCATGATACTGTGCAACCAGAGATGTATGTCAGGAGATCTGAACGAAGTAGTCAGCCTCCTCAAAGACTAACTTACTCTCAATTGGGCAATCCACTAGTGACCGTAGTTAGGTCCCTTTTCCAAGGACTTAATAAAGCTTTTATTGACTCTCTTACTCAAGAAGTTGTGTACCCCGTAGAAACAATGCACAGGGACGTGCATGATATTTAATGGGGGAGGATGTAACCCAGAAGCTAGAACCTTAATGAGGTATTAACTAATTGGCTTACTAATATGATCCATCCTCAATTTAGATAAAATATAAAATATAAATTAAGGAAATTAACAATACTAATTAATAGATATCTAATTAACTAATAGATAATTTCATAATGAATTATTGGAAGGGTGAATAACTAAAATAACGAGTTTAATATTAAACATCGGTTAAAACAAGAATCTTGAACATCCCTAACAGAAACAGAAGAGGAAAGCTGTATACTATTGGTCCAGGTGGGAATCTGAAATTTCATTGGCTGAGAGAAATAAGTCCCGCCTCCGCGAAATAAAACCGTGCGACGCAGCTGAGCGAGAGGAGAGACAAACGGCTGTGCAGCACGCAGATACAGAAAGCAAAGACTGAGCGGTTAGAGAGAGAGAGAGAGAGAAAAAAAAACAATGGTCGAGGCCGTGAAGAACCCTGATTTGGGTGCCGCATAGATAGAGGGAGAGGCGGACTTGACTCCTTCTAATAAGAGCTAGGAACTTGGAACCAACGCGATTTGTGTGGAGACGACAGAGTGAACCAATCCTCTGTAGGAGGGAACCGTTGGAGCGCGTTGGCTGGTTTTTTTTTTTTCCTTGGGTTTGATCCCGACTCCTATGATCACTCACTTGGAACGAGAACTGGATTTCTTCCTGACGAGGGAGATGGCGAGCCTTAACCACTGAACGAACCAGGACATCTCAAGTAACTGAAGAGCAGACTGCTCTCTTCTGTGAACAATCTCAACGGTGCGGTAGGAAAAAATCGCACCACCGGACTCTGACTTTCACCCCAAGCGTGGGGATTTGACTTGACGCCGGCTGACTTGTGACTCATATGATCAAATCTCATACCGAGCATTTTACTATTGTCGATTGTTTTCATCTGTTTTTGTGTGTTATTTTTATGTGTTATATTTCCCATTATTATTAAAATTTAGTATATAAACCGTTTCATGCTATACCCGTGACTCCAGTCATTCTTAAACAACCTCCAATTCTCCCCGAACCTAATTATTGGCCCATTTGTTTATTTTCTCTTTTAATTATCTTATTGTATCCTGTAATCCGGTTACACTTCCTTTTACGGGAGCCTGTGAAGACAACATGCATTTACTGATTTGTAACAAGTGGTTACAAAACTTTTTCCATTCATAAACGTTGTTTTAAACATTTACCTCTTCGCTCATTGCCAGTGATGAAACTTGTCTGTTGTACTTGTCATTTTGTTGGAGGGATTTTTGACCCTAATGGCCATCCGTTGTTTAGGTCTTACTCGAACACAAAAATACTGCTTGCTTGCAGTGATTTAGGTATGTACTGCCCCTAATGCCAGGGGAAATACACAGTCGCTTTAAAAAATCAAAACAATATCATTTTTATAAAATTTCTAAAAAAAAAAAAAATTAAGATGAAAATTTAGAGGTTTTTCTCATAGATCTGAGCTTCTCCATTGAAAATATAAACACAGAACTTTTCAAGTCTGATTATTTTCTGAGTTTCTCTGAGAGAGAGAGAAAAACACCCTACTCTTGATGGTTATTGCTGTGCAACGGGCTCTGCTGCTATTCAGAATTTGAGAAAAGCATTTCAAAGAATCAGTACACGCCCCTGAGTGCAGGTTAGGTCTTTATCTTTTGTGAAAAATAATTTTCCGGGAAAATACAAAATAATTTTTTTTTATCCATTTGATAGACAAGACACTGAAGCCAAGGTGATAAATAGAGCTAGACATCAGAGCTCAAATGAAGTGTTTCAGACTAAACAATGCAGCAGCAGGAGGAAAATTGTGTTTTTAATCACAAAACCACATGCATGTATTCTTTGAAAACCTGTAAATTGGTGTAATATTGAATCTATAAGAAGCTGGAGGTTGCCTCAACCTAACAAGACTATGATATCCATAAGTTAAGCACACGTTCACACTTCACATAATTTTACATAAAAAAGCAAACTATCACCAAATTGTATGCAGATTTAAATAACGTGATAATAAAGAAATTAACAAGATCTCAACTACATGTTCTATGTTCTTCTCGGTGTGCATTTTTTAGTTTTCAAGCCAATAAAATACACGTTTGCAGATTGTTCTCCAGCTACTTACAGTTATCTGTTTCAACCTTTAAAGATTGAGTTGATCCTGTTTTTACTCCCTCTGGGAACTGCAGAGAGACCCTGGTTAGACACATGATATGAGGTTTGGCACCGAACGTTGCATTAAGCCCTCTCATCTCCATACCCAAGGCCCTGGGAGTGATGCATTGATTCAGCCTTCAGCGCTCCCTTGGCTACACCATGCTAATTCCAACAGCCTGAACCCTTTGCAGACACAACACAGCAACCAATGTGCTACTGAAAAATGACAGTTAAGATCTTTTAAGGTAGTGTTTTGTGGAAAAAAAGAAAAAAAAAACCCAGAAGCAAGAGCAATGCAGATTTCAACCATTTTTAGTGTTATGCTGATTTCACTATGAGGAATGCTCATTAGGTGTGTCTCCACCTCTGGAACTTTTATAGTACTTGATCAGGGTTAGGTACTCGGAATGGCCCGGTGGAGTAGCTGAGCCAAACCTTTAGTTAACTCATGCTTACTGGTTCTAACTCAGTAGGAAATTACATCAGCAGACATTGTCCAAGACAACCATCGTTAGTAAAATTAGAAGAGATGCTTGTGAAGCAAAATTGAAGCATAAGCAAAAAAAATTTTAATTAAAAAATATCCCCTTTTTGCACTGATTTAAAACCCCCCTTATTAAACTCCCAACACTGGGAAAACCCGTAGAAATTGCCTCACAATGAGGTAATTCAGGGAGCTACTGTATGTTCTCTCACAGAACGCCAAAAGAGACTGGCGCTTCTTCAGGCCTTTGAACAGCACGTTTCACAACACACAGCAGCTCTCCATCCTCAACGGATTCAAATTTTATACTTCGACAGAATAAAACTTTTAATGTCGCTGTGGACACCTTTTGGTGCTGATCAGTGACATCACTCACTGCTGGAGTAGTCATGATATGCTGGCGTCTGCAAAGTCCTTAGAGGGCTGAACTTGTAAGAAGACACAACAGCTGAGAGGACCAGGCCATTGTGTCTCCTGGTCAAATTTCCCCAATTACCCTGAAGTTCCAAAAACGGAAACACGCCTATTGGTAGACCACTTGGTCACAGATGTTACAAAGCGCACACATGCATTAAAGCTGTATAAAGATTAAACTTCATCTGTCCATTTTCAGCCGCTTATCCAGAGTCAAGTCGCGGGGGCGGTCCAGATTTCCCTCTCCCTGGCAACTTGGGCTAGCTTCTCCAGAAAAATCCTAAGGCTTTCCCTGGCCAGCTGAGAGTCATAGTCCCTCCAGTGTATCCTTGGGTGTCCTTCCAATTGGACATGCCCAGAAAACCTCACCAGGAAGGCGTTCAGGAGGCAACGTAACCAGATGCCCAAGCCACCTCAACTGGCTCCTCTCGACGTAGGGGAGCAGCGGGTCTACTTCGAGCCCCTCCCGAATGACCCTGCTTCTCACCCTATCTCTAAGGGAGAGCCCAGCCACCCTGCGTAGAAAACTGATTTTGGCCGCTTGTGTCCATGATCTCGTTCTTTTGGTCACAAGCTCATGACCATAGGTGAAGGTAGGAATGTAGATCGACCGGTAAATTGAGAGCTTTGCCTTCAGGCTCAGCTCTCTCTTCGCCACGACAGATCGATACAACGCCCGCATCGCAGACGCAGCACCAATCTGATAAAAATGTTTGAAGTAAAATTAAAAAGGCCTAAATTTATGTATCTACCCATTATGATAAAAAGTCGGTGAAGAGGGGCTATCAACCAATGAGAATGTGACCCAGTTCCCAACATGCACTGCAGAGTGACATGAAGACTTAGCACACCAACCTATCTTGACTGCCAACTCGACTTGCATTAAATTGTTGTCAGCCTTTAAACTTCACATTAACTGTGGAAGAGGAGGGAGGGGAACAAAAAGGGATTTGTCGTTTGTGGAGCTAAGAGACGAATGTAGTGCTCAACCTTATGCTACATCAGACTTTTGTTTTTGCCTGTTCTAGCGTTAGCAATGAACGCGAGAGCCGGATTTCTGCCAAATTTCTGCCAGTTTTAGATGTTTCCCTGCAGATTTGATTAAAACAAGTGATTCATTTTCTGTTACCACTACAAGGCTGTGTGTGGCTCGAGGTGTGACTTTCAGTTCCTTCCAGGAGACGAGTCGGAGCAGGGGTGGTCCTCTTCTTGATGACATCAAGCTACTGACCATAGCTTTAAGGAGTTACAAGGAATTATTTTGCTATTTGCAAACACAAACAAAAGCAGCAGCTAGCTTAAGCACTTTCATTGCAGGCAGATGCATTTCCAATCAGTCATATAATTATTTCTGGGGAATTTGTAAATCGTTTTAGAATAGTGTCTGCACCACTTCACAATTTCTGATATTTAAGTTTGCAAATATCCAATAAGGTCAGAACAGCTGTTAGCTGGTTCTGAAATCAAACTCTTAATTTGTTAAACCGAAGTCAATCAAAGCCCGATCTACAAGAGATATTAATTGCACGTAAACTAAAAAATATATAAAAAAACATATATCTAACAACTGCATCAAGTATTTAGTCACTATAGCAAACAACAAAGATAAAATGATTGTTGTGCTGAAGAAAGTGAAAATGGGACTTCTCCAAAAATTAACTGGAACAACAACCAATTAATATTTAAAATGAATATCCAAGCTCGTAGAGGACCAGTCTGTGAAATTCTCTGTGTGCTGTGAAGGTCATGGTGAAAACAAGAGCAGTGTGTTTCCAGGTGTAGCTGCGTCCATTGTCTCCTTCCTCATATGGGCATGTTCGGTGTGTGCCTTTGTCCTTGTGTCAGCAGGCAGGACATTCTAAATTATTTTGCTCAGCTGCCTCCCTGAACTCTTGGTGCAGCACGTCAATACACACACATGCGCGCACACACACACACACACACACACGCACGCGCACACATGCACGCACACACACACACACACACACATGCATGCACACACAGACTCACACACACATACATGCACACACACACACATGCACACACACACACACACACACACACGCAAAAACACACACATACATGCACGCACACACACATGCATGCACACACACACACACGCACACACACAGACTCACACACACATACATGCACACACACACACACACATGCACACACACACACACACACACGCACACAGACTCACACACACATACACGCACGCACACACACACACACACACACACACACACACACACACACACACACACACGCACACAAACAACCATTCAGACCACAGCCCATGTCTATCGTCCTACAAACACCCGTCAATCCCTAATCAGAGATCCAAATTTAATTTTTGTAAATAAAGCTGTGATTGAATGGATGGAGCTAATGTGTTTATTAGGAAATATAAGTTCAGAACAAAAACAAACGGTTAGGTCTTTCCCTTTTCTTGTGACACGCTCAGTGTGTGTCATTTCCCCAGGAATGAGGCTCCACATGGCATGTGACTCCTTTTTTCTTTTTAGTAACCTTCAGCCTACAGACTCTTATGTCATGTGTGATCACTTCAGCAATGTTGCTGGGCATTTATTTTCCCGGCTATGAAACACTGCCTCTGAAGAAACCAGCAGCAGGCACCGGAGCGTGAATCTTCATGTAACCGTTTTTATTCCCCTGATCAGTGGTTTGTAGAGATATTGACTGATGTTCACAGTAATCACAGCAGCAACCCTCGCATCTTGTTTATCACAAATAAAAAACACGTTGAGTTCCTATCTGGGCCCTGAAACCTAGAATGCTTTCTCCTCTTGAGTCACTGTTTATATTCTCTATCATTACATGTGTTCATCAAATTTAATTTGGGACTTTTCATGGAGTGATGCTGCAAACTTTACTCTGGAGCAGCAGAGTCAAGGATTTCTCTCATCAGGACAGGTCTGTTTGAGCTCATATCACACTTGCTGTAGTAAAGTCAGCTCTTGGAAACATTCTGCTATAAAAGCACCAAAAGTGTCATAAAAAATGCGCAAGAAGTGATAAATTACAGACTCGATTTTAGAGATTATTCCAAAATGTGTGTCTGAGTCCCTGTTTAGATGCTGGCTAAAACCCTAATGGGGGGAGAATCTTGAAGTGAATAGAGCCCACAAGGGGATAAGCTACTAAATCTTGCAATAAAAGCAATGTGATTTACAGTAAATTCCACAAGGCTGACAGCACCACAGCTGAGGGCATAAACAGTCCTCTCAGCGCTGCGCCTCAGCTCTCTCTGCTGTGAACTACAATCACGCAGGCATGCTGCTCAGCAGCGCTGACTTTGATAAATCACCAGGAAGTCCCACTGTTGGCTTAAAACTAGAACTTGTTCAGTTGCAATTCTGCATTTGTCCCTCTTTAACGTGTATGGAAGTGGCTTTAGCGGTAATCTGTCAGTGATTGATTAGGTGTGGCCAAATCCCCTTTCCGTTCTCCTCCGCTGGCTGGCTCGCTGCTCGGCTGCAGCTGTGTATTTACAGAAAGATGACTCTGTTGTGGGAGAGGGCGCCTTATTTACCTGCAACATAAACACAGTTACTTCCACATGGGCAACTGCAGACTGAGGATGACCACCAGTAAAACCAGAAACAAGGAGTGACATGTTTTGTTGCTGCTGAATTCATGCACCAGTGGATAAAGAAATAGGCTGATAGACCCATGACAGAGCTGCTTTTGGAATAAATCTTGTTTAAAGCTGTCATCTATGTTTGGAGCAGCAGAAAAGGATCCACTGATGTCTGAATGCAACACAACTACCTTTTAGACTCGTGTGTGTGTGTGTGTGTGTGTGTGTGTGTGTGTGTGTGTGTGTGTCTATATATATATATATATATATATATATATATATATATATATATATATATATAAAGATTAAACGTAACAGATACGAATGTAACCATTAGAACATATTTATTTGCTTTGCAACTCAAGAGGTTGAAAAAGCAATTTAGAAAGGGTGTTGGGTATTGATCACACTTACCAGCAATCCATTTTAATTAAATATTAAGAGAGTGTGGCGTATTGATAACAGCTGAACAGCAACTGCTTTTCTTTAGCTGTCATTTAGAAAAAAGTACAAACTGGAAAAAAAAGAAGACAAGTTTTAATAACGCTCATGTAATTATTTTTGAAAGCGAGGCTGTGTTATATCTGACGCGTGTTCCATTCATTCAATACTTTAGTTATTTTTAAAAGACGGTCTGAGTATGAACATCCGTGCATGAATTTTAATGGAGATACTTAAATGGTAATTATTCCACTCAGGCTCAAACGCAGGTAACAAATGGAATTCAATCAGTGTCCGTGCATAATGATGGTCATTAGGAGAAAGAAAATAATAATGACATCCTTTCTGCATTAAACCTGCAGACACTTTACACAATGATCCTGCAGCCATTATTGATCTCCATGGAGATAAGCAATTGTCACTTTTCAACATTGTGCCTGAATGTTAAATACAGCTCATTTTGTTTTTTCTGCAAACTATTTCAGCCAACACCAAATTTTCATTTAATTCACTTCACCGCTTGAAATCCTTGTCTTGTGTGACATGATTGTAATTTGGGTTCATTGTCACAGCTGCCTCTCCTACTATTTTTCCCCACTGAGTTTTTTTCATAAAAATGAACATCGCTGCTGAATGTGGCCGCAGGGATACTCAGAGTGTGCCTGATGTGTGAATATGCGCATAGCGCTGATACTAAAGATTGGAGTTATTTTATGCTGATTGGTCCATTATGCTTCATTAAGTTGCAGCAAAATGCACAAAAGTTAAAGTTACAGTATGTTGGAAGGTTATCAGTTTTACTTTCAAAATGGCCAAAGAGGGCATAGTCATAGTTTACAATCTGTGTGGGCCCAGGGGGGTGCCAAATCTGCGCCGGCAAACGTTGATGCCTTGGCATCAGTGACTGTAAAAAACGATGGACAAGCCCCTTTGTTACATTGCCTATAGGTTTCTGAGGCTTCGGCTTGAAGCCTAATGGGTAGTTCAGATCACCACCATCTTGGCCGTGTCGCATGTCTTGACACTCCTGGACGACACAAAAATGACAAAGAAGTGGAGCTGAAAGCTGAATTTTGAGAACATCCGTCCGCTATCGCTCGCAGCTACAAGATAACTGAGTTAACAAAAGATAATGGTGGTTTGAGGGCGTTTTTGCCCAGAAAAATGCAATTGAGGGACTCTGACGGGAGGCACGCATCAACTCAGCAGGTGCCGCGTGAGGCAACTCTTCATTCCTCCGCAGCGGTTGGAGAATCCGCAATGGTGGGGCTCTGACCGTGGCGGCGCGACCCAGGGAGACCGTACCATTTCTTATCACCCAGCCCTACCAACACGTCATATTTCAGCCCGTTTTTACCCAACAGCATTATGCGTGTTCCCAAATTCAGCCAGCGAATTAAACTACAGAATTATAATTTTACTCACTGATCAAATGAAGCAGCAATGTTTTGGATGGTCTGTTCTTGCAATAAATACCACAGCTTGCCATATTTGCCCAATGGTTAACATCTGAACAGAATATGCAGAGGACACGACTAAAGTTTAGAAAGTCATATTGGCCAAACACCCTTTAATAAGAGACCGAGGCTGAGGCCTTCCCCCAGAGCTAGCCGCTAATTCCAAGCCTTACTGTTGTAATGAGTGTAATAAGTGCTTCTTGAGTGCTAACACCAGATATGACAACGTGTTTATCTAATTATCAACTTGCTGTGTATGACTCGTCATCGCTTGTCTTCGAGAATCTTCTGGTACTAATTTGTAGCTGGCAACCGCCATGAAACTCACAGAACAGGAGTGACGGTCACGTTTTGTTTAGAAACATAGTCTACAGTACCCACATTTGACCACAGGATGTCATTCTTACTTCATTCACGTATTGCTCATTTAAAGCTCCAACTAATCTATAAAGAAATCTAATCGTTCGCTCTTTAAAAAAATATTTGCATGCTTAATATGATAAATGTCACTAGTTGGAGACTGTAACAGTTGCATCCACATATTGTACAGTAGGCAGCATGTATTGAGTTGTATCCAAGACGACCACTTGGTTGAATAATTAAATAAGATCCTCATTCAAGTGATCCATGATTTGCATGCCTTCTGTTGCCAACTAGCTCCATCTGTTTGGTTTTGAGAGCTCTGACACAGTGGCTCGTGTGAGTGAAACAGCAATAATGTAATTGTGGATACACCAGATGATGCGCAGGGACTGTTTGAAAGTCTGGTCCAAGGCATGCTGTACAGCATGTCATGTGGTCAGAAAGCAAGCACGACAAAAACTGTTTCATAAAGACTCTTTATTGTCTCCCGATCCTGATTATCTTTAAAGGGCTGCCACGATGACTGGCCCATTCTTTTAAATGCTCAGCTCCAATGCTGGAAATTTAGTCAAAGCCTGTCCTGAAGCATGGATTATAAGAGCCACTGTGTCTTAATTGAAAAGCAGGCTGTAGAGCTTGGAGAGTGGAGGAGGATAGTAGCAGGAACCAGCTTGGCTGAGTGCCAGTGGACAATGCAGAGCCGGACTCAGCAGCAGGTAGAGTCCAAATGGAAACCCACATCAGGAGAGAGGGCCAAGTTGTTTTGATGGATCTGTCATAGCAGCCAGTGTATGCCCTCAGCTGGAGTTCAAATATCCACCACTAATGACACATTTCTATACGGTCATCCTGGAAGAGTGCTTTCCTGGATGAGCTGAGGGGAAATGTGGTCTATTTTCTACAAGATGAACACAAATGCACTTTTTTGACAAAAGCAAGGCATCTTTGCTTTTTTAAAATCAGTTTTTTTTCTCCATAACTGCCGTGTCCTGATTTATGAAGATAAAATGGTAGATCTGAATGCCACACTATGTCTGAGCAGTTTTACCCTACATCAAGTCCTAGATACTTCACCTGTTGGGTAGTTAACTTTATTGAATTGAGTGCCATAACAGACTGCACCCAGACTGAGCAGTAGAATCGACAGGCAGAGAGGGGTGAGACACATAAAACTAACAAGAACTGAAAAAAAAAAATGGAAAAAAAACATCTGTGTGTGTGTGTGTGTGTGTGTGTGTGTGTGTGTGTGTGTGTGTGTGTGTGTGTGTGTGTGTGTGTGTGTGTGTTGCTCCAGTGCTTATATTAGCTTTTCCAAGAACTAAAGCAAGTAGATACTTAGTTTCTGTTGAGTTTTTCATTTCTCCTTTATCACTAATAATCCTTCTAATTGCATGTTTGCATTTGAAAAATAAATAATTTTTGGGCGGTCATTAAATATAGTCAGTCTCCTACTTCGTCTCCTTATCTTTGCACACTTTAGTAGAGGTGTGGACTCGAGTCACATGACTTGGACTCGAGTCAGACTTGAGTCATTATTTTAATGACTTATGACTTGACTTGATAAAATCTATAAAGACTTACAACTTGACTCGGACTAGAACGCCAGCGACTTGCGACTTGAATCGAAATGCATCTGTTGACTTGATGATGACTTCAGTATATTTGATATTGTGGCACAAAAGTGGCACGACATGGACAAAAATCAAATTATTCATCATTCTGGGTTTGATTTACTGCTAAATGCAGCATCACTTTGAATCAACTTTATTAACAAACTCAAGGTCCAGAGACAATAAAAATAAACATAAGATAGAAACTACACAAGAAAAGACAAAGATACGAGGAAGTCAACATAAACACCTACAGTATACCAATAATGCCATAATTCAGACTGATAGTGTGTGGTCCTACAGTCAACATTCACCAAGCACTTAATAATAACATTTTCACATTGATTAACTCGACAAATAAACTTAAACATCAAGTTCCTCAACATAGCGTGGAATGTACTGATCCCAGAAGAAACAAACAAGCAACTCGCACGTTCCCAACGAGGCCTCTTTAGTAATATTCTCAGACAATCATTATATACTACATTATATACTACTAAGACTTGTTTGCTTATAGGAAGACCACAAATGGGCTGTATATAACTGAGTACAGTATACTTTAAAGAGTGTCTTTTTAACTGCATTAGTGCACATACTAAACCTATGCACTAACATATTGGCCTGTGCATACATTCTACAACATTGCAGATCAATATCATCATCATCAGCCAATCCATTATTAATAAAGTGCCCCAAATATTTATATCTGTCCATCACAGGCAAAACATTACCACATAATTCAAATTGGGGAAACTGAAACCCTTTATCTTCTTTTGTTCTACAGGCCTTGATGACACTCTTACTAGAATTGTAGTTGATGTAAAAATCCACCCCGTACTTTGAGCAAATATCTAGCAGTTCCTGTAATCCCACACTACTAGGACTCAGGACGACAAGATCATCAGCATACATAAGATGGCTGACTAGGGTTGATCCAATCATACAACCAGTTCTGCAGTTATTTAACTGCTGTGACAGTTCATCCATGTACAATTTGAAAAGCACAGGAGAGAGTACCCCGCCTTGCCTACTACACCATCTCACCTGCATATCCTGATTAGCATACCAGTTCACTAGGATTCTCTGAATATACTTAGGAACCCCTCGTTGTCACATTTTAACAAACAGTTTCAGATGATTTACACCGTCAAAGGCTTTAGACACATCAATAAAGGATAATAACACAGACGAGTTGCCTCTTTGAAACTTCCTAATGATTTCTTTTAAAGCAAATACCGTAAATCCTCCAATACAGGCCGATAGTCAATTAAAGGCCGGGTCTCCAATTTTGGCCGGTGTCGGCGGAGGTGAATAATGGCCGGTCTCTTATTGTGGCCGGGTGGAATGTGGTAACAAGCAAGTACGCGTTTCGCTGCTGTGGAGCGGGGCACATCACCTTGTCCTCCGACGCACTGATCACTGATGCGGCCGCCAAGCAGGGAGCACTCCGCTGTTTTTGCGGTCGGTAGATCTGCCTCCTGAGCATGGCCACAGTAACAATCAGGTGTTGCCAAATTATTTAACACGCAATCGTTCATGTCGGTTCATTTCCTTTGATGTTTTCTGTCTTTTATTTGCACCTGATGCGTTTTGCTGTGGAGCGGGGCGCATCAACTTGTCATCCGGTGACGCACTGATCACTGATGCGGCCGGCAAGCAGCGAGCACTCCGCTGTTTTTGCGGTCGGTAAATCTTTTAGAACTGCAGTTCAAAGGTAACTCATGAGGTGAATATATATGAACCCAGGTAGCAGTTTCTCTTTAGGATTGAGAGGAGATGCAGGAAGATAATAAACAGAGACAGGACAGAAAAATAGTCAAATAAAAACAAGTTAGTTTTTGTACCTGCTGTTGCAACAAACAGACACCATTGAATGTAATCAGAAGTGAGGAACAGAAAATGAAATAATTATTTTAATGTTTAGAGCAGCAGGAACTCCGAGAGGCTGCAGGTGCATCAGTGAGTTTGCGGCCGCTGCGCAGGGGGAGGGGGGAGAGGGCTGAAGCAGAAACTACCGTTGTTAAAAGAAATGTGTTTAACTTTGAAAATGTGGGCGCAATTTTAATTGTCAAAAACTCCAGCGAACCATTAGTTCATTTTGCTCAAATAGAAATAGAGGCCTGCCTCTAATACTGGCCCTCCTTCCAATAAAGCCCTGGAGCTTGATGAGCTTGAGTCAAATACAGGCCCGGGCCTGTATTAGAGGATTTACGGTATGCACAAATCTGTGCTAAACTTAGACTTGAACCCAAACTGATTATCTGTAGAGTAGATAAAATCATTTAGCCTACTTAGTAGCACTTTTTCCCTAACCTTGGATACAATGCTTGCCAATGCAATGGGCCTCTAGTTGTCCATGCTGCCTGCTCTACCTGCTTTGTCTTTTATGACAGGGACCAGAATAATAGACATAAGTGCATCAGGCAGAATGCCATGTATCAGACAACTAGTAAAACAGATGGCCAGTAGAGGTAATAACCTAAAGTTAGCATATTTTAGATGTTCCATGCATATTCCATCCAGACCAGAAGATTTACTGTCTGGAAGCTCAATCACTGCTTGACGCACCTCACAAGCTGTAACACTAATGGACTCTGTGCTGTTTATCACTGTTACATTCATGTGTTCACTACATATGCAGTTAAATAGAGCATCATAATGCTGTTTCCAATTCTCAACAATGTTGTCTGGTCCAGACATACCTTCAACACAGTGAGGCAAAACAGTTTTGGTTTTATTAAGAACTTGTATCTCTTTCCAAAAATCCAAGACATTTTTTGATAGTAGTTTCCCAGCCAAAGAATCAGACCTCATTGCTTGATCGTTCCTCTTAATGAACCTAATAGCATACTTATATCTAGCATGTGTAAGCTTTTTTTTTTTTCATATAGCAGGCCTTGTCTGGGTATACACACTTGGGCCCATTCCCCTTGTTGCTACTTGGGCCTGCTCATGGAATCCAGCGACATACATGTTCCCCCCGGGCAACTTAATATTAGAGCTGCCGACCACTTTACGAAGTGGCTTACCGCTCTCAATAAGAGAGCTCTGATTATTCGATCATAAAATGTGCAGATGTCCACTTTATGCTTCATATTTGCACAAGTTGGATCAGTACACCTAATGGCCTCATTGGGTAAAACAACGTTTCTCAATAATTCTTCCGTCTTTATAGAGTATGACCTCAACTCACTTTTTGTGACATTGGACCAGTTCAAATTGCTTTAACACACTCCATCATTACCTAAAAACACCTCGGGCAGACGCTCAACTTTGACTGAGAATGAAATTGGGATATGATCACTGATGGCCAGGTTATACAGAATATTCATTGAACTTAGAGACCCATGAGCATCTGATTAGCTAAAACAATGATCTAGCCATGAAGTAGAATGCCAGACTTCACTAATATATGTATAACTGTCGTGCGGCAGCATGAGCGTACTTAACATAATGTATTTGTGCTCTAAACAAAACTGACTCAGATGTTTGCCAAATTTGGAATTCACATTAGAGATATCGGCATTCATATAGCCCACAACATATATACTAGTAAAATTGCAACTTTCCATAAAAGAGTTTAAAAAAGCAAGCTTATTAAGATCATCTCCTTCGTTCTGTCAGCATTCATAAGGTAAATATACACATAAGACCAGAAAATCCTGATT
Organism: Nothobranchius furzeri; assembly: GCF_043380555.1. Classification (NCBI taxonomy): domain Eukaryota; kingdom Metazoa; phylum Chordata; class Actinopteri; order Cyprinodontiformes; family Nothobranchiidae; genus Nothobranchius; species Nothobranchius furzeri. Next base: position 19,720,765 of record NC_091754.1, read on the forward strand.
TCCAAAGGACAAATGTATTCTGATACACCAATCTACTCCCATTCTAATGATTTTGACGCAATTATCCATAGTTTTATTCCACAGTATTGCAACACCCCCAGGTATCCTCCCTCTAACAATACTGCTGGAAAAATCTGTAGTAGATTCACCCGCCCCAAAAAGAAATTATTAAAAGAGTTCAGCTTTGAGAGGTCCTGCTGCACTAAAAATGTCTCTTGCAAACAGAAAATATCACAGTCAGTTAAAAGGCGATCAATGACCAGTCGATGAGCTTTATCTCCATCACTGTTTCTGAGCCGACGCCCGCAACAGTTATAAGACAAAACTCGTAAGTCCATATGTTATATTTTTTCCACCGCAGCAGCTCCATTGTTGCCCTTTGTATCATTCAGCTCAATTCTGTCATGCCCAGCTCTCCTGGGCTCCAAATATCGCCAAACAAAAGCCCCTTCAGGCCAGAGATCCGGATTGTACATCTCCTTCACATCATTGCATTGAGCAGAAACTTTAAAGGAACTGAAATGTTTATAAACAGTTTTGATCCTTTTACAGCTAATGTCTCGGCCGAGCTTTTCTTTCAGATACATAGATAGTCAATTCGTCGACATCGGGTGAGAATCTGGAAGCGAAAACACTCACCAGCTTGGCTGTAATCATTCTAATGTTTTTCACTACTCCCGTTCCAACAATAGACTTAGTCCCAGGTCTCTTCACTTTTCCGGGAGCTGCAGGGCGCTGTCGGGAGACTTCTGCCTCGGCTGCCGCTGGGCGAGATCTACTCTTGCCAGCAACCAGACTCCACATTGGAGACTGTGGCCTATCCACATTCAACTTTGTTGTAGATTCCACCAGTTCAGGATCACTATTCAACTGCATGTCCTCAGTTGACACAAGAGGGTCTAAGCCTTGCACGTTTTCCACCATGGTCACGTGAGACTCCTCCATAGTAGCAGCAACAACCTTGTTAATTACATTAGCTGGTTCCCTTGCGGGGCTTTGTTCAGCCGCCTTGGTAGCTTCTGTAGCCAGATCAGCTGCAGCTTTTGTTCCAAAACACTCACCCGGTCGCATATTTCCACTGCAATTGTCTTTAGATCTTGGCAGACATCACTCTGACTTTTTACTACATCCTTAAGGGTTGCTACTTCAGTGCTCAGCTGCTACATTCTCCTTAATAGACAAAATACACCCAAGCTGCTAATTATGCCATCGGTGGCAGGTCCTCCAGGTTATAAGACACGAACCTTGGGACATTATTTCCACACTCATTCAGCACTTTGAGACAAATCTTTAAGTTGTTTATATCTTTCTGAGCACCTTTATGTTGAATATTTCTCTGTGTGGTAGAACAGAGATCAAACAAGGTCTTTTTGGAGGCCTCAATCCACTCCGAATCAAAGGTGCTAGTTGCCAGTAGCACAATCTCCTCTTGGCTCATAATCTTCATTTTGGTGAAAAGGAAGCTCAATAGTTCATCCTCCACGACCACTTTACCCTCAAGAGTCTGGTAGATCTCAGGTTTCAGCCGAGAGTGCTTGCAGGTAGCCGTCAGGGCAGAGGTAGAGGCAGAGGCAGTGTCAGCCATCTTGATCCAGGAACTTTGTTTATAATCAGTGTCAGTTGCACTTCCTTTGTCTTTCACCTCTGTCTCCGTGTCTGGTCGGAATTACAAAGCATTCAAAAAGCAATAACAATAAAGTTTCAAGTATCAGGCGTGACATTAAAAGCAGAAGCTTTGATGCTCCACCTGAGAGTAAATCTGTAAGGCTTGTTACCAGCATTCAGACATTAATTCTGTTTGCTTCACAGCCAGACAGGACTTGGGAAAAAACATATGTTCCTGAGCGTGGCCGTATCTGCAGCTCACTGCTCTCCCAGGGATGGGTCAAATGTGGAGAAAAAAATTTCACCAGTGTGTGACAACTAATTGGACTTCAAAATTGTTGTTTTTTTAAAAGCCCCAACCTTAGTATGTTTAAATCCTGAGACTTTCCCATGATGCCAGTAATCTACACTCAAAGGTTCACTCGTCATGTTTAGGTTTTAATCAGCATGATTGGTTAACAATTAAATAACAATCAAAACACGGTCAAAGATGAAGACATTAAAAGCCAGAAATACATCGTTTTCTCCAGTTGTGTGCTTTTTATATTAAAGCACATCTGCTTATTTAAATGGCTGATTCCAGGGTCATTTAATTACTGCCTCTCCCTTTTTATCAGCTTCAGTGGCTCCACAGGAACTGAGTGCCTCTTTGCCCATCACACTTAGGTGCTTTTGTGTCCAAGTAAAAGCCCTTTATGATCACATGGTGAATATTTTTTTTACTTCCTTTATTCTAGCTGATGAAAGTGGATTGAATTCATTTCATGTTTAAAAGGAAATTGTGACTTTTTTTTCCTTCTGTTATGCAATTTAATTCATGTTAGAGCATAATTATTGTAAAGTATGAAAATATTCAATTACACCTCCATAAACTAACATTCAATGGATGTTTTTTCTCTCTGTAAATAATTTAATGTAATTATATTTTATTAACTTATTTTTAATTTTGTTAGAAAAAACATTTAGTTGTTGCATTTTGGTCACAATACTTTTTTTTACAGTGTGAAGAGAAACGTGTTTTAGCTGAACATAGCTCAGGATGATTATCTGCCAAGTCTTATGATTTTAAGGCAGTTTGGAGGCCTCTTATGGTCCAATACACAATAGTTTATGTGATTCATTTGTAAAATGTAAGCATACACGTGTTCATTAAGAATTTTCCAGCAATTTGCATGACATCTTACGGTCAAATTTTAACCAGACACCAGCCATATACTTCATTTTATGAATTTTTTAAAATGTTGTCGAACTTTTATAGGATAAACAATGTTAGACACTAACTCAGATTTAAACTTGCATGTTTTATGAAAATGTCTGAACGTGACTTTATGTTAACTGGAGGATTGTTAAAAGAAGACATCAGGTAAGTCTGTAGGGTTTCCTTTTCAAAGACATGTAGGTAAATATAAACTGGTGCTGTCAAGAGGTCAGTTTGAAGAACAAAGAAAGAGAGAAAAACAAACAAAAAACTAAACAGTTTTGGACATTCTTAATAATGGCAAAATGTTAAAAGTTTGATATTTGCTTTTTTTTTTTTTACCAATATAGTCTCCTTCTTAACTTTTGATACCGATATAAACCAGTACCAATATATGTGCCATTAACGGTTATCATTATTATTTGACATACCGGTGCACCCTTCCCAGGAGCTACAAGTGACCCACATGACAGTTGAGCTTCAGACCGCAGTCTTATTTCCTGATATTACCTCAGATTGAACAACAGCAACATGACTCTACCACTGACTTGCAACGTGGATGTTTCCTCTCCATAAATAACACAAGCCTGGAGGAGTTTCAGCTGTGTGGTGAAGTTGCTAATGCTAACAGTTAGCTTTGACTAGTCGTGATGATTCTCTGCTGTTCCCTGGACGCTAAAACAACAGCAACCTTCCCCGTTGTGTGGTAAGATGGGTGACATCTTACCTCACATGCAGGGGTGGACTGGCCTATCTGGCATTCTGGCACTGTCCAGGTGGGCCGCTTAGCCAAGTGGGCCACTTGCCCAGCTTGGACCATCCCAAACCAAGCCCCCGTCTCACATGCGGTTATAGAGATAAGTCAGTGAGCAGCACACACAACACCCCGTTCCTCCCCCCACATTTGGCAGGATAGGCGAGTCGCAAGCAGCAACCTCCCCTGCCGAGAGCCAACGGGTCATAAAAATGCCAGGGCCAAATTTTGGTCCCAGTCCACCCCTGGTCACATGTGACAGTGTGACGTAGATCTATCAGGCTTTTCAAATCCTAGAGTTTCACCGTATATTTTCTATCACAAGCTAATGCAGCAGATAGGTGTAGGAGACTATTTTCATGTTCATCATACATGAAAAACTCAGAGTGACCAACTATAATTAGGAAGTATCATTTAAAAATGGGTTTTCAATGTCCCACATCTTTAAACACTAACAATATTTAGAGTATTTTTGTAGTTTTGGAAGTAACACCACTGTAAAAAGACAGCCAATAAACTTTTTTTTCTCTCTTTTTACCCCTGGTATTGATTGTAGAAAATAGTGGCTAAAGCAATGTACTCAACTCTAGATGAAAATTTTAATCAAACAGAAAAACTGTTAAAATATATGCCCTACCTCTTTCTGAAAAATCTAATACAGCAAAGACAAATGTGAGAAACGCAGAGGCTTGTGAAACACGCTGCCCGGAGTTTGATTCATTTTACAAGGCAATGCTTTTCCAAACAGCTCCAAGACTTCCTGATCAGCTGTAAGCCCCCCAGCTTTCACACATAAGTCACCCAGAGCGATGGAGTCCCCCTCTGTTTACTCACTCCAACCCAAATGATCTTTCACAAGTAGACCACTTCAGTTGTGAAATGGAATTTGCCAGGGTGTTCGGTCTCGAGTCTATTTCTCTGTACGCTTTACCAATTTCCAAACAGGGTTCAGTCGCTCACAGATAATGTCTGTGTGGATTGAGCCCGGCTCCTCTGCTGTTTTAATGGCCCACGGGAAAAGGCATTTGATGGAAGTAAAGAACGGTTCTTAGGCACATACCCTGCTCTGACTTTTATCCTGTTTTTACTGCCCATGTTTAGCAGCAATTGGGTGGAATTTATTATTGTGAGTGTATAATTTAACATGATACCGGTTTTAAAAATTCATTTGCTGCCAGTATTAATAAAGAACTGAGAGGTATAAAAGAGGAATAAGAGGATGCCACTGAGATTATTGCCAGCGGTTTAATATTTAATAGGATTTAATATAAAATGTACTTTTTCTCCCCACAAAAGCAGTGGTTTGTTTTGGCAGATAAATGCGTACATATTAGAGTCTGAAGAGCGTAACTGATGGCTTTATTTTTGCAGTGGTTGACAGTATTACTGCTGTGGTATGTAGTTATGATAAATGGTTGTTTAGGAGGGCTGCGTTTACTTTGTAGAGTCATTACGAGAATATTATGTATGAGAAAACAGTCATTAATATTCATTATAATTGCAAACGACTGAGCTGAATGCTGATGGAGTGTGCTCAGTTGCCAACATGAGCCTGCCATTCCTAATGCATTTATCACCGCATTTGTACAGCAATCAATGTAGGTGTTTAGGTGGATTTGTAACTCCATCTGACTTTTAGTCAGAAACCCCATAAAGAGTAACCTTTATTGTCATTGCAACAAGTACAACAAAATTAGATGTAATCCCTGAAATTGAAAACAAATAATTAGATTAAAAACTATGTATATATATATATATATAGTGATCCCTCGCTACTTTGCGGTTCGTTTATCGCGGATTCATGACTTCGCGGATTTTTTTTTTTTGTAGCCTTATTCAAGGGAAATTCGCCGATTCGCAGCATTTTTCTATGCGAAATATCACGAAATTCCTGTATTTTTTTCATCAATTTCATCATAAAATGCACTTTTTGTAATAAAACTATAAAAAAAACCAAGTAAAAATACAGTACTATGTAAAGGGAGGGTTTTAAAAGTCTGAATACTGAATACTTACCTGTTAAATAAATACTGTAAATATGGTGTATGGCGGATTTTCACCTATCGCGGCCAGGTCTGGAACGCATCTACCACGATAAACGAGGGATCACCTGTATATATATATATATATAAAGATTAAAAAAAAGGATCTAAAAATACATATAAAAAAGAATAAAAAAGGAGAGCAGTACTGCACATGAACGTCTGCACTTGAATCATTTCACACTGACTATGTGTGAAAGGCAGCGAACAACATATACATAATAATATTGCACCAGTTTATTATATATTGCACAAAAAATTGAATTAAGAATTTGGGGTGGGGGTGTTAATTGCCATTCAGTGCCCTGATAGCCACAGGATAAAAGCTGCTGTGTAGTCTTTTTGTCCTCGTTTTAATGCTCATGTATCTTTTGCCTGATGGCAGTAGTTGGAACAAATCATGAGCAGGGTGTGAGGGATCTATTAGGGTGCTTTCCGCTCTCCTGAGGCAGCGAAAGTTGTGAAGTTCATCCAGAGAAGACGAACGACAGCCGATGATCTGCTGGGCGGTCTCCACAATCCTTTGGAGTGATTTCCTCTGTGCTGATGTGCAGCTAGAGAACCATGCACAGAAGCAGCAGCACAAGATGCTCTCTATGGAACAGCGATAGAATATGGACATCAGCAGTTTTTGTGATATGTTGCTTTTCCTGAGGACCCTCAGGAAATAAAGTCTCTGCTGAGCCTTCTTTGCCACCGTTGTTGTGTTCACACCCCAGGACAGGTGATCTGTGATGTGTTCACCCAGGAAGCGCAAATCAGACACCCTCTCCACGCAGTCCCCATTGATGAAGAGTGGACTGATATCAGTTTTCTTTTCCCTAAAATCCACACCCATTTCTTTTGTCTTTGCTGTGTTCAGGAGCAGGTTCTTCTCTGTGCACCACGCTGTCAGCCGTTGCACTTCGTACCCATAGGCAGACTCATCTCCCTCCGATATGAGCCCCACCACAGTGGTGTCACCTGTGAATTTCACAATGATGTTGCTGTTATGAATGGGTGCACTTCGTAAAGAGCAGGTGGCTCAGAACACAGCCCTGGGGAGAGCCAGTGCTAACGGTGATAGCTGAGGAAATGTGGGGACCCACCCTGACCCTTTGTTTACGATCTTTCAGGAAGTCCTTTATCCAAAGACGGGTGGAGTATGGGTGTCCCAGATCTGACAGTTTGCACACTAGTCTGTTAGGGAGGATGGCGTTGAAGGCACTGCTGAAATCAACGAAGAAGAGGCATGCATAGTTCCCATGATGCTCCAAGTGGGACAGAGTAGCATGAAGAGCAACAGCTACAGCATCGTCAGTAGACCTGTTAGCTCGGTATGCAAATTGATGAGTATCAAAAATGGGAGCGATGAAGGACATGATATGACTCTGGACCAGTCTTTGGAAGCACTTCATCAGGACTGGAGTGAGTGCTACAGGTTGATAGTCATTCAAACAGGTTACAGGTGATATTTTTGGTAAGGGGACTATGGTGGAGGATTTCAGACAGTGTGGGACAGAGGCCATGGAAGCATCAAACCCTCCAGGGAAGCATCAATTAATGCACCAAATTCAATAAAGTGTACTGCTTTAGTCAAAAGATACATTTTGCATTGTGAGAATTTCTAAGGAAATATCCATCTGGTCTGAGCGGAGATTACAGTTTTGCATAGTGGTTTATAAACTTTATTAAAAACTGTTACACCACTATCAAACATGCTGTTACCGGAGCTTGAAGTGCCACTGACTGCACTGAACATGACAAGTTGCTGATTCTGTTTGCACACATAACTGTTTAAAGGCATCCAGAAGTATAGAATCAGTCTCCTTGTTGTTGAGTGTTGGGATGTCTAATGTAGCGTACCAAAATCCTGTGCCGTCTCTGACCTATTTAAATTAGCAATGTTGTAAAGGCCTCGGAGGAATGGCTTGTTCTGAGAAAAGCTGGATTAAGTGAAAGCCTCATGCCAGGGCTGCCAGTTTACGTTTTGGACGTAAGACAAATGCATTTCACTGTCTTCACATTCTTTGCCATTAACAAATGTGTTTTCCTTTCAGACTTTGCCGTTGCCTGGGGAGTGTTGCGCCACCATTGCAGTCACATCTCTGGTTGACGATAGTGTATATACAATGGTGTATTTGTATTTACGTTGTCTACATGTGTTTTAGAGACTTTTTAACATGGACCGATTTGCTCATTATTCCCCTCCGCTTCTTCTTGCAGTCGCTACATCCAAACCTACATTTCCCGTAATTTCCTTCCAATAATAAAAAAAAAATAGCTGCGGTATTTTAAATTCCTTAAGTCACAGGTGTAATAATTAATATTTATGTTGTCTGATATCTGTAAGATGTTCTCCAATCTGCTCCTCGTCTGTTGGTAGATGTATTTGGAACTTGTTACATTTTTCGATAGGGTGAAATGGCAGTGCTATTGACAAAAAACAATGAAGGGATGTCCTTACCTAGCCTGGTAAGCCATCCTATACTGTATATGAGAATATATAGTCCGGCCACAGTCCATTGATGGCTCTCAGTCGTGGGGTGGGATCTGCGGTTGCCTTTCAAACTGTCTCCGCATGGATAACAAACAACATGACATACTCACCACTAATGACAGTCAACATGGCAGAAGATACATCCTTTCTCCAAATGAACTTCTACCTGCTCTTCAGTCAAAAAAATTCCAAGTCTAAATAGACCAAAGTTAATGCCGAAGCCAGTTCAAACCAGTCGTCCCCATCTTTATATAAGTAATAACAGCTGTGTTTTTGTCCATTTGTGTATCTGCAACTCATTTCATTAATAACAGAGAAGCATCTTAACACCCCCCTACACAAATAATATAATTTTTTTTTATTTTGATCTATTTTATTTAAGGTTATCTGGTTTGGATGTCTGTGAACATTACATATTTTTCTGATTAGTGTAAAAAGCACAATTATATCATGCATGGTATTATTAAAAACAGGCCATGATCAACTCTGGCCTGGGCCTAAAGCCCTGCAGATCGATTTAGTTATAAACATCAACGACAAACAAATAACAGCAGCTGGACTCTAATTTATTCCTTAAATTGAGTCACGCAGGTTAGCAAGTTCTGCACGCTCACACATTATGTTTATTATGTTTATTTATTTAGCAGACGCTTTTGTCCAAAGCAACTTACAATTTATAACCTGTAGGGCATGTTGTGATCTGTGGGGGAAACCGGAGTACCCGGAGGAAACCCACGCATGCATGGGGAGAACACGCAACTCCACGCAGAAAGGCCGCAGCCGAGTTTCGAACCTGCAACCTTCGTGCTGCGAGGCAACAGTGCTAACAACTGCACCACCATGCAGCCCACATTCAGCAGCGAGTTCTCCAAGCAGATTGGTTGTTTTGGTAACTGAGATCAGTTAATTTCTGATACTGACCAGCATGGATGCATCCGAGGATTTTACGGTAGTTGGTGTTCAAAATGGATTAAAGACAGGACAGGAAATATAATCAATCAAATATAATATTATAATGCCATACATACTACATTCTAACTCAAATTTTTTCTTCTCAAAATGCGCCAGACTGATGCTTTAAAATATAAAATATCCAACATTTTCTTCTGGGGGGGAGCTGTGGCCATCTTAGTTTCGCTCAGTCGCAGTAAAATCTCACCTACAGGGTGATAGAGCGCTGTGATTGGCCAGCCACAATTCCGTTGCGAGGTTTCAAATAGAGCTTTGCTAGACCGAAAATTTTGCTTCGGCAATACATTCTAGTCTAGTCCTGACCAGGCTGGTGGTCCGGTGCTTTTGACAGACAGTTAAAAAACAGGGCATGTCTCCCTCACTCACTCACTCTAAGAGCGTGCCACAGGTGGCATTGCATGTTTCCATCATTGAGCCGACGTAGAAATATAGACCAGACTGTAGACACACCACCTTAAATTAGCATGTCCCAACCCGATTCTACATCAGCAATATATAAACTATGCCAACCGCAGAACAATGTTAGCATGACCTACTGCTAAAGTTAGCCCCAGCCACAGCAAACTGTAACCAGAGATATTGCTAACATTCTTTTGGATGAGAGGCAAGTTCCAGTAATGCATTAGTAGTAATAGTTTGAAGATGGCAGCAGCAATAAGCGTTTGACTTTGCTCCACTTTGACTATCTTAAGCTCGTAACAGTGGTCAGGCCTAGCGTTTATTTCTATAAACTGAGGTTGTTCAAACAGCTAACTTTAGCGGGTCTGGTATTAACTCCCCAGAGATTCATTTTTTTAAGGGTGACTGGATTCTGCATTTTTCTTTTAATCCAAGCTGCTTCTTTCCAGCAACCCATCTACAAAATAGAATGTGATGAATTTTGGTTAACTGAGAATTTACCATTGTAAGAAAATAACCATTCCTTATCTTTCCACAGAACTCTGCTTCAGCACATCTGAACTATCTGCTTAACACACTTCATTTTTTGTGCTCTGCTTACTGCCTCATGGTTTCCTGCAGATGCGATTTTCTTATTCCGGTTGAGTAGAGCTTGAATTTTGTTTGTATCTGGTAATTGGAGCAATGTTGAAGTGAGAAGCACTGATACATTTCCTAGTCTACACGTGAATGAGGCTAGCAATGCAGGAAAAGGTCAGGCCCTGGACTTGCCTTTCTCCCTCAGGGCCCTGAGCTGCAGGGGCCGAAGAACACCACAAACAATTAAACATGTTGCTTCCAGGGCAGAGCAGCCAAACTGCTGTTGGTTAGAGCAGGGCTTTTTTTTCTCTCTCCACCTCTGTGGGTTGTTGTTGGTCACTCTTCAGAGCAATAATCTGCAGGTCTGAGCAATCAATACAGCCACGACAGCTTCAGCTTCCATTAGCGCAGGCGTCTCCTGAGTGCCTGTGCATGAGGAGAGGAGGCATTAGCAAACACATCAACACACACACACACACACACACACACACACACACACACACACACACACACACACACACACACACACACACACACACACACATTCAAGCTCATGCTCAGAATCACCACACACATGTACACACATTGACCAGTGGATACAAGCACAACAAAATAAATGTTATACTCACGTAAATGTGATACTGCTATCTGATCACTTACACAGTACTTTGCCACAAAAAAAGGTTGTTACATTTTATTTATGAATGATAATTAACAATACGATGGTAAAATACATTGAAAGACTTTAATGAAGTTTTATAAGTTAGCAAATGACGCAGGGGTAATGTGTTTAACACGTTTCTAATGGGATTTCATTTGTACTGTAATAATACTTTTAACTTTTTTTGTCTTTAAAAAGACATTGTTTATTTTTGTTAACTCTTTAACTTATAGGTCAACATCCTGGTAGAAACAGTTTTTTGTCCTTGTCTTTTATTGAACTGAACTTTTTCATATTTTAAATCATTTTCTTGTTGAAAAATTTCTCTTGTTTCTCATTTTCTTCTATGTGCTAAAATGAGCCTTTACAGAGTTAATGAAAGACAACTCAGTCCCCTGTGGCCAGAATATTCCACTTGCAACTTCATACTGGTGGGTCACTATGTTGGATTTAGAAAAACTTGAGCTGACATACTTGGCACTGCAGTCTGGATCCAGCATACACAGCTGATTTGTTTAACCCTTTGATGCATAATGGTCACTACAGTGGACAAGTACTCAAAATTGTTATTTATTTATTTTTGCTATTAAGCACAGCTGTTGAAGACTTTATTGCATTTGAGCCCCTCCATTTGGACTTCAGTAAGTCAAGCCAACATATTTCATGTTCAGAATGCACACTGTCCACTGAGGTGGGCATGTAATAAATTATTAGTAAATTATTCAATGTTGCAAAACATATTTAAATACGAAATGTGTTTCATTCACACCTGAAGATGAATGAAAAGATTGTTAAACAAATCATGGTTGAAGATTTCATAATTCATGCACCAAAGGGTTAATTTAGTGATGAGTCACCTCTCTAAGGAAGGCTGGGGAGGCTTTCAGCTGTTAGAAGTCGAATGCTCAGCGAGGAATTAAGTTTCGCTTTCGGTTCTACAAACGGACACTAGGGGGTGCTAAAGTAAGGCAGAACTGCCTAGTTCTCCTTTAACTAAAAAAAATTACTAAACTAAACAACTTCTACAAAATGTGGAGATGTTTGAGTAAAAGTTTAACTTTAAATAAGTCTGATATGAATATGAGATTAGTACCTTACCTTCGTAGGGCAAGAGACATAATTTGACCATGTGAGCATGTACTTCATGTCTTCATTGCCAGGAACATCTTTAAAATGACAAAATAAAAATAAATTAGAGGTTTTGAATGTCAAAATGGTCAGAAAAATAACTTGAAAAGTAAAAATATATATAATTAAAATGTACCTAAAGAAACCCAATGAAATGTTTTCAAGTATTTTAGGGGTTATCTTTTAAAGGGTCATTAATAACATCATTACTGTTTAATATTTTATATAAATAACTGGCATTACCTCTAATCAATAGATAATACAAAAGAGAAAATTTAAATGTTTTTCTTCTTCATTTTTAAGCTAAAGGGTTAACCCTATCCTCAACAGCAGCGAACGCCAAGTTTAATGACCACCAAATAACCTATAAATTATAACGTCAATGTATTAAACAGAATAATCGTCCAGATTTTTGTCCATTTGAAAGATTTGTCCGTATCACCATCTCTTCTGATTGTGTAAATTAGAAGATAACTAATGTCTGCAGGTGGAATCACTCCTATTTATTCTGTGACCTTTTTTATTTATATCCTCAGTAATTAGTTGATGAGTTTGCCTGCACCCATCTGTATCATCGGATTGTAATCAACCCAAACGTAAGGAGCCTGGTGGTCGAGGACACTCACCGCACCACGTTTTATTAATTACCAAACAATAATCAAAAGTTGTTTGATGAAAGGGAGGCTCCCAACAAACATTAACCTCCTTAGAGTGCACAACAAGGATGCATAAAATCATCTCAATAACCCTGGAAATAAGATTGTTGCGCTGTAATTATTTTCCAATGAAATTGTCTTCAAGAATGCTTCAGCTGATAATTACTTTCAGTATTACACTCGAAAACAAAATGTGCTTTTTTATTTACTGATTTCTATTAAAAAACACTTTGTATGACTTCAAAATGCCCTCATGTGCTACAACAAAACATCTTCACTTATTAGCTGCAGATGAAAAGGTTAAAAAGATTATTTGAGTTTAAAAGTTAATGACATCACAAACAAAACCAGTTTTTTAAACTAAAAATTTTTCATTTTAGAAAATAGGTTTTCACTAACAAGTTAACCAACCTTTCAGATGCTTCCAGTGTTGTGTGTATCACCACCAGCCCTTCATAGTTCTACTGGACTATAGGAGGATCTTTAGTTGGCATGTTCTCTTCACCTTTGTGCGCATGAGCGAGTTGCTGGGTGGCGAAACAAACCTTCATGAGAGTTTACGGACAAAATCCCCGATATATAAACACTTTACCTAAAGGCAGGAGGGGGTTTAGAGAGAAGCTTAAAATCTGTGTTGAAGACAAAATTCAAGTTATTAAAAGCCTGTATGAGGTCTGGGATGACAGAAAACGTCGGTCCGATTCGCCTGCGTTTTTTTCCACAAATCTGCTGGGGAGACATTTAGTCCTATTCCAGAGAAAGCCCTGAAGCCTTCATTCATAACAATTAAAGGCTTTCAAACGTCTGGAGGCTTACGATAATTTTGTTTTAAGGAAAGTTGAGACATCAAGAGGAGCCAGTTGAGGTGGCTTGGTCATCTGGTCAGGATGCCTCCTGGAGGCCTCCCTGGTGAGGTTTTGCGGGCACGTCCAACCGGGAGGAGGCCTAAAGGAAGACCCAGGACACGTTGGAGGGACTATGGGTGTTTCTCAATGTCAAGGAACCTTGCCTTGATGTCTTAGCCCCACCCCGGTTGCCCAGGAGATACGTCATCAGGAGCCGCCAAGACGTGTTCAAGTCAGTTTCAATGTTCATGTTCTACCGAGGCGTGTGTTCTCCGTTTGTTAGCCGTTTAGTTAGCTGAGCAAGGACACACAGGAGGTGTCTTGTAGCCTAGCCTTGGTCAAAGATTACACACAATACACCACTGTATTTTCAAAGAGACAGATCAGAAGCCGGCAGCTACTTCGGGGAAAAATTTCAAGTTTAAAAGTAAGTCAACTAATTTAAAATGTTTTTTTTTAGATACAAAGAAGTTCTCTATGGTTGGTTAGTTGCTTAGTTGCAGCTTTGGTGGCTAGCGGGTAGTAACTCACTTACATTTTTAATTTAATAAACATATACACAATTTAAAAAGTAAAAAGGCTTGTTAAATATTTATACTGAAACTAATACATATAAAATATAACGTTGTCTCTCGTGTTGCGTTACGTGACCGCCGTGGAAGCCGCTACCACGTGATGCAAGTCTGTTCCATTGAACTGTTTTCTTTGACCAAGGAAGGACAGTGTCCTAGTAAGCAAGGTACCTGGCCTCGCAAGGCCAGGTACCTTGACATCTAGAAACACCCTATGTCTCTCACCTGGCCAGGGAATGCTTTGGGATTCCCCCGGAAAAGCTGGCCCAAGTGGCTGGGGAGAGGGAAGTCTAGGCCTCTCGACCTAGATTGCTGCCCCCGCGACCCGACTTCGGATAAGTGCAAGAGAATGGATGGATGGATGGATGGGTGGATGGATGGATGGATGGAAAGTAGAGCCGATCTCATCTGAAATCAGAAAGCCGTGGTCATGCTAATAGCAGCAGTTAGCTCCGACGAGCAGAGCCACAGCGTTATTTACATCATTTGTGGGTGATGGCCAAAGAAAACGGATGATTCCTCACAGCGACTGCAAAGCTGGGTAAGTCTTCATTAAACAGTGTCCTTATTTTTTTCTTTATTGTAATGGTCACGGATTGAGACACCTGAATCAGGAGGCAACAACAGCATGACTCCGTGGATTTAAAGAGACACGAAGATGAATGTTTTTAAAAACATCTTCTCTAATTAACAAACACTTAGCCAGAAGGACTCACTATGAACTAAATGAGCCTCACAAACTGTCCGTTGCTGCAGGAGTGCAGGTTTTCTTCAGAGTCTGTGTCGCTTCCTATCTATTTTGTGTTTCGCTGTCGTTTACGGAGGACATTCCATTAAAACTTTTCATCAATCATCCCACGGGCCGAACTATCAACCACACAGTAAGAATGATCCATGTGCTTCGCTGAATCCTCCTTTAAACGTGCAAAACAACCAAATTCTAGGCAAAATACGCAGTTTTTGGCCAAAGTGTGAGATCAGCAGGTGAGTGGTTGAGCCAGGGGGAGGTGCGACGAGACTCAGCAGGAGTCCAGTGCAGTGCAGCCAAGTTGAATCGACAACGTCACCCTGTTAGCACCACAGGCTTCTCAGTCAATGTGGAGCAGAGTTTTAACCTGAAGATGGAGATATAATTACGATTTTGGGCTGAAATATTAAATTTAAAGTAAGTTGCACTAAACTGACAAAAATTATGATTACACGTGTACAGCACTATTAGATACTCATCTACGGGTTATCAGCAAAAAAAAGTTCTTTTCGGTGTTGCTTGCTCTTTAAAAACGGATGTATTGTGTCTTCTTCAGCAGTGTGTGGCGGACTGCTTTTTCACATGCTTGTGAAATCTAATACAGGCTAAAAAAAAAGCAAACATTTAGCAAAGATTAATTTATTTCAACAATTTCAGTGTTACTATATTTACAGAACTTAGAATTTTGTGACTTTTTTGTTTTTATTAAATAGCAGCAGAACAGTTTTGTTCACATACTTTTTATTTCTATTTGAAACGGATGAAACCAGTGTTTTTGTTACACGGTGAGGTAACCAGGTTTGTGCTAACGTGGGAAGGACGTGCTCTGATTGGGTCAAACCGCACCTTTACAGACCACAAACATGTTTCTGTAAAATAACCCCATTCATCTAAAACATACATACATTTGCTCCAGTGTTGTTGTTTTTTTTTACTTTATGTGCATATGGATTGGATTTAGAAACATGAAATTAATAAGATCAAGCGTGCTCACTGTTCTCCCACCACCTGAGCTGTGACAGTCCTTTAAAGCTGCAATTATCAGAAGATTAACAAGTTCGTGCTGCTACCAAACGGTGCTGTGAGAATGAATTTTGATTCCAACAGCACTTGGCGGCTTGCCATAGCTGAAGGTGACAGAAATCTTGCCGATCTTGCACGACATTGAAGGGGGATGGACGGAGCTGGTTGGGTGGAGCTTCTGAAACTGAAAGTCATTGCTGCTTGGGCTTCCACCCTGCCCTCCCTGACCCGGTCCACCAGATCAGCTTTACTCAGCAGATTCCTCTCCTGTGGGAAACATGGGACAGGCAGCAAGCAGCTGAAAGCTGTCTCACCCAACACGTGGCTAAATCCTTTACTGTCCTAATGCTAATTATTGATCAGATGATTAAGGAAGATGAAGAGATTTTTTTCTTTGAAAGTGTGAGCTGTGGTTGTAGGGAGAGTTGTCAAATAATCAATACTTTCAATCAAGTCAGAAAGCTCTTCTGTCAGTCACGCTGAGTAAGGTGATTACAACTGAGTCTTAAGACAATGAATAACTTCACAGAGCTTCCTTGAACACACGTAGACTCCTCGCAGGGCCTCTAATGAGCTCAGACCTTCTGAATGTGCCTTTTAAACTACTTTGGCTAAGATCCTGAGAGACTGGGCAAGCAGCATTGTTGATGAATAAAATCAAACCTTATATCTCCAGAAGTCAATGGGCAATCAGGCGGGGTACACCCTGGACAAAGAGCCAGTCCATCACAGGGCAGCACAGAGACACACAGGACAAACAATGACGCACACACACACCTAAGGACACTTTGGACAGACCAGTCAACCTAACAGTCATGTTTTTAGACTGTAAGAGGAAGCCAGAGCACCCGGAGAGAACCCACGCATGCACAGGGAGAACATGCAAGCGCCATGCAGAAAGATCCACGGCTGGGAAGCGAACCCGGGACCTTCTGGCTGCAAGGCACCAGCTCTAACCACTGCGCCACTGTGTAACGTTTTAATTAAAAATTTTGGACAATAAAAACATTTGTTTGTTTTTTTTACATTTTTGTGGAAACTAAAACAAAACAAGACATAGTGTTGCTGCATGCTTTTGGATACAAATAGCAATTGGTGCATTTTTCAACGCAACAAGGCAGAGCTTTAAAATCACGTATTTTAGCAAAGATTGATATTTATGTTTTAAAGCTTGCAAAACACATTTATGTTTATTAATTAACAAAAATATTGAAGATTTTGTCCTATCCTTTGTATGTATGCATTATTTAATTCTTTTTTTAAAGTGTTTTGGTTGATATTTGTGTTTGCAGCTGCAGTAAATTAAATAAAGTGAACAGATTTGATTTGCTGCACAATTAGGCATTTTTAATTAAAAGTAAGCTGACATAAAGGAACAATGTTTGATTGCCCTCCTTATTGTTTATCTGCTTTAATAATCCAGAAAAACAGAGGTTTAGCTGATAGCTTTCACTTTATCCACATATTTTAATGATGTGAATATAATTAGGACAGCCAATAATTCAACAAAATGTGGAAAATGTTATCTTTTGGTAAAAAGGGTCTTGTGCAGTATTCTTTCACCTCTGTTGCATCACCTTGCTGAGTAACCTGCAACAGAGATGCAAAGATTCAAGGAGTTCTGTGCTAGGGATTTTCCTGTCTGTCTTTAACAGGCAGCATGTAGCAGCGTTCAGCCCTTCGAGGCTGACACCAGCTTTTCAGGGAGCAGGTGACTTGTTAGTACTCTAAGCAACAACGGGAACAGATGTGTCCCTGACAGTGGATGGATGGTCAGGGTCCATCTGGTCAGTGCAGCCCTGGACAGGAATGATGAATACAGCTTCATCAGTGAATGGCTGTCATCAATCGCATGGCACGGCGATGGCCGGTGACAGCCACGGGGCCCCAGGTGTGGCGAGCCGAGAGCTGGCCGGCTTTGGAATGCAGGTCAATCTGACAAGTCTGAGCCAGTGGTAGGTATCGCGAAGTAAAGTGCA
Source organism: Nothobranchius furzeri (assembly GCF_043380555.1). NCBI lineage: Eukaryota > Metazoa > Chordata > Actinopteri > Cyprinodontiformes > Nothobranchiidae > Nothobranchius > Nothobranchius furzeri. The sequence continues at coordinate 19,738,405 of NC_091754.1, forward strand.
TACATTACAAAGCAGATGAGGTGTATTGTCTAGGTGGGATGAGGAGAATCTGCTGGTTCTTTGATACACAGCCAGATTGCGTCACAGATTTATTTCAGCACTGGGCTGTTACGAAGCCATCGTGCTAAGGACGAGTAGCAGGCGTCTAGACAAGTCAGGGCTCCACACTGTCTTCCCTCCGATGGTCCCAGATGAAATGTGTTACATCCTTGTCTCCATCAGACTTCTAGAGGAGCGAAAACACTGACCTTGCTCTGGACGGTTCTGAATATCTAATGGCACCTGGTCTCCTTGAGGTGTCACAACTTTAAAGCCACCACTTCTAACAGTTTCATATGGTGGGCGGGTCATTAAGCTGAATGTAGAACAATGGTTATTAGAACTCCTACTGTGAGTCAATTAAGCAGTTGTAATTCTTTATCGTAAAGACAAAGATCTTGGCTAGATATGTAAAATAAGCAGAGCTGCTGTTGGTAAAAACAGATTTGTTTCATATATTTATTCTGGAAAGTCGCTGAAATATTACATAAAAGAACAAACGTTTGGAAAAATTCACCAGAGTTAACCTCTCACACAAATTCTTTTGTGCCAACCTGACCTGAAATACCTTTATTCTCATCATTCAGGATTATTAGACATATTATTACAACTGTGGTATAGCTATACATTCTTTATATGCCTGCAAAAATGTTTAATTCCCCTTCAGATTAAAGGCATCATCTGAGATTTATTTCTGGAACATTTGTTTCCATTTTGCTTGAATTGCACTTCACATACCAATGACAACCGATAAATTAAGTATTTTGTCCAAAACAGTGAAAAATTTGAATCGTATCTGATACTTACAATCCTTAATCCAGTGCTGACACCCCCCCCCCCCCCAAATTAATAATAATGAAACCATTGATTAATAATAATTAACCCATCCCTCAAGCTACTCCTCTGAACATATCTCACCCCCGTGCACTTAACACCCCCTATGTGCAAAAAGTACTCCTTGCTGGCGGAGCAGAGCACAAGCAAAGCAAGTGGGAGGAAGTTCAGTTTATAGTGGGTTCTGAAAAATTTGCAGCTCAGCAGAGCTATGCACATGCATGTCACAAGCACTGACTGTACACATAAGATGAATGAACCCTCACCTGTCACTTGTTGGTTTCTGAGAAGCTGAATTAAAGTGGGCGGCTCCCGCCAACGCCATCTTAGCCAAAACTGTTTTGTCACACCAGAAAAATACAAAATGGAGCTGAGAATGGGACTGAGAATGAGAGGGTGGGAGAAGATGACTGACATCCATCAAAATCTGAGCCGATGTAGCTAACTGAGCTAACCAAAGCTAACAGGGGTTGTATAAGTGCAGCATATGTTGTGTTTAGGTGCTGGTTTAGCGGGAGGACTTGCATACACTTTCAGTCCAGTATGCTGGTCCAAGATGGGATGCTGGCCTAGCATCCCGTCGCCATCATCCCAATGCTCGATTAGCATTGCACGCTGCTTACCATCAGAGTCAACAACTCTAATAGTGAGCCTGGAGAAAGGGGTTGAGTCTTTGAATTGTTAGTTTGAAAGCTTGTTTGAATGACTTTTCACCAGAACCAATACACCATTTACAGTTTTTTTTGTTTTATGTGGATTTGTTACATAAATTATTATATTTTTATTCTGTAAAAAAATACAATACCTATACATTGTGTTTGCGACCTGAAATAATTGCAGTCATCACAATTATGAAATGATTTTTAAGTTGCACAGTCTTGCATTACAGTAGTTGGCTTGCACGTCAGTGACGAAATCTCGTTGTCAGGTTGTGTTTTTTTTCTTTACTTGTGCCTAGTTCAGGCATTTACTCTGTAAACAGACAATGGTGGCATAAACCCGCTGTGAGCCGGTTTTGCACATTTTAGCAGCCCTGTCGTTTCCTCAGCAGGACGTCCTTTTGGAAAATCAATGGGAGGAGGAGGCCGTGGGGGAGGGTCTGGCAAAAAATAAATAAACAACATACGTGCAGGAATCACATTTCCAAAACAAATTCAGGATTCATCTGTCTGATGTTTCTCACATGTGACTGGGTCTCTGTGTCCAAACAGGCAAGTGTGATAATCCTGCAGGTTCATGTAGTTAGTGTGCTCATTCCCCCCCCCCCCCCCCCCCCCCCCCCCCCGACAATTGCTGCCGATGATCATGTTAAGAAGAGTCACTTTCATGTTTGAAGCTGCAATTTCTTTTGTGAGACTCGTAGAAACTGACATTAATCCAGTTTTTCTTCTGCAAAGTGACAAGAGGATGGAATGGAGGTGTCACAGCTGCAGCGGTAGTTTGACTTTGACGGTCCTACTTCGAGCATTGCAGTTGCGTGCATCAGTCAGAGCGCTGTAAATTGGATATCCAGAGGAGATCATCTGTAAAGAACACGTCCACCAGTGTTGTGGGATGAAGCAGAGCCAGAAGACCAGCGGAGATGAGGAAAACCCAGAGAGCAAACAGCTCTCTGTAAAGGCATTCTGGTCATGTGAACAGAATACAGCAAGAATGCTATGTTTAATAGATGAACCGTGCAGCACAGTGCCGGTAACACATTGTTTAGTGTAGCTTTTCTGCTGTTGAGTGTGTTTTACTATATTTATTAGAACTTTTTGAGTACATTGCATTACTTGCAGCAGTTTGACCACGTCAGATGTAAGAACTGACTGCATGCCCAGACTGGTGGCTGCACTTCATGTTGAAGTAATTATTTAAAATGTTGGCACCCTTGCAGGAGTACTTCTTAAAAGCTCATTCAGTCGCTGTTGATAGGATTTCTGGGGCTTTAGTCATTCCACATAAAGTAAACCGCTTGTTGGGGTGATAAAAGAATGACATGCATTACTTAATCAACTGAGAAGCATGGTCACATGATTGCTCATATGAAGGATAACAGTTAGCTCTTTCATATGGCTCACCATCAATTGTTGCTAGCATTATGGCGGAGCTGGGAATGAGAGAGTACTGTCTTTTGGGGGGAGATTTCTAAGCTGTTGCTTGACCGGATCTGGCGGGTATTTTCCCGAGATACTGCCTGGCGCTACCTAGGGGTGGGAATTGATACGTTTATCAATTTCAATGACATTGTCGATTCTGTCTATCATTCCAATTCCTTAACAATTCCCTCATTAGTCACAGAGTATCTCAATAGGTGGCAAAAAACTATTTGCACACGGCCTCCTGCATTATGACTGTTGGTTTATTTATGATAAATAATCAATTGTACCTATATCGGTTAGAAAGATTTTTCCTTTGTTCTCCTTTATGCTCCCTGTTACCTTCTTGCTGTTGCTTTTGCAGAATGGGAAAATCTCACCACAGGTCAGATCTTTGTTGCTGGAGTCTGCTAGTGTGGAGGTGTATATAAGGTGTGGTACGCTAACATCATAGGCAGTGTTAGTTGATGAGTTACCTGCAGTATTAACAGGAGAGGATGTACAAACATCCAGGGGCGGATTAAGGACTGAAGAACATCTGGGGCTTAACACACGCGCACACACGCGCGCGCTCACACACACGTGCGAGCACGCACACACACACACACACACACACACGTGACACGCACTAGTCAACATCATATTTGTCTTGTACCACATAATTTTTAATCTGAAGCTACATATTAAGCATATTCAGGGCAGAGTATTGTTCCTGTTAGTGTTTAGTGTGAGATGATAGTAAATATTCCCTTTCTTTCTCCAACAACTTTACCTGATAGTAAGCTAACTTTAGGCAAACCAGCAGCACAACAAATATTTTCAAATAAGACTCACAAACCTGAGTCAGCACCAGTCTCATCAGAGCTGGGGTTCTGTCGTTGTACTTTTGGTCTAAAAAACGTCCTTATGTCCATCTTCACTCATGCGTTTCAGGCAGAGAGTGAAGAAGAAGCCGGCTGCTGAAGGGCTTCTTCTTCAGTGGTGGAGGCTCAGGCAGGCTGTATACAAACTACTGCCAGCTGCTCCCTCTCTGTTGGACTTTGGTACTGCATGTTACTTCTGCGATTTAGATCCGGGGCTTTTCATGAAACATCCAGGGCTTCAGCCCAAGTAGCCGGGCCTAAGCCGCCCCTGCAAACATCATTGCTGCTGCTGCTGCTACTGCTGCTGCTGCGTTGACATTCCCTAGTCCGGAGCGGGTCAAAACATGCCATTAAGTTATCGCGTATTTTGTTCCTAAATGCTTTTGCATATCCGTAGTGTTTCCTCCCCTTGATAAAACATCTACTTTGCAATTATTGCAAGTTACCCTATTGTCATCCTTCCTTGTAAAATATTCCATACCGTACCAGTTTATTTAGAAAGCACATTTTAAAAAAGCATTGCAGCTAACCAAAGTGCTGCACAGGACAGCGAAAGACTCACACACAACATCAAAGACAGCATAGGAGTAAAATATAAAGCTAAAAACATATAACACACATAAAAGTAAGGCATAAAATTACATTAAAAGTTACTGTAACTAACCATAAAACAAGTAAAAGCACCAAGATAAGAGATGAAAGAGAAACAAGTAAAAACTAACTGAGCAACGTTAGTGAGCTAAAAGTACAGAAGAATGTCACAAGCTGCCGCTAATAGAGGTGTCACGCTGACGTATGAACACAATCAAAAATATAACCAAACTTTCAAACGTTTGTGCTGCTTAGACGCCATGTTTCCTGCTTCTGTAAACTACGCAACGTGCGTGGTGACGTCATTCGCGCCGACTGGAATTGATAAGGGGAATCGTTTGCTTCAGTGGTGAACAATTCTCAGGTTCTCAACAAGAACCGGTTTTCGATTCCCATCCCTAGCACCGCACATGTGCGTTTTTAGTTTTAATGTCTGTCTTGACTCTTGCAAGCAATTTGATTTAGGCAGAACAGGAAGTACCAAAAACAATGTGATAAAATAATTTTACAAGAGTAAGTCGAGTTGTGGAGGAAAAATGGCTGGGCTTAGAAAGCTAGACCGACCATAACACAAGCAAAATGATTTTGCTTTGCAGGTTGGTCAAGCTGCGCTCCGTTAGAGCCTCAGCAGGCCTGAAGGGTCCTGTCCTGTGATAACGAAGATAAACATGGAATGGATGTACAAAAGAGTCCTGTGCCTTGCTAATTACAGCGCTCTATTGGCTTGGTGGGCCGAATGTTGCTGTGACAGAGCGAAAAAAAAGATGTCAATGGCTTGTTTGAAACAACTTTAGCCTCCACTTTGAACTGTTTATACTTGGGCTTTTGTTTGAGTCAAGAGCCAATACTTAGGTATTATTTAGAAAAAGGATGCATTTGCGTCTTCTTCAACAGAGTATGGTGGATTGCCCCATTGACTGACATCAGCAGTGAGTATCTCACGTTGTTTGTCGTCCAATAGCATGCAGAGACAGTTAAAAAAGCATAGATTCCACCCCACGACTGCACACCCTCTCTCCCTCTATGGGTCATGGCCAGACTATACATTCACATATATACGTAGGATGGCTTGCTAAGCTACCTGGGATGGAGATGGAAAGTGACATGTCATTGGCGTAAAGGTGTTTGAGCACTAATGATTTTAGTCACCTGAAATCTGCTAAAAATTATTTTGGCCTAAAAATATTGCAAACATCTTTGTTTAGCTCAGATTTTCTAATTGATTGGATATGTGTTAACATTATTTTATAATATTTTTCACCAGAATTAATAAGTCCATCTTGTTAAACCAGCCAGAAGAGGCTGCATGTGCTGAATGTCACTTCTTCTGGTGCTTTTAAAGTATGTAAAAACAACCAAATTCCATTAAAATAACCAAATATTACTACAGTGTAAAATTTTAAACAACATTGCATGAACTATTATGACATTTCGAAGGTAGAATTTATTTCAAAATTTCACTTTTGGTTTGGGATGCATTTAGATTATGCCTCTGAGCAAAATGTGACCCTCAAATTTGATCTATAATTTTTCTTCAGTAAAATTCACTCAAATAAATCAACCATGAATAATTTTAACTTAGTTGAAGAAAGTAAATTTTCAACATTTGTTTACCCCAAACTCTTGTGTTTAGGGCTGCTCCCTGCTTTGATGTGGAACACCAGCAACAGTGACAGCTTTCCTCTGTGATCTAATCTGAGGATCACTGCTGCCGGGTGGAATCAGTTGAGTCATTTGGATGCCTTGCTTATCTAATGGTTCAGAGATGGCAGAAGCCTTCAGCATGCATTAAAGCTAACATCAGCCTACAAGTGCTAAAAGAGAAAGTGGCCCGAGAGAGGGAACTCCAGTACAAACTAACAATGGCAGCTTCCTTTTTTTTTTTTTTTTGTATTTATAGCGCCCAGCAGGTGTCAGCCACAGCAGTCTCTCTGTCCCCTTTGACACCCCGTGGCTGCTGCACTCCACTGTATGAAAAGAAAGCGAGGGGGAGGTAGGGCAGCTGCCGCCTGGGATTAGATACCTGAATCCAATCTTGAGGAGCAGTGGGCTCCAGTGGCGTTAAAGTGTTTTCTGGAGAATTTTTCGTGTTCCCCACTAGCTGATTATTTCCAGATTTTAGTTCTGCCTCAGTGGAGATGAGCTCCACACAGTTTTGCCTGTTGTGGTTAAGATGTAGCTTGACACTCGCGGGCCACACTCAGATGAGTTGTGTAATCCCATTTGGTAGAAGCACTTCTCAAAGGCAAATCACAAGCATTCACACACATGTGTGAATCTATGGCAGTTTAACATTACATTTATAACCGCTGCAAAGAATAACAGAATTTTTTTTATCCTTTGCAGTTTTTGCTTCATCAGAAGACAAAGACATTCCTTTCACCTCTCTTTGCCTTCGTCTTTCAGTGTCAGCACTGCTCCGTCTACTCTCGCTCATTAACCTTGCTTGTTCTTCCACTTCATAGGTCTGCTAATATGACCCCCCCGACACACACACACACACACACACACACACACACACACACACACACACACACACACACATCTCCCTGTTCTTAGAAAACTCATTGCCTTTGAATAACCAAATGGTAGGCTAGAGTTTTTGGCGTGCAACACAACAGCAACTAGCCTCCAGCAGAAAAAGCAAGCTTCAGATCAGCAGGGTAGCCTTGCCCAGAACCATTTAGAAAAATGTGTTTCTGCAGATTTGTTGGTTAAGCTTTGTTTCTTTATTTTTTGGCTTTGTGTAATTTTTAGTTGGACTTAATCATAGGTTATAGGTACGATTTTTAAATTATTTAAAATATTGGAAAAAAATTGACTGGTTTTATACTTTTTTGTGTGCTGCAATAAAATGTTTTCAGGTTTTGGTGGTGCAGAATAAAAATAGACCTTGATGGAAAGACAAGGTGTGAAACTGGCCAGGGATCTAGGTCATTCAACATCAAACCCACATTTTGTGATAAGTTATGTGTTATTACGCAAATTCCAAATCTCAAAAAAGTAGCTTGGGCCTTCCATAAAAAAAAACTCTGGATGAAACAAAAAAATATTGGAAAACTAACTTCAGCTCGGACATCTGGGATGGGCTTGAAGTAGATCTGCTTCTCCTTTACGTAGAGAGAGGCCAGTTGAGGTGACTCGGGCACCTGGTTAGGACGCCTCTTGGACGCCTCCCTGGTGAGGTTTTCCGGGCATGTCGGATGGATAATTTCAGATTTCTAAAACACTTATTTAGATAATTTTGGATGCTACAAAACAAATGTGAGCAGAATTTACTCCAGATCTTCCCAAAGAAATTGAGAAGCTTTTACAGAAGCTCAAATTATGTTCTCTTTTACCTTTTTTTCCCAGGATGTCTGAAATTATCTACTTCCAGATTTCATCCAATCATCTTTCTGATTTCTACCTATAGAAGCTGAACCTTAAAAAAAGGAAACATAAATTAAACTTGCTTTTTGAAACGATCTTGTTTGTAATATGCAAAACTTTTGTGAGATCTCGTAAAAGTAGCCTGCATCCTTTTGTTTTTCTACAAGTTGTCATAAAGTCTAAAACAAAAAGACCAAAACTTTCATTCTTGACTCTCGAAACTACTCACAAAATGACATCCAACAACCAAAAAGTCCTTTGACTTCCTTATTTAGAGCAAGACGTCCCGTTTTTTTTTTTACAGCAGAGCTGCAGGTTTTCTTGCTACTGAGGACAAAGGAAGCAGGACTGGGCAGCACAATCCAAAGGAATTCAACAACATTCTCTTTACAAGGTCTAATAATTAAAAAATTGAATAATTAGTCTTACATTGATGTACAGTCACACTGTATCAGACCAGGAGTCTTTAATTACTTCACCATTATGCCACTGGCTGACCTACTCCTTTTTTGTCACATGTAATGAAAAAGAACATTTCTTTAACTGGCTTTTAAATTTTTGACCTGTAAAATTTTAATGGGAAGTACCGTGAGTGTCCAATCTGGATTGGCAGTAAAGGCACGGGTGGCTAATGTCTGTAAGTCTGGTTGAGAGGCTTTCCACAACAAGAACTAAAACAGCGCTCCACTGGGATTGGTTGGTTATCTATGATTCCCACTGGTCTCTACAACGATACATTTCACAAAGCACTAAAACATCTGTGCAATGCTTCCCAAGAGAGTGTAAAAGCACTGGAATGTAGTTATCAAAGTTATTTTTTGTTGGCTGGCTTTGGGTGGTTGGTTAATGAAGAGGTGTTGAACAGGAGTTGAATCGTATTTTCCACTCCAAAGAGTCAGAAAATGGTACTTCAAACACCCAGGAGTCCCACATTTCCTCCTGAAATTGGGAAATACTTGGACTTCAGTATAAGGTAATTATCAGCAAAGTTTGGACTGACTGGTGGCTTCTCATAGTGCAGGACTCACTTGTTCACAAGATGAATCCAGTGAAACACAATTTTGATTTGTTCTATAGCCTGATTTATGTCAAATCTACTGTACCACTGCGGATGACTACAAGTTAACACTTTGTACAAACTCAAAATAAAGCATTCCTTTAAAGAGTCTTTAGACATTTAGATTGGAATGGAGCAACACAAAACTGTTTTTGCTATTTTTACTGTAAGCTACAGCTTTATTGATCTCAGTGATTGTTGAGTTAGAAACTTGAACAGTTTCATATTTGACACCCCTCTGTAGCCCTCCACTGGCCAGAAACTGCACTTAACAGTTTTGTGGAGCGGGTAGGTGCTCTATGAAGGGAGCTCTTAAGAGTAACATCTGTGGAGGCAAGCCAAAGTGCAAAAACCAGAGTGAACATCGGTGCGACCTACACTAGTTTGAGGGGGCTGTGCCCGCAGTCTATTGTGGAGGTGAACACCCAGGTACTTGCAAGAATCCACTGTCAGTGTCTTTTCCACCATTGTTGTAGGGGGTGACTTCCTTCTGACGTTTATGACCGTCTCCTTAGTCCTGCTGGCATTGATCTGAACAGCGTCAGTCTCACACCATACAGCAAAGTCACTGATGACCCCCATTTATTCCTGATTGTTTCCATCTGATTTGCATCCAATGACGGCCGTATCATCAGAGAACCTTTGTAGGTGGTACTGGTCTGAGTTATAACGGAAGTCGACGGTGTACAGGCTGAACAGGAAGGGTGAGAGAACTGTGCCCAGTGGCGCCCCCATGCTGCAGAATACTGTCTCCGACACCCAGTCATGGAGTCTCCCATCTGTGGTCTGTTGGTTAGATAATCGATGATCCATGCGGTCAGCCCTTTGTAATAGAGAAATTTTAATCACTGTTGTACACAAAATGCTAGTATCTGCTGTTCACTTTCATAGTTTATGCTAAGCTAAAGCAGACAGACTGCTGCCAGATCAGGAGAAATACTGCACTAGTTACAAAAATGCCTTTTTCTTCCTTATTTAACTCTGAGGTATACAGCAATAGACAAAATTGCACTTAAGGAATATCCCTTTAAGACTGAATTTAATAGGAAAACTCAGGAGAGACACTTACAAGACTCAGCCATTGTTATCACGAGATCTCGTTCCATCACATTGAAGGTGGTAAAAACTGCTGCCACCTAGCAGTCAGAGTCTGAACTGCACCCCACAAAGAAATACAGTAGATATGACGATGGTGGCAGAGGAGGTGCCCAATAACTGGAGGGTTGCAGTTGTTGTGTCTTTGGGCAAGACACTTAACCCACCTTGCCTGCTGGTGGTGCCAGTGGTTCACTGCTTCGTTGTCAGTCATCCCCAAGGCAGCTGTAGCTACAATGTAGCTTATCATTACCAGCGTGTGAATGTGTGTGTGCACGTGAGTGAATGACTGCTTGTGTTGATAAGTGCCTTAGGGATTGTAGCACCCTAAAGGTGCTATGTCAAAAACAAGTCATTTACCATTTTAAATATTTGCCTGTAAATTCTCAACGTATCTCAATAAAAACAAAGACAATACTGGATACACTGCTTTTAAAGATCAGTTTATTATCATAACACAAAATATTACAAGATTTCAGTGTCTTACATCTTTATCAAGTTTTCCACTATTTTTGTCATAAACATGTAATTTTCATCTAGGAAGGTGTTCAGGTTTAGAAAATGATGTTTGCATTAGGTGCTCTGAAATTTTGACAATTGAAGCTTTTGAAAATAGCGGATCTGATTTTTGCTACTCCTGGACTAGCCGTTAGCTCATCGATCCTATTGAATGTAAATGTTATTTGTTCAAGCAGAAGCTGTCACCTAGATCATGCAGCAACATTCTTGAAAGTGAAAAAGAAAACAAAAATGCTCGCGAGAACACACGGAAAAATACAAATTAACAATTTTTACATTGTCGTCGTCTTCCTCCGCTTATCCGGGTCCGGGTCGCGGGGGCAGCATCCCAACTAGGGAGCTCCAGACTGTCCTCTCCCCAGCCTTCTCTACCAGCTCCTCCGGCAGGACCCCAAGGTGTTTCCGGACCAGATTGGAGATGAAACCTCTCCAAAGTGTCCTGGGTCGACCCGGGGGCCTCCTGCCGGCAGGACATGCCCGAAACACCTCCCCGGGGAGGCGTCCAGGAGGCATCCTGACCAGATGCCCAAACCACCTCAACTGGCTCCTTTCGATCCGGAGGAGCAGCGGTTCTACTCCGAGTCCCTCCCGAATGTCCGAGCTCCTCATCTCACACCCTAAGCGTCGGAAACAAACGCTTGGTCAGCCACCCTCCACGTCAGACACCTGACGCCGAAAGTGCCCTTTTTCGTTACTTATGTGCAAAAAGGGGTTTTTCCCTTTTGTAACTGCAGATCCCAATGCAGCGTAAAACTGACGTGATTAGATATCCGCAGATGCGGCACAGAACCAGCTCATTTAACCGCACCTAAACCTTAACGTTTCACTATTTATAACCTTCCCCTCTCCCTCATCCTAACCTTAACTCTCTTGCTACCTTAAACGTTACTCTGTGATCAAGCGTTTGTTTCCCATGCATTCTGACTGTGAATTTTCATATTAGCCGCCCAAGGGGAACGCTAGAACATACCATCTGGCGAGGGGGAGGTTACACATACCCTCTACTTTTAACCTCCACCGTGGTAGTTGAAACCTCCCCCTCGCGTTGGCTCGGTCCAAACTCGACCAATGACGAGGCGGCTCCCGCCGTTCACTTCATAGAGCCGGCTTTTAGAGCGACTGACACATCACTAACGTGTTCGCTAGCAAGATGGTTAAGGTTAGGATAGGGGTGAGGGGAAGGTTAAATAAGAGGATAAGGTTAAGGTGAGGTACAATGAGCTTGTTTGGTGCCCTGGCTGCGGACGTCCCATCGCGTCAGTGTAACGCTGCATTGGGGTCTGCAGTCAAATAAGGGAAAACCCCCTTTTCGCACATAAGTAACGAAAAAGGGCACTTTTGGTGTCAGGGGTCTGACGTGGAGGGTGGTTGACCAAGCGTTTGTTTTTGACGCGCTGGGAGTGAGAATGTGTTGGACCCCGTGATACTTAAACTCCTCCACTTGAGGTAGGACCTCTCCCCGACCCGGAGCTGGCAAGCCGCCCTTTTCCGGTCGAGAAATTTTTACATGAAAACGAAAATATCATGGAAAATGTTTTGTGTTCTGTAAATTTATAGCTATTCTTTAGTAGAGTTGGTGAAATCAAAATATATTAAAATATGTCACAAACCCCTGTAAAATGATTAAACTTCCTTTAAAAAGGAATACAGTGATGTCTTTCAAATTTTAATGAGATACAAGCAACGCACCTCCATAATTTTGCTGCATCAGAACCTATATTCACCCCACCTTTGTTTGCACCTTGTATTTGCATTTCAAAGGGAGCCCTTGGGACGGCGTTTTGCATATTTGTATCTGATTAACAATTTTTAAATGAACATGTCAGGATTTGAAAATTGTGCTTCACTGAGGTCCATGCTGAATCTGTCCATTTAATTTGATTTTATGTGATGTAACAAAACAACGAACACACAGTGATTAGAGTAATGTGCAAACAACCAGAGCTTCTCTCAAATAAAAGAATCCAAACATATAATTGAAAGGAGATGAATCAGTTAAACAATTAAACAAAAGTCCACATTGTTAACATTACAATTAGCGATGGTTAATTAATCAACACTTTTTAATAGTCTCCAAAGCAACGCGTTACATATTCAGGTATATGTTTTATTTCATGCTACATTCCTCTAACGCTCATTCAAATTTCATGACCATCCCTTAGTGGTCCCATTATTATGTATTTTTAACACATCTGCCCATAATGTTGAATTGAAAGAGGGGTGAAAAAATGGTCAAGCTACCACATCATTAAAAATATCCCAAACTCTAACACTGTGAGGAAAAGAAAACACAAAGTTCACAGTGTTGAGGTAAAGCTCGGTCGTCGTTAGGAAAAGCACAGGCTGTTCATTTCTAAAAGAGACTTTGTTCATCTGAATTTCGTAACGGTGTATAAAATATGAACTAACTATGTGATTATTAATTGGGCCCATTGTAATTTGAGGAGTCTGGGCCGCATATTGTTGGCAGCTCTCCACGGGGTCTGTCTGTGCAGGAACGTGTCGAGGGGGTACCAGCCAGAATGCCTCAGCCATTTAGAGAGCAGCTTGCCTCTCGCGCATCGGCATACAAATGAGTGGGGTTAAAAAGGCACGGCTCCTCTCAGAGACAGCTCTCCTTCTCCAGCTCAGCTCCAAAGGGTCTCCACGGACTAATTTCCAAAACCACCTCTTAATGTGGGCTCGTGTCAATCACCTGAACAGACAGCTTCATCCCCTGATATGAGAGTAGGCACAGAGTAGAGGCGAGCAGACCAAAGCCATGCCGCAACGCTCTAAGGTGGTTGGCATATAGAAAATTAGGAAGATTATTCGTGCATGTATTTCCTAAATAAAGATGAATGACAATGGCTAATTCAGCAATGAAAAACAAAAACTGTGATGTGTTCATAATATTTTACACTATTTTCTGTATATTTAGCCTCTTTGTTAAAGCAAGTGTCTTCATTTTTATCATTTGATGAAAATGTACCCCTAATTTGAAAAAAATAAAAATATCTAGGAAAATGATACAGCAAACTGCAATAAAGACGAATAAACATCCATTGTGGGTACAGATATTTTTAGTTGTTGGTTTTTTTTTTGTTGAGTTTTTTTCCTTTTTTTCCCCAGAGGGTCATCTTGACTCAACACAGAAACTGAAGAATCACCAGACCGTATGAGGTTAAAAGTGTAAAAATAAAAAAAAGGGCACGATATCCATCCACAATAAATCATCCATCAGTAATGCAGTCAGACAAATACTGTACTTACATGTGTTACAGAACATAACTATCCATTGTTGCAAACCTTTTATTTGTAAACAATGAAATATAAGAATCATTAGGGAGCGTACGGTTTGTTTCTCACTGCTTGATTGCTGAAGACTGTCACAGGGTTCTAGACCTGGTGCCCATGAGCTGCAGAGTCCCCACAGGAACCACATAAGGGGCCCTCAGGCCATTTCTTCAAATAGCACAAGTCTAACATAAATACATAGATTTAAAATATCTGCTGCCATTTTAAAATCACAATTGTATCAGTTTAGATTTTAAAACAACACATCACTTTAAAAAAACATTAAAATATGTTTATTACGCATGAAGTTTAGTTTAACCCTGATCTATTTAAGTTCAAAGGTCAGTATAGAGCTCTGGACGTCACGTGACTCTCAGAGAGTAGACGCCATGTTGGCAGGCAACAAATGTAAACAAAATGAACGGGATCGGCTTGGATTTTACTTCGTCGGAGTTTACTTCACACTTTAAAACCGAAGAAATCGTTTTATATAGTCAGAAATTAAATAGACTAAACATCTCCGACCCTTACCGTGCCCCTGGGATACTTTTTAAAAAGGCCAGAAGCTGTCGGAGCGGACTTCTTACCGGACCTGGCCGGGGAACGCCTTGGGATTCCCCTGGAGGAGCTGGCCCAAGTGGGCCTCTCGACGCTACTGCCCCGGCAACCCGACTCCGGATAAGCGGATGAAAATGGACGGATGGATGGACAAATAACATAGATTTACATGTAAGAAGTTTAAATAGAGTGCTGTGCTGTTTGAATGTATAAACTGAACGCCAAGAGAAATCACTAGTTTGATTTTTTTCCGTGAATAAAATAAAAATGTCAGGCAGGAGCGTCTCAGGATCTGTCTGAGATCTGTCTCGGTGAGACAGATAATAGCAATCCAAAGTGTTTTTTATGTGTGATCTGACAATTGATCAACCGTTGCTTAAAAATTAAATACAGCTAAGCCGGTTAATTGCTGTGATCATAAAACACGTAAACGGCAGCACGCAGAAATCACGAGGCAACGTTTTACGTGATGTTTACTTGTTGCTATGAGTAATAAGACAGAAAAAGCCACGCCAAAATAAGTTTAGGAAGCCCACTAAGAATCGTAATAAAAGCATTTAAAATAAATACCATACACAGTTGAGGAAACATTGGTTTAAATACCTGATATGAAGTGGTCGCTGCATAAACAAAACCCTTTACTCTCGGGATCCCACAGTTTCATTTTAGCCCGGTCACTAGCGCGTTTTATTACAATGACCCAACGTTTGCGGCGCTCCGGATCTTAGGGAATCCTGTAGATGGCTCATTCCTTATGTCGTCCGTGTCTGTTCTGCATCCTGGGGCACAACAGGAATCTACCATATTTCCCGTTTGATTGAGTTTTCTGACAATAACAAATAGTCCAGCTGCGGGCTTCTGCCTGCCAATATGGCACCGTTTCGATTTGAACTGTTGCATGCCGGGAGAAGTGACGTCAATTCCTGGAGCTCTATATTGTATCAACCTGGTGGCCCTTCGTGTGGCTTAGTACCCAGGAAGTAGCTCTCACATTCATAAAGGTTGGTGACCCCCATTCCAGACTCACATTGGGGGAGGGGGGGATGGGGGCAATCCTGGGGCTAGCTTCTCTATTAGGGGCACAATTGTTAAATAAAAACACTACAAACAATACCTTTTAGTATTTAAAATTTTAGCAAATAATTACAATAAAAGTGCGTTGAAGTGACTTTTTACAGCCAGTTTTCAATTAGTGTCAAAATATAACAACTTTGCAAAAAAATGCATTATCTGAGTTGTTTATTTCAATGACAACAATAAAATGTTTGTCTAAAAGTCTCTTTTATTTTCAGATAAATTCCCTCACATGCTTTGGTTTCACATCTGTCAGGCTAAATTACCTAAGAAAAGCAGTAAAAATTCAGGCTTGGGCTCCACCCTCAGTCGGGGGACACAGGTGGGCCCAGGCTCCCCCCCTTAGACTCTTCTAGAACCACCCTTGCAAAAACTCCCCGTGAATCACATAAACACAACAGGTGCTTTGTTTGGTTTGTCTGGATCTATTCTAGTTGTTTTATTTTAATTTGAAGGTGGTGTAATTTCTGCTCTCAGACCATTTTTCACCCATTTGTGCTTTAGAAAAAGTTACATTACACTTTCGAACATTGTAGCTTTTGACAGTTTAATAGCTAAGAAGATGTTCCTCACATTGAGTACTTTTTAGTTGCAATCCAAAATGACAAAAAAGCTAGAGCTTACAGACTGATTCCCCCCACCCCCACCCCCACCCCCGACTCATTCTTCCCCAGTTAGTCTGTTATTGGCTACAGAGTCGTGGAGACGAGTTAAAGGGAGTGAACCACTCTGCCCTGTTTGATCCACGGAGTGCTGATAGAGGGTGATCACTTCTGAAAGTACACAAAGACCTGCATGGAAACTGGTGATCAAAGAGATCCCAAAGCAGATTTGTAACTCCAGACTTTACAGTATGTCTCAAAAATGGTAAATCTGAATCAGAATCAGGTTTATTGCCATTGTCAGTGAACAAACAATTCACAAACTAGGAACTTGCTTCGGTACTAATGTGCTACATATAACATGAATAATAAGATTAAAAATAGAATAAAATATAATAAAACAAATCTGAATAAGATTTAAGAAAATCTGCCTAAGTAACAGAGTTAGAAGTATAATTGTATTTGGAGGTACCTTCAAGGAAATCTCTCTGAAGTCATTTCCCTTTAAGCTTCTAGAGTCCGATCAAGTCCACCTTTATCCCATACCCTAATCAACATGAATATGTACATTCAGCCTCAAAGAGGGAGAAGAAGATAAGGATATCATTATTTTACTGTATGATTCGGTGGAAACACATCAGATGTAAAGAGATTAGCAGTTTCCTGGACAGCCAACGGCAACTTAGCGGGATAATGAGGATTCTGTGTTTTTCCTGCAGCTTTCTCATCTTTATTTTGAATGCATTGTTTGCACTTCTGAGCTCTTATCTACTGTAAGATGTGCTTCTGTTTATTTTAGGCTGATACTTTATACAATCCTTGTAAAATATATCAACTGAAAAGGTAGGGGAGTACTTTTTTGTTTTTTATGCACGCTAAGGAGCAGAAATTATGCAGATTGTTTCAAATTTCTAAAGACTATCTGTGAAATTAATGAAATCTGCACACCGGCTTCGTCAGTGTAAAAATCTGTTAATGTTATTATTCAGTCACCTCCATGGTTCTTATATTATATCAAAGGTATTTCATGAGTTGAATCCTGATGTGTGTATTTCCATTTCCTTTACATCAGGGGACCATTAGAGCTGAAAAAGAGGCACATGGGATGTGCTGTGAAAAACGCATGAGACACTATTACTGTCCTTTAATACTCTTTACTGGATTTTTTTTACCATATCATCTGAAGTGCAATAAGCTCAGGGTTCCAGCTGGAGAACAAAGTACAGACTTGAAAAGAGCCAATTTTAAAAATTTCAAGGAATATTTGCTTCATTAAACAGAGTTTTGATCAACAGACAGAAAAGATTAGAGTAAAGAATCGAATGATCATCATAATAATCCGCTTTTATTTAGCAAATATGTCTGATATGATCTAGTGAAATGTAAAGTTTCTTTTAATGTTCAATCAGATTATTATTGCTCATCAAGCAGAGCTCACCCTGATACAAACCTTCATCACACTCCATTGAGACTTTATTTTCCCCACAATTTGCATGTAAACTATTCAACTGTCAACTAAAAACAGATGTGGGAGTGAGTGGTTCTTGTTCTGACTTGTCCCTGTAATGAACTGGCACTCTGTCCAGTGTGCACCCTTCCTCTGGACTGTCAGTCAGATCAGATAAGCTCCAGTTCCTCCTGACCCTGCACTGGAGAAAGTAGGCATGAAGAATGGAAGGATGTAAGTGACACGTATTAGAAGTGTCCACAAAAGGTGCAGTGACTTTTTCTATTTATGGTGAAGACGAACAGATCGACAGAGAAAGATGTCAAATTGATCAGATAGAAAACCGTATCTGACCCGCCGACAGGTTTGCAACCTTGGTGCTTGTGAAAATGCGAAATGCGCCTCGATACCAAGTGACTACATTGCTAAAACACCATTTCATGATGGGTTTTTTAAAATATTTTTGCAGCTATATTTATTCTAGCTTTTCTGCAATCTCTTTTTTAGCTTGGTGAAAATGCAGGCCTGTGTTTCCATGTCTGCTGCTGCATATATCAGCAAACAACCCTTTGTCTGGTTTATTTTGAACTCAGAAGAAAATATGCATCTGCTTATTTTTTATGTGAGAATCATGTGAGAAAACAAACTCTTTATGTTGTGTTATTTATGTTATGTCATGGGTAACTTTTGTAGAACCGGTGCCATAAAACATCACATTTTACCCTCTTAGTGACTCAGCAACTCAAAGAATGTGCATCCAACTTCTCGAAAGTGGCAAATATGCAATTTTTCTAGCGTTTCACTTGTAAGAAATACAAAAAAATGCACAAGGAAATGATAAACATTGAAAGATTTTGCATCATTTAGTGTGTCTAGGTTGTTTGTAGCAGTTTGCACCATTTAAAATTCAATTGAAATGTATAATTTCGTCAAACATAGCTGCCAGAAATAAACAACGAGCTTTTCAGTTGATGTGCATGCTTTACCTGTAGGTACGTTAAATGCATACATCTGGTGTTGTAGATGTAGTCTCATGATATTTCACTCAAGAATATGTTTTTAGAAATTTGTATTTCTGATTATTAGCTGCACAGAATAGTAAGACCAAATGCATTGTAGCTTATCAACATCAGATCTGACAAAAAGTATTTTAATTGAGTGCTAGTTTGTTAATCTCTAATCTCTATGTATGGTACATTTTCTTCTTATATGCAGTTTTTCTGGAATATAGATGTAGATGTGGTGAAAAACACACAATTGTGCATTTTCCTTTGACATTTTTTTATCATTGCTCACCTTCATTTCATAGTTTGTCAAAGCTTTTGCATTAACCATGACGACTAAGCAATAAAATCTGTTGTGAACTTCCTCTTCCATGCTCTGTGCTTTGTTCCTGCTCTGCATCTTTTTTCTCTTTAAACTCGGGAGGGATTTGGGGTTTTATGAGCTTGGCTTTGCAAAGCTCAAGTAGCTGCTGCATGCATGTAAACAAATCTGCCATTGGTGGGGTTACTCAGCATAACATATGTTAACAAATACTGTATATCAGCAGAAATCACTTAGCTGGTAGAGCTTGAGGCCAATTGAAATGTTCCTTTTTTCTTGTCCTAAGAATAACATTGTTAGCATAAAAATTCTGTAGCATTGAACTACTGAAACCTAAATAAAAAATACTGTATGTGGACTTTCAAAAACACAACTTACAGCACAAGAGCTGATGAGCGTAGCAGGCCAGTTAAACACCAAGTTCACTGACCCCAAAATTCCACTACCTCCGCTCCGCTCCGGCACGAACTCCGCAGCAAAAACGGTCCCATTGTAGTCAATCGGAGCTGTTCCACTACTGCGGCTGAGCTTCGCAGTGTGCCGCCCGCCGTTCCGCCACCCGGCAAAAATAGGATTGATTCTATTTTTGCCGGATGCCGGAGCACCTCCACAGTCAATGGACAGGAATCACAACCGCCCAACAGGAAAGGGAGCAAGCACAGCTTCCGTTATTTCACAACAAATCGATAAACAAAAGGCGTTTTTTGTTTCATATGCACAGGTTTAACAACTTTTAACAACTATCAATGGTGGCTGAACTTTAAATGCACAAAAATTAGCCATAAATACAGTTTCCACTATCAAAGTAGTCACACTTTGTTGATCCAAACACTGCTGATCTCTCAACACAAATGATGGGCAGATTAAACAGTTCATTTCGATGCTTCTCCCACACAACGGGTGTTTGGATCTAACTTCCGCGTTTATTGCTCGGACTGTATCGCAAGATCTCGAAAATCCCGCGCATGCCTGTTTGCGCACCTCAGGTCTCCGCACAGGAGCGGAGCCGTTGTAGAGCGGGTACCAGTAAAAATTGAGTTCGGAAGCGAGCGGCTGCGGAAGGCGGGGGCGGAGCGGTAGTGGAATTTTGGGGTGAGAAAGCATTTTTCGCTTGTTATTTTTTAAGTATGATTGGTCACTCTGAGTTTAACATGCAGGCCGGGCATGAAAATAGCCTTCTCCCTCTGTTTTCTGCATTAGCCGCTGTGTTGATTTTTGCTGCCAGGAGAGGACATCTTGACTAGTAGAAGCTAACCGTTAGCATTCGCAACATAGCGAAAACTCCTTCAGGCTTGAGTTATTTGTGGAGATAAAACATCAACGTTGCAGAGCAAACAGAGTAAGTGGTGTTGTTGTGTTGCTGTCAGCCAATCAGAGACCAGATGTCTGAATATCATGAGTATTAATGAGTAAAATTGCAAATCCTGCCATTTTCTGCCCCCACTCCTCCTTTTTTCAACAGAGAACGACTAACAAGGCATTCCTCTACACCTGAAACAAATGTATTTAAAAACAAGCGAGTGAGAACTTATGGATCCACACTATTTTATAGTCAGTATTGACTGATTAAATCTAAATTTGGGGGCCAAAAGTTTCTATTTTTAGTTGGTGAATTTAAAACACATTCCATCTCGGCAAGCAACGTAATTACAGTTTATATTTACAATGAAATGTATTTTCCATTATGTCTCCTCTGCTCCTTTGAGTAAACTCTGGACTGACGCTACATTGAGGACCAAAAACAATAACACACCTTCATCATTTACACAGTGGAGCACACAGAAAGTGTCGGCAAAGATTATAGCCAGTAAATTCTTGCTGTTAGGCTTCAGTCGTTTGAGAAATACGGCGGCAATTACTCCAGCACCATGTGAGCTGAGCTGACCACCTCTGCTAACCATTACACATAAATATGCTGTGATCCCTGTGTTCAATAGCCTGTTGTAGAGAGATGCTTTCCTTCCTTTCTAGTGTGCAGGCATGTCTGAGGTCATGGCCATTTTGTCCATATCCCATTTCTTGGTGTATCTTTAGCAAGCCAAGTAAACCGTATGCTACAGCTCAGACTGAAGTCTTTCACTGTTGTTGGTAGATGTGGGTCAAAGAGGAATCTTTTGAAAAGAGGAAGATAGGAAAACTGTCCAGCAGTAAATGAAAGGGGTTTACAAAGCTGGAGCTATTCTCTTAAATGTTTGACCAGAGCGAGCTGATAGTCAGTGGAAATACTCTTAAGTACAAATATTGCTACACCTGCTCCATCACTTTTTGTACCTTTACACACACAGAAGCAACTGGAAGGCAGTTCTGAACTGAGATTCAATTAACTTGTGTTATAATAAGGGGCAAAGACTGGAAGTTAGCGGCACAAAACTAAGGTCCAGAGGTACGATAGATGCCACCCTGCATTCAGCCGCTGCATGAAAGGAAGCGTTCGGTAAACAAATGGCATGCTCTAAAACATTTTTTCATGTATTCAATTAAAAGTAAAAAAAAAAAATCATATATATATTTTTTTTTCTTGGTGCCATAAAATGATGTTTGATTATAAGATACTGCTGCTGTCTGCAGGATCAATGCTGGAACGTTTTATGTATTGTGGCTTGTTGATGAATTGAATAAGTCTGTGAGCTGCGCTGTAAATCCCGGAGTTGAAGGACGAGCTGTATCTCACGCTGGCTTCTATCTGAGGGAAGAGAAAGCCTTGCGGCGCTGATGGAGAAGCCGAGGGGGCGGTGGAGGGACACCTGGTAATTTCAACAGCATCCTATCTGAAAAGTTTTCCTATTACATGAGTAAAATCATTGTCCTTGTCATCTTTTGTTTATGTATCTGTTTTTATTCTTTTTAGAGCAAAATGCAGTGATAGACATTGATTGATCAGCCTCTTGGTAGTCTGTGTTCTCCTCTAGCTCTTTGATGACAAATGTTACCGTATTTACGCTGATTTTAGATCATCGTCTTTGTTTAACATCTAAAATAAAAATGTCAGGCTTTAGGTTTAGGGCTTTTCGAGGACTCTGCTCAGGATTACAGGTCAATAGAAATGTCCCTTTCTAAATGGTTGATTGTATCAAGCGTGGTCTTGAACCTTTAACGTTTCACTTGACTGCACTTTCCAGTGTTTTTTCCCCCTTTTGATAGACAGAATATTTTAGTCATGTTCTGGTGTTTGGTCATGTTGTGTTAGTGTTTTTTGTAACATTTATGATACATCTTTTGTTTTTAAGAGGTATAGTGCTGCTACACAGGCCAGCCAGCATGATGCATAGAAAACATATGACTCCACATTGTCACAGCCTGCTGTCAGTGTGTGAGACTGGGAACAAATCAGCGGTGTTTGCTGCAGAAAGCACGGGACAGTAAATCTGCTTCAACAAATATTGAGAAGCATTAAACATCTGATTATTCAGCTGCATCTGAGTTTTGCTGTGTGAGGATGTAATTACAAGTACAGCTGTGTTATTTATTTATTTATTTTTGTTCAGTGTTACATTCCAGATTTCCTCCATCCCTGCGGCGTTAGTTTGGTCCTTCATGTAACAGTCGTTCTCATTTGAAGAGGTTTGTTTCATTGATGGGGGTTGATCTGAGGAAGTTTGCAAAGCTTTGGCACATATTGGATAAAACATATTTGTTTCTTAAGCTTAAAAAATAACACAGGATAATATAACAGCAATTAAAATATGAAGAAATAATTAAAATGGGCCTTTTTTTACATAAATAAATTATGAGTTGGGGTCACTGGATGGCCAAATTCATGATATTTAGCATTTTCAAAAATTTTTTTAAAAATAGTGCAAATTTCTAATTAAATTTTCTCAGTACATCATACATTATTATTTTATTTATAACTATTTGATTGTTGTTATACATATTTTAAGCATCACTCAGATTCTCCAGACCAATCTTTGTATTTTCATCTATTTTTTAATATATAGAGCTTTCTGAAAAATGTTAATTTTCCTGATAGCATCAACTGAATCCTTATCTGCTTTGGCATTGTACACGCATTTTCTCCAAAATGTAGCAAAAATAACCAGATTTATAGAATCAGCGCTTTAGACATGTGAACTGATAAATCCATCAGCTTGTGTGTCTGAATGCTTTCTGCCCTCTTGTGGTGCAGCTCGGGGCTTGATGAGTATTTCAAATGTTTTTAAAAGTAAGAGGAGCCAACAAAAACAGTCCAATAATTATAAAAAAAATATTTTAATATGAGTTATTTAAATGTAGGATAATTTGAAAACTACGATAACAACTGTTAGATATGCTTTGACAGAAAAGTGTGGAAGAAGAAAAAAATAAACAAATCAATAAATACATTTAAATCACACTTAATAAATCCTGTTTAAAAAACTAAACTGTTAATTTAGATTGATTGAATGAAACATATTTCACCAAGTTCATGTTTAATGAAAATCGTCTATTATACAGACTTTTAAATTTATCGTAAAACTAAATGTTGTAACAAACATTTCAAAGTAAAAGCAGAGAATGTATTACCATAACTGAAAACCAACAATGTAGTAACGTGGATCTGACTCTGAGCCAGTTTAGATGGAGAATGAATCTGTTCACAAATGCCCAGCAAAAAGGTCAGCGCGCTATTGAATTTTTTTCAAATATTTTTCGAAATACCCCCTGGCATTGCAAATATTTTTGACCACTGCATAATACTTTGGGGAAAGATGAATCCCCACTCCTCCATGCCCCTATCTCTGCCGCTTTCGTACACACACACAAACACACACATACTGCTGCACAATGCCTGCCAGTCTGCACTGGAAAACATCGCTCTGGGTTATTCATCGATTGACCATTCAAATCCCAACATATGCTTCTTCGCCTCTATTCCACTGTGTTCTCAGAAATGGACCATTTCCTAATTCTTCTACCAGGCTTCCCGCTCTGCTCAGGAGTCACTCGCACACCATGTAAATGAATAAAAAAAAAGAGAGAATTTAAATTGATCCAAGAAGTACGCGGTTCTGGCCATGCACGTGTGTCTGTGTGTGGCTTCTTTGACCTTGTTTTTTTTTGCAAAAAAATGCAAGGACAATATATCATCTTCAGTTGTGCTCTGTAACCTTGTAATAAATTGCCCGTTGATAAACATCAGGAAGTTTATCTGCAAAACTCCATGTTTGGTTATGAATGATAGCAAACAGAAAACAGAGTGAACCTGAGAGTGTGGGTTAATATTCACTTCAGCTGCTTTGCTGTCAAGCATTTCTACTTTACTTTGCTTTTTATGTTCTACCTTCACTCTGAAATATGTTCCTTCCCAAGACCTCCTCCTGTGTCCACCACAGCCGTTTTCCTTCTTTTATCCGTCCTTTCGATCACCTAAAATATCAGTCCATCACCAACACAAACTGTGGTTTGTGTCTTCCTGCTGTCTAAAACTCACCACATGCTTTCAAGTGAGTGTCCCTCCCTGCTGAGCGGCTGCCCAATTGTCAAACTTTAGAGTTTGTGGCAAAAGAGAGCAGGCTTCGTGGTGTTGTTCAGCTGGTGGGCTGCCACACAAGGTGCTGAACTTTAGAACTCTGTTCGCTCATCTGTTCTGTGCCAGACTATGAAACTATCAAAACCTGCAGGTACCAAATGCTTTAAAGGGGACATATTATGCAAAACTTGCCTTTTACATCCTTTTGTGCAGCCATCTGGGTCTCTTCTGTCTCTATAAACACTCCAAATATAAGCGAAACATCCATTCACTTTCTGCCAGTTTAGGGTTAGGGTTTAGGGAATTATCTACCCAGAACAAGCCATTTCAAAAGGTCTCTGTTTGTGATGTCACAAACAGGGAAAGTAGACAGCTGCTCTACTCCGAGCCGCTCCATGATATCAGAGCTTCTCAGCTAATAGCAGCTTGAGCGAGGGAGTGTGGCCATGGTCAGCTCCAGCTTGTTTACTTAAAGTGACAGAGCCCTAAATGGCTCATTCTGAAATGTCAACAATAAAATTGCAGAATGTGCTTTATGTGAGAGGGATTTAGTGCAAAGGACTTCAGGAACGTGTTTTGTATCGGCCATAGAACAATTACAACTTAAGAGATTAAGTCATAAAATATCTCCTTTCAATAATCGGAATGACACAAGCTGCTTTATGTCTTGTTGTACGTGATGTGGTGAGATTTTCCTTTCTGCTGGGGATTAAGAGGAGACTTGGCCTCAATATGGCTCCCTCAGAGCAAAGCCAGCCCTCCAATGTTAATTTCTCAAGGTGAAGAAGAGCCTCTGCGATGCTCCAGCTTTAAAGGTGGACTCAGAATACAATAACTGGAGCTGCGCGGTCAGTAGGAGACACTGATTCAATGGCAATGCAAGCTTGCAAAGATCAAAGAGGCCAGATGGCTCGGTGCCCCTGAGGTGCAAAATGTAGCAACAAAAACAGGCAAGAATTTTATGAAATGCAACATCAAAACCCGAAAAACAAAAACAGCAACACTTGTTTTATTTCACAAACACAACTCCTGTTCAGACAAACTAGTTTTTAAAAAATAAAAAGTTACATTAGTGAGAAGTCCTACATTTTTTGAATTTGCTTCTCTTTTGTTTTGGTGTTTCGTCCCCAAAAGTAGCCCTGATTTTACTTTGCTGAGTCTTCTGAAATCATTTATTCTGTGGTATATATTTAGAAATGAAAACAGATGTCTGTCATACATTTTTTATTACTTAAACTTTGTGATTCAAAAATATACTGTATACAAAAAAAACATTAAACAATCACATGTGCACTCTTTATTTTAAATCTGGATCGACATGACTTGCTCACTTTCTCAAATATGCATGTTCAGCCTGGCAATAAAGCAACATACTGCATAAGATTAAATCAAACCAGCATGCTCAGCATCAGTCACTGCTATAATTCATTAAAACCCATATTTATTGTTTGATAGGTGTTTTGTGTTATTCTTGTAATCAACAAAGTTTTTGGTATTTACTGTTAGCCACTTCTAAGAACCCCTGAAAAAAAAAGTCAGGGGTTAGAAAAGCAACTTTTTAGAGCAAGCAGTGTCCAGGCAATTATCTCAGACATAATTCTGCACCAAAGAGTTTCACTTTGCACCATGGACCAACCACAGCCAGAAATACCAGCTGTACTAGTTTGTAATAATGATGCTTTGCATCATTGGCGCAATGCAACACAAGCAATTTCAATTTTGATTCCAAAATTGTATCAATAATGCACTTCTTCTTCATTTGTTTAATTGGATGCAATAGTGAATTGAAAAAACAAGTTAACTTTTAAATGCTAACACAGTCCCAGAACACCCAACCCTCTTGTTGGGTATTCTCCAGTGGCGCCCAAAGGGGTGGCCAGGGGTGGCCATGGCTACCCCTAGAAAATTGCTGCTCCCCTCGAGAGTAGACAAGTGTGATTAATGTTCACTCAAACCATAAATACATCTTATTTACTCAAGACATACATGTAAAACCCCTCAAAAAAGTATTCAGTTAATGAGTAAAGAACTAATCTGACTTTTTAAAAATGTATACTGTACACCATTAAAAAGCACCAGGTGAATTATACAAAAAAATTATTCTAAAATAAGTTTTGAAATTGCATTTCAAATAACTGAAATGTATTTTTCTGAAATGTTTGTGTTTCTCAAATTTGGTTAAGTGTTTCGGATACATGCTGTTTTTAATAAGAAGAATTTAGGTGAATTGCAATGCATCATCACAGGCTAAACTCTCCCAGTTACCCCAAGGACTAATTTGGTGTGCCGCCTCAAAATGTTCTTTGGCCCCGTTTGGCCACCCTTATTAAAAAAATTGGGGGGTGCCCCGGTATCATCCGCAGGCCATGTCCGCAGAAACCAGAAACCTCCATTGCCAGAAAAAACAAGAGAGTTGCCTTTCCGGTTGTTGTTTTCCAGGTCCAAACATCTGTTGTCCATGACTTCAACTGGTGGTTTTATTTTTGGGACTCTAGTAATTTGTTCTAAAGTAGAAGGAATAGCAGCCAGCAGTTTCCTAAAGGTTTAGTTGGAAAACAACAGAACTTTTCTTGAAGACATTTCACCTGGTGGTGGTTGGAGGGATTGGTGGTGCCAGTGTATGACAGGCCTCGCCTCTATCATTGCACCCCAGGGCAGTGTGGCTATGTAGCGCATCATCGCCAGCGTGTGAATGTGTTTGTGAATGGGTGGATGACTGATTTTGTTGTGAAGCGACTTGGGGGTGTGGGTGGTGGTGGTGGTGGTGGTGGGGGGGGGGGGGGGGGGGGGGGGGATAGAAGGCACTATGCAAACACAGGCCATTTTTTACCATTTCATCAAAAAATCTTCTTCAGTTCTGCAACTTGGGTTGGGAGTAGGAGGCTTAAGCCGGGCGTACACTGTGCGACTTTTTCACTCGTAGCACTCAGCTTCAACTCAAACTGTACGACTTCCTCGCAGAGCAGATCTCACGAGTCATGCGCTCACACTGCATGACCCAGTTCTCGGATGCGATCTGACTGCTCACACTGTACGTCTGGTAGCAACACGTCGGCCCTAAAAATATGCTAAAAATAGCAGTTTTTACTCAACACGTCAGACTATTTGTCTTGTCTTGCCTGTTGTCCTTCGGGAGCGCTGCAGGAGGACACACAGGGATTTATGGGGGTTGGATGAGGAAACGAAATAAAGAAAGTAAATCTGTGTTTTGTGATCAGTTTAATTTGACATGAACACGACAAACATGCTTTCTTGACAATCTTTGTGAGTAAAAAAACGTGTAGAAACAAAAACGAACAGCGTGTGTTATTAGGGAAATAGCGAGCGAGCGGCGTTGATGCAGGATTGCGCATGCGCCGTGAGCGGTTCTGATACTTTTAGGGTCGCAGCTGCTCGCAGCGCTGCTTCAACAGTGCGATACCCTCACGAGGGACGAGCGAAATATTAAACACGCCAGAAGTCCGTGCGACCTCACGACTGCTGATCAGCAGCTGGTCACGTGGTGTTAATCGCCTCTCGTAACCCCCTGTACACTACACGACCGCTCGGCGCAAAACTCGCCCCGATGTCGTGGATTCTCGCACGACTGGAAAATCGGCTCAAAAAAGTGAAAAAGTCGCACAGTGTACGCCCGGCTTTACAAAGTGTGGTCTGAAACAAACATGCTGATAGGGCAATAGCAGTCACTGGTGAGGCCATTGTTATCACTAATGAGACCATCAAGGTCACATGAACTCCTGGCCCCTCCCTCTATTCAGCATCATTTGTGTCATTCGTCCCCAACAACGCCCACCTATGCACTATTGCATTGTTTCAAACACATGTAGAACTTTTCTCTAAGCTCATCAAATTCCTTGAACACCACCCTTGACTGGTTCCTTGACAAATAAACAATAGCCAATAGCACAAACCTAGAGACAAAAAGGACAAAAGAAAGAGGTCCTTTACGTAAACGTGCTGTAAATAAAGTGCATTTATTTCAAAGCTCATTCTAGCACGTTTATGTACTGCCTAAGATCTGACATAGAACTTTGTGCAAATGTAAATGTTCAAATGTCAGTTCATGAGAATACACTCTAATGAAGGGACGAAAGCAGGGCTTCATTTGAGCTGAATTCTACTGGAACAGGGCCTGGGAACGATCTTATTTTGAAAGGCAAGGCAGCTTTATTTACATAGCACATTTCATACACATAGGCAATTCAATGTTCTTTCCTGGTGCAAGAACAGCTAGAAGATAAAACATTAAAATCAACGTGTCAACATAAAGCAGCAAATTTTTAAATCAATTTTAAAATACACAAATAAATCTAAATGTTAAAATGAAATCAGAGGTAAAGTTAAAGACTGTGCTGTTACAGTGCAGAAGGTGCAGCATAAGAAACATTCATTCAAAAGAAAATTAATACATAAAAGGTTTCAATTTTGATTTCAAAATGACTAGAGTTGGGGCACATTTGAGGTCATGATGAAGCTGATTACATCTGTGAGCAGCATAGTAGCTGAAGGCAGCTTCACCCTGTTTGGTTCGGACCCGGGGCTCAGAGCCCTGCTGGGCGTATATACCAGAAGAAGATCCGACATGTCTTTTGGGCCCATGCCACTGTGTGATTTATAAACTAGTAGAAGCACTTTGAATTGATTCTGTAGTTTACTGGTAACTGAACTGGAGTGATGTGCTCAGGTCTCTTGGTTCATGTTGAGTCTAACAGCAGGGCGCGTTCCGGTTACTGTTTGTTACCCATTAACTCTCACCACTAATTTGTGTTTAAAGAAGGTAAACTCCATCTTGGGATGTTTGCTCTGCTGATAGAGAGCTGTCGGTGGTCCACCGTTATGTAAGTCACGTGGGGATCGTGCGTTCTCTGTGCTAGGTCCGAGAATGTGGAATGAGATGCCTCTGGCTGTGCGCCAGTCTCCTTCACTGTTGGTTTTTATGTCCAGTCTGAAGACCCATTTTATGTCTTGGCTTTCAACCACTAGGTGGTGTGGTTTGGCATCATTGTCCTACTTTTATTGTTTTAACAGTTTCTATTTATTTTTTTACTGTTTGCCTTTTATTTCTTTTTTAAGTAGTTCCTAACTGTATTCATGGACGTAATTTTCACTTTAGAAGTGGGGGGGACCGGGGGGATCTTTACAGTATGTTCTAATGGGAGACAGGCTTCAACACAAATGGTTGTTTTCTGCTTGGTCCTAGAGCTCAACCAGTGTCAGTTTAATATAACGTAATATTGTTTTTGGATGGTAAAAAGTGCAGGGGTCAAAACTTGACTTTGGGAAAAGTGGGGGGGGGGGGGGACATGTCCCCCCTGCCCCCCCCCCTGCCCCCCCCCCCAAATTACGTCCATGACTATATTTAATAGTTTTATGTTGATAAATGTTTTTTTCTGACTTTCTGTTCAGCACCTTCGCTGTCTGATAAGGTCGTGAAAGGGGCTTTATAAATAAAGTAAAGTAAATGCTTCCACAGAAGTGAATAACAGGAAATGAGATGATTCTTTGCAACATTTTTCAGGTTTACAGCAGGAAAATAAGTACTCTGAGAGGTGCAAGCTACTGAGTTTGAGCCTGCAGCATGCGGAGGGGGTTGTGTGATGAAGCTGGAGAACAGAGAGGAATAAAGAAGTAAAGACTACCGGTGTTGAAAAATTTTTTTTTGTTAACTTTGAAAATGTGGACTCAATTAGTTACTTGCCAAAAACTTTATTCATCATGAGCGCCCCCAACTCCCCGGTAATGATTGATTTAGAAATAAAGCACTGGTCTGAAGTCAGGGGTGTTGTTTGGTCTTTACATGCTGGAGGAAAAAAAAAAACATTTCTGTTTTGTTGTATTTTTTTCCAACTTAACCATAGTTTGTCAAATTTGCACCTGTTTTTTGTGAGCATTCATGGGAAACCTGTTTTCACAGAAACAGCCAATCTTCACTGCATTGCTTTCTAAAACGTCCTTGTGGACTTCAACCTGGTCTTTTGTAAATCAGAAGCAGAGCAAACAGCAACGTTTTCACTTAATTTGGAGATAATTCAGTTTAGGCTGATCACATAAAGACATATAGGGGGGGGCAAGAGGGGCATCCAAGAACAAAGTAGACAGCTTTCAAGCACTGAACCTGGAGTCATAAGAGTGAGTGCAGACAAAATAAATCCTATACAGTGTGCTGGCGTGAAGAATTACAAACACTCATGGTTGTCCATGAGGGCCAAGACAGAGCAGAGACTGGATTTTTTTCTTTCCTTTTTACTGGGAGAGATGGTGTATCCACAGGCCGTTTGAGCTGGAATAGAGCTGGATGAATTCATTAAAGCAAGCGCAGTCTCTCCCAGCTGCCGTCTTTCCCCCTGCAGCCAGACTCCGATCAATGGCAGGAATACATCCAAAAAAAACATTTAGCACAAGACCTCAGAAGCAGGGGTGCGTTTAAGACATCTCTGTGTGTGCACATCTCCCCTGGATGCAAGGACGGTTTCCAAATGTGCTCTTGAAGTAGAGCAGGGGAAGAACGGGGGCAATGTGAGTAAATCACAACAGAGAAGATTGACAAGATGTCTGCTTCCATTCTCTGTGGCGAGGAATCCATATCTGTGATTAATACGATTTCAGGGGGAAATATGATTACTTAAGCTTTTATTATAATTATATCTGATGAAATTTTAATTATTATTATAATTACAATAATGCCAAAATCGATGGTTGTTTGATTATTAAGTAGGTTTTTCTGAAGCTCAAATGACCATTCATTCATTCATTCATTTTTCTAAACAATACATGTAATTTAGCTGGTAATGTGTAATTTTGACACCAACAAGAATACAAGCTTCTGGTTCCATCTAGTGGTGATGCAACCATAGATGACTTGGTAACAAGCAGGCAACAGTAAGCTTAATGCTTTTTAAATACGTAATTAGTGATATTGCTGTATAAAAATACAATTTGTTCACTTCCAATGGCCTTGCAAATAATAAAGTTGGACTCGTGATTTAAATTGCCATTTTTTTGCCTTTAAATATAGTCTTACATTCGCACAGCAGTGCTGAAAGCAAACAGCAGCAACATCTGATCAAAACTAATATATGATGATAAAGGCTTTGTTTTTGATTTTTGAAGTAAAAATAGTCAGTTCTGTTGTGCCTATATTCTGCATGTGAAGTTTTTAATTGGTCTTGTCATAAGTCACTTAGTATTGACCCTTTGCACATGACGTCGTGCCACTCACAGGACCGCCCCCTTTGCCATGATGGTTGGCATAAAGATTGTTTACACACGTTTAAACTCCAGTGAAGCTAGTCAAAACAAGCCCATTTTTGGCTTTCATTTAGTTGATTTCATAGTGAAATACTAACAGCTTGCACTAACAGACAAGGATGGAAAGTCATCTTTTTTTTTTAAATAACTTTTATGGAGACTGAGGATGGAGCTGAACTGCAGCGATCAATCAAACATACTAACAGGCCTCAAAGTATCTTCGGATTGCAGGAACATGTTTTTACTGGGTACACTTAACATTCATGTTACAAACATTTCATGAGGAAGACAGAGACTGGGTTAAATGTAATGTGTTTATTCTCTTTACTGATAATCCTAATGGATGGATGGATATTTCACCACAGAGGAAGCATGGTACTTTCCACTGTAGGGAAATGCGAGATAATCATTTACAATATTATTGCTCCAATGTAGGATTATCCATCCATCCATCCATCCATCCATCCGTCCATCCATCCATTCATCCATCCACCCACCCATCCATCCATCCATCCATCCATCCATCCATCCATCCATTTTCATCCACTTATCTGGAGTCGGGTCGCGGGGGCAGTAGGCGAGAGGCCCAGACTTCCCTCTCCCCAGCTACTTGGGCCAGCTCCTCTGGGGGAACCCCAAGGCGTTCCCTGGCCAGGTGAAAGACGTAGTTCCTCCACCGTGCCCTGGGCCTACCTTTAGGTCTCCTCCCGGTTGGACGTGCCCAGAAAACCTCACCAGGGAGGCGTCCAGGAGGCATCCTGATCAGATGCCCGAGCCGCCTCAACTGGCTCCTCTCGATGTGGAGGAGCAGCAGGTCTACTCCGAGCCCCTCCCGGATGACCAAGATTCTTACCCTGCCAGTGGGGTGAATTCTGGCAAAGTCTGCATCTTGTTTACGTCAGTGAACAGCTATAGAGAGAACTTAAGTTAACATTAAGCTAGTTAACCCACCACTCTCTATGAGCCCCACCAAGGTCTGCTACTTCTTCTGACACCTGATCTAGGCTTGAACTAGTTGAGGGAATGCTAAAGATCACAAAAAACAATTTCAGGCTCTACTTTTCCCTTTGTTTAGTACTCGTGTCGCTCTCTGTTTACATGCTTTTGCCACCCATGTGGTAGACCCATGTGATAAAGTGATAAAGGTACAAAGAGTCAATAGACAAACTATTTTTATCTAAATGCATTTGAAAATAAGTTTAAGCACAGTTGTGAAACATTTCCTGAAAGGTCAGTTAAAAGAAAATGTTCTGAAGGGAGAAAAAGACCTGAATACTTAGTAACTTTTTTCTGTTAAAAGTAAAAATAAGTTTGATCAATTTCAACTTACTACACTTTTTGTCCACCATTGTTCTCAGACTTAAAATCAGGGGTGTCAAACTCAAACTCACACTGGGCCGAAATGAAAATCTGGGACGAAGTCGCGGGCCGAACTTAATATTTTTTGAAAAGGTGATGGCAAATTTGCACATTTTCTTTATCAACATATATGCAATTTTGAACCTTTTAATTTGGAAACAAACTTATTTTTGCATTAACACTGAATGTGGAATAACCAAATTGCACACGAGCAAGTCCATTTTTAATTAAACGCATCAGTGGTATTCATTACTTGTGGTATATTCAGCTTTTTTAAAATCTATTCAGATTTATGTTTTCTAGTTGTTTACTCACTTTTCTTATTTTTTATTCTCCTTTCTTTCTCCTGTAATAAGTGTCATCGCTGCTGTGGCGTCTAGCTTTCCCCACTGAGGAACAATAAAGGGATTTCATGCTGTCGTTCTTTTTTTAAAACACAGAACCGGTTTCGTTACCTGTTTTGTCGCTACGTTTCGCCGGCGGCTGCAGGCTTCCTCAGGCTGACGCTGATGGTGGCGCGTCACTTCCTTCTCCGTTTATCCGCGGGCAGCAGAGGACGTTGTCGCCCTCTACTGCCCGCTCTTCCCTCTCCGACGATGCAGTCATGCGCGGTCCAGCGTGTAAACTCCGTCGTCCCTGTTCATGGTCCCACATCCACGTCTCCTTATCTCGATTGCTTCTTTAATCCATCTTTTGTATTTCTGTTGTTCGGTGTTTATGATCCATGTGTTGTCCCAGTCCATTACATGGTTTTCTCTTATGCAGTGATCTGTTACGGCTGACTTCTTTATTGTGCTTTCTGCTTCTTCTTTTGCTGCTCTTGTGTGTTTTCGATTTGCCTCCTTCTCGCACTCCTTTCTATGTTCTATTGTTCGTGTGTTGAGATGGCGTCCGGTTTCTCCTATGTATGTTTTATTGCAGAGTTTGCATGGGATTTCGTAAATGACTCCACATTTATGTCCAGCTGGTATCTTGTCTTTTGGGTACATTAGTCTGTTTCTAACTGTTGTGTATGGTTTTGTTGGTGTGTTTATGTTGTGTATTTTCATTGTTGCTCTTATTTTTTCTGTTATGCCTCTGATGTATGGTAGGGTTATCACTGGTTTTGGTTCTTGTCTTTCTGGGTTTCTGGTTCTTTGCTTAGGTTGTTCTTTTCTTTCTGTTGTTGTTTGTTGTTTTCCTTTGTTTATTGCCCATGTCGGGTATCCGCAGGTCTTTAAAGCCTGTTGTATGTGTTTGTCCTCTTGTTTACGGTCTCTTTCTTCTGTTATTATGTTTGTTCGGTGATATAGTGTTCTGATTACTGACATTTTGTGTATGGTGGGGTGTTCTGATGTCCATAATAGATATTGCTTTGTGTGTGTTGGTTTCCTGAATGTGTTTATGTTTAGGGTCCCGTCGGTCTGCCTGGTTATTTTCATGTCCATAAATGCTATGCTGCCTTCTGTTTCTGACTCATAAGTGAACTTTATGTTGCCCGTGTCGTCAATGTTGTTTAAGTGTTGTGTTAGTGTTTCTGTTTGTCCTTTTGGTATGATTTCCAGTATGTCGTCTACGTAGCGTTTCCATAGTTTTATTTTACAGTTTGGGGGGGGGGGGCAGTGGATCTAGGTTCTAGGTCTTCCATGAAAAACTCGCACAGGGTGGCTGATAACGGGTTACCCATGGCGAAGCCTTCCAGTTGTTTGTATATTGTGTTGTCGTATGTGAAGGAAGTGGAGTTAGCTACCAGTCCTATCAGTTGTGCTATGTCATCTGCTGTGAGGTTTGTTCTTTTGTGTAAAGTCTTGTCCTGTCTGATTCTGTTAACTACTATGTCTATGGTTTTTTGGGTTGGTATTTTTGTGAACAGGGATGTGACGTTGTGTGAGATGAGTATGTCGTTGTCTTCTATTGTAATTTCCTTTAGTTCTTTTGCCAGTTCTATGCTATTTTTACAGTGTTGATCTGTCTTTCCTAATAACGGGCTGATGATTTTGCTGATATCTCTTGCCATGATTGTTAACGTAGCGACAAAACAGGTAACAAAACCGTTTCTGTGTTTTAAAAAAAGAACGACAGCATGGCATTAGAACTAATACACAGCAAGAACACACCTAAGATGAATAAAGGGATTTTCGATTCTATTCACCTATCTGCAGCCTTTCCAATTCCTGTTTAATGTAGGTTAAATCTTTTCTCACGGGCCAACAACAAAATAAAAATATAACTTTATCTTAAATGAAAATGCAATATCTCACCTGTTAACTTTCATGTTTTGGAGCAGAAAAAGAGCATAAAAGCAACATATTTAAAGCTCAGTTTGCTCCACTGATTTACTGTGATGCTCACCTGTTCCAGCCCAGTGTCGGGCAAGTTACTTTTAAACTGTAATGCATTATTATTACTTGTTACCCTCATTTTTAAGTAATTCATTGCATTACAATATTACTGATTTTAAAATGTAAGGCATTACACTACTTTTTCATTACTTTAAGTTACTTTCACCAAAACAACATCAATATGAATCTGGTAATCTGATGCTCAGTGAGCTCATGACATATATGTGGAAGGTGATGTGGTGTCTGAGCTAGGATTGTTTGTAAAAACAGTCAGATATAATAACAGTGCTTTAAAATGATTGTTTATTAAATAAAAGCAACAACAATCTGTACTCTCAGCATGCTGCCATCTTATATTAAATGAGCAGGGAGTGAGGTGGTGGGGGCTCCAAGCCTATATTTGCCTTGGTCCCCAAATGCCTTGATACGGCCCTGGATGTGGGACTGACTTCTGGGGTGATCTGATTCTATCACATGTATAAATATTAAATGCTTATATATTATTGATTTTCACTGGTAAAAATGTGTATTGAGGATAAATCTACCTACTTTTTTTCTTTTCAAGCACTTTGTTTTGTTGTTTTGATTTTATTTGAATACAGCTGCCCTCTCTCTAACCTTCCTGCATGCTGCATGTTTTCTCCATCTTCCAGAAAAACTGTTTCCTAGATTCCCTACTTTCTAACTAATCAGCCAAAGGGATCTACCGAACGCAAAAAAATAAAAAATTTTATGAATAAAAAAAATAAAAGCTTAATATGCGCTGCGCTCTAGCAGCAATGAGTTGAAATCACCGGGGCACAGATTATGAACTCAGCTGAAAAGTACGAAAATATGGGCTGATATAAACGATTGCAAACGAATGACTTTGTTTTGGTGGAGCAATTTTGTGAATATAACAGTGGCCATGCGCAGGACGCAGCTGGAGTATTTGAGCCATTACCGCTGCGTCCTCTCTGCTCATAGAATGCCCGCAAAGCTGAGTCCATAAATGACGTCATATATGTGGACACTGGATCTTTTTTCAGGCTTCCCGCAATTTGAATTTTTAGGAAACCCACATCTTGATTCTGGGTTTAAAAATGCATTGTAATTACTGCGTTACTGACAGTTGTACCGAGTAAATAATACCATTTTCTTTCCCTGTAATGCCTTACATTACCACATTACAGCAAAAGCAATGCGTTACAGTAATTAATTACTTTTGTACCGCGTTACTCCCAACACTGTTCCAGCCAGATACCTGCATCATGGGGTTGATGAGCTGAGGAGGAGACGTTTTGTTCATCTTCATCATAATAATGACAACATTAGATGACAACAGGTGCTCTCATAGGTTTGTGCTGCTGAACGCGTCTGAGCAGCTTGACCACGTTGTTGTGTGTCGGGGAGGAAAAATAAAAACTACAGCAGCCACAGAGTCATGCTGATTTGAGCATGTCGCTGCTCGCTGGAGTTATATCAGCTCTGTCTGGAAGTTAGTTGGAAAACTTTCTCTTTCAGTCGTGAACACATTACTGAGCAGTTAAAATCTCCGTTTCTGGGCTTCAACGTCGGCAAATAGCTCAGTAAAGTCGGCGCTGAGTGAGAGGAGTGTTTAGTTTGTCCGAGACAGCGGAGCTTCAGACACCAGCGGACGCTGGAAAAACACAAAGGAGGGGGCGCTTTGGCTCTGTGCTAATGCCACAAAGCATCATGGGAGTTGTAGTCTTTGCGGTAAAATCGGCCAGCGGATCGGTTTTAATATATTTTTCATATTTATCTCGCAGGCCACATGAAAATGCTCCGCAGGCCAGATGTGGCATCTTACCTGCATCAGACAGCAGTCGGAATACCCTCAGCATGGAAACATTTACTTTTGTTCCTCTTCAAACTGTACAAAACTGCTGATGACTGTAAAGTTACCTTGAACCTTGAATATTACGCTAGATGCTCAGTATCGGCTAAACCATAGGCGTCATTTTAACCGGGGACGCTGGGGACATGTCCCCGGCAAAATTTGTAATTGGCAGCTTTGTCCCCCCCACTTTCAAAAAAGCCTGCTGATGAGGATTTTTGTTTTACCAGCTCAGATCTTTTACCAGGGGTCGGCAACCTGTTCCCATCAAAGAGCCATTATTACCCGTTTCCCACAGTAAAGAAAACACCGCAGTAGCCGCAGCGTTGTGGGCGGGGCCTACCCTCAGACAGCAGCGCGCTGCTCACAACAGGTGACAGCAGCCGGTACCATGGACATCGCACCCGTGGGGGATTCAACACCCACACTTTTCCAGCTGTTTTGCTCACCTCCACACCAGTCTGGTTTCTTTACGTCACACTCACTCTGTTTGCCTCATCTCCTTCTTCACCTCCGCTTCTGACAGCCGATGTCGGGTTTCCAGGAGAGCAGGAGAGGGAGGGACGGAAGAGCTCGACTGAATAATTTTACATCTTGACATTAGCTGTACAAAGTCTGAGTTTGATAAAGTGAATAACAACAATTTGCAGAGGTTATAACAGGCGCGGCGCCAGGTTTTCATTTTTGGGTGCATGGGCCAAGGTAATTTTGGACGGACCTTAATAAGCAGAGACTTAGTGAAGCAGGCAGGTCGCGCTAGAAAATTTTGTTTAAAAAGACGTCATAAATGTTTCCCCGTCATTTTTATTTCTAAAATATGAAGTAAAAACTCACAATTTAATTTTCATTCATTTGTCATTAATATGTAGTCTACACCCGTGCGTTAAGTGGACCAACTTCCAGTAAATGCAAAGCATCCAGCCCACCTCTCCAAATGCGTAAAATGTGCATCAGCCGCTAGTTAGGCGTGCCGTGCGCACCGTCAGCTATCGGCCCAGACAAGAGCAGAGCAACTAGAGAAAGAATAGAGGATAATTGTGTCTGGATGTGGATGGAGATTACATTTTACAGCAGCCTGATCATCATTTAAATACGTAAACCATCACCTGTCTTCTAGTCCACGCTATCAGCATTATTTTAATTGGTGTGTGTGTGTGTGTGTGTGTGTGTGTGTGTGTGTGTGTGTGTGTGTGTGTGTGTGTGTGTGTGTGTGTGTTTTCCACTTCAAACACTGGTCTAACCAACCAGACCAGCGTGTCCAGTAACATATTAATGTTACAATTAAACAGTTTCCCTTCATGTAGGCTAGGAACGTTTCACCTGCCGTGGCCCGACCTCTTCTGCTCCACATAAACTTTGTGCGTAATCAAATGTCTCTACGCATCATGCGTCTCCATATTGGAGACGGGAACAAGCGCTGTTCAGCCAAAGTTTCATAATTTCATAAAAAGAACATTTTTCCAAGTGACACATCCCTCAGAGAGACCGGGTTTCCAGACTGTTTCAGTGGGAGGAAATCTTATCGCATGCGCCGGTTCTGCACTGCGCTGCGAACCCCAGATCTTCAGCTCACTGTCCACTGTGCGCTCCGAGCCGCGCGGAACAGTCCAGTATAAAGCTCTGATGTTCTGATGGGAATAATTTACCTCCGCGATGTGTGTAACGATTAAAATGTCAGCTCATCCATGCGCATCAGTGTGCGTCGGGGTAATTCTTTCAAACCAAGCAACATCCTTGAGTTCATCTGTCAAAATAAACAGTCAAATGGAAATATCTGTAACCTGCCGTTTAACTGTTTTGCCTTCCTGTGAAGATTGTTGCAAAGAGAAACAATTAAACTTGATTAACCCCAGAGCCACCCAGAGAACCAGAGCGCATGTGGGAAGGTTCCTCCCACTGAAGCGAGTGTTTTCCAAACCCGGTCTCTCAGAGAGACTTGTCACTTAGAAAATGTTCCCTGATTATGAAACTTTGGCTGAATAGCGCTTGTTCCTGTCTCCAATGTGGCGACGCATCCAGGAGCCGTCTGAGGAGAATTCCAGAATCTCACATTGTCTTCAGCTCATAAAGCGCATATGATTACGCACAAGCGTGACGCGTCAACCCGGTCTCACAGTAAGACCGGGTTGGACCTGCTCAGGTTTACGCAGACAATCTTTACATT
Organism: Nothobranchius furzeri; assembly: GCF_043380555.1. Taxonomy (NCBI): domain Eukaryota; kingdom Metazoa; phylum Chordata; class Actinopteri; order Cyprinodontiformes; family Nothobranchiidae; genus Nothobranchius; species Nothobranchius furzeri. The sequence continues at coordinate 19,777,517 of NC_091754.1, forward strand.
TAGAATTAGCTTGCAGATGTAAAATTAATGCAGTAAAATATAAAGCATTTTATTTAAATATCCATTCATTATTTTACAAGCACAGATGTCAGATGGATGGAAGAGCCGCATGCGGCTCCAGAGCCGCGGTTGCCGACCCCTGTGCTAGCCTACTTTATTGTCCCCAGCAATTCTGAAAACAAACTGACGCCCTTGGGCTAAACCATGGTTAAACCATTCTTTTATTGTATTGTGAATCATTACCTGTTTACAAAATGCATTCAGCTTTACAGTGACTGCAGGAAGTCAAGTTTAGACATTGTAAAACAGACTTCCTGTCTCGAAGCGACACATCACTAAACCATAAACATGGTTGCATGGTATCTAAAGCACCAGTAGTCGTTTAATACACAGCTTATTTTGAAAATGGTCTTCTAAAAAAACATAATAATAACGTAGTAATAACAAAATAAGGGTGGGTTTTGTACCACATATATAAAAAAAAGTCTTTTCATGAATTTTCTTCAAGGCACAAGCCCACTTGGACTGTTCGTCCAGAAGCCAGAGTTAAGGTGCTTTGGGGTCCTCTGGAGACTCTCGAGTCCCACTTCAGAGGGTGATTTGAGTACAGTGGTGCTTGAGCTTGCAGGGCAGGGTCCCTCGATTTAACTGGTAAAACTCCACCAACTGGATCAAGTCTGTGAACTGAGTGTGGCCATCATCCAAACTGTAGAACACCTGCCCTTCATCATCCACCTGAGGGATATAATCATGAAAGTCATAAACTTTTATCCAATTTACATATGCAACATGACCTAAATGGAATAGGCTGAAGTAAATACTTATTATGGCTAACCCGATTAACATTCTATGAAAAACAGACACAAACTTTTATAATAAACCAAATCTGGTATCGAACAGAGATATTAGCTAATATTTAAGATTGTTTTAAACATAAAAAATCTGTCTCACAATGAACATGTTTAAGTAATTTATTTTCAACTAAATCATGATTTTTAATTCATTACATCTGCTACACGGATCTGTTTCAAACGCTGTTCACTGATTTCTAGCTTTATTCATCCTGAGCTATACATTTCTGAACTTGATTTAATTTAAACATCTTTTTAAATGTTTTTACTGTTTCGGCCTGTTTTAACTGATCTTCCAAGTCATTCCACAGACTAACTACTCTTACAAAAATTCATCAACCTTTTAGTTCTAGCTTTTATTTTTTTAAAGATGCTGGTTCATCTGAAGTTATACTGACTATTCCTGTGTTCCAAAAGCCTCTGGATAACAGGTCTGTCAGGGGATCAGACTTAATCTATCCCGGTTTTTTATTCTACACATCGTATCAGTGACTTCAGACAAATAAAATGATAAAGATTTTTCTTGACCTAGAAGAACAAGACATCAGACAAATGATCTATGAGTCAGAATCACTCGTGTTTTATGAAGAGAATGACGTCACAGGTGAAGCTTAAACACAAGTGTTGAGTGTGGTAAGGTTTTCTGAAGTTGGAAACAAAAAAACTACAAAAATAAAATGATGCATGAATGGCTGGGTGCATTTGTGCAGCTGTGTCCCCAAAGGGTGGCCAGGGGTGCCCAAGGACCTCCATTAACGTTTTCTGAGGGCACCACTGTATTTGTGGCATTTAATTAGTTGAACACAAAGTGTTTTATAATCAAAGATATGCTTTACTCACAGGTAGAATCTGAAAGTGTTTGATTTTCTGCATGTGGCAAAGCGACAGAACAAATGTCTTTGGGTTGCTTTGGCTGTCCCTCAGAAGAAACACTCTGAAACAAGAAAAAAAGGCTTATCACTGCCATTTAATCAATCAATCAAAGCTTTATTTATAAAGCGCCTTCCGCAACCCTGTCAGGAAGCCCAAAGCGCTGACATTTAGCATAAAACCAATGCACAAAATGCCATGATACAGCCATTTTGTATCAATAACAGTTAAAATACCATAACCCTCTCAGGCTCAAAGTAAGTTTTGATAAAAGGATGAGCAACTAAGTCCTTCAGGGGTACTTCTGAGTTAAAAATGCTCATGAAATACGTATGTGGAGTAACCAGGTAGGTAGGTTTTTACCCTCTGGTGTTGCAGATTTGCAACGTTAAAACCTACCTACCTGGTTACGCCACATACGTATTTGATGAGCATTTTGTAACTCAGTAGTACCCCTTAAGAACTTAGTTGCTCGTCCTTTTATCAAAACTTATTTTGAGCCTGAGAGGGTTAACTGTTGCATATCTGCAACGCCTGCCTCCAGAGGGTTAAAAAAGAAAATGTGTGGGGGGAAAAAAGCAGAAAACGTACCCATCAATGGGACCCTGATGGGTTATTAGACGCTGAGCCTCGTCTCGAGACAGTTTACCATGAAACCATGGCTGGGACAAATGGATTGCTGATGCATAAAGATGAAATATTACAACTTTTTTGTCATTTTGTGAATAGTTCAAGAAGAATTTGACAAACCTAAGCTTGACACTGAACTCTGAGTAGCAGAGGGGCTCCCATGACCGCTCAAACGGTGGCAGCTTCTTCTCTAAAAAAAAAGGGGGGGGGGGGGGGGTGGATCCTGTTTTATGTTTTGTGGCAAATTTGAATTAGGAGCACTTTATCTTAACATGCCAGGTAAAAATCTTCCCACCCTCCATGACAGTCCTTCCTCCACAGCCACAGACAGAGCCTCAGACGGGTTCTCGATCACACGAGTCTTTTGTCCAGAAAAGTCCATGGCTACCAGTGAATTCTCGGAGGTGCTCCTCTGAAATGACAAAGATTTTGCACGTGTATAATCTGTTATTGCTTTATTTTTTCCTTTGGCCGTTTAACACATTTTTACACAATCATTGCAGAAAACTCTCAACACATTTCTTATTTTCATCCACTTTCCATCCTGGATTGTGAAAAGAAATGACAGATTTTCCTGCTTCAGCGTTGTATTCTATTCACATCTAGCGTCGGACTTGCCATAACTCCATCCTAATCTTTCCAGATGATTTCTGACAGTAAATTCCATTGAAAAGCGGATTAGAGTGGCTTGGGAAAGAATGACACATGGTCACATTTTAGTCCTTTAAGCTGTCATGAAGTGAGTGGCTTTAAATAACTGCACACAAGCTTAAGAGAATTCTTCTTATGGGGATTACCTTCAAGCTTTTAAATTACAAGTTTCATAGATGTGCCACCTACTCAGCTTGCAATTTAAAGCAGTGCTCTAAATAAAATGTTTTATTTTTATTTCATTATAGCTCTTTTTATCTTGTCCAACCCACATCTGATGGTGTAAGCACGAATCAGCTCTTTCTGATTTGGATGAACTGGTATTGTGAGAACGCAGCAATGCTCTGCATATGGCATGTTCGCACAATTTCCACATTTTTGTAGCAAATCCTCCCGGCAAGCCAGGTGGGCACATATGGCTCTACGGCAGCAGAAATGAAGGGATGAGCTGTCAAATGTCAGAGCAGCTGATCGTTGTGTATTTTTAGAAAGCAACAAGTTCCCGAGCATGTCCATGATCATAAATAGATTTAGGTTTTTTTTGTTCTCCTATGTGAAACAATTCTGGACAACACAACTGACAGTTTTTGGTCCCATACAACCATTACTTATCTACTATGACTATTTTTAACAACCATTTAATGTAATGTAATTAATTTAATCTAATGAGAGTGAATGTTCACTGATAAACGGTGCACAGGAGCAAATACGTTTGATTAATGAATATAAAAATCATGATTATAAGCCTTTTTTGTTCATGAATGCTGTATAAATTCAGGAAAGTGTAAGAATGTTTCGATCTGTACTTGTCCCGTCAATGTTCACACGTGTATCTGACAGCAAGAGGTTTTCTGCAGAAGACGCACTCTCACAACATGACATATGAAGGAGAGGATCGACTGCCTACAGCATGCAGAAGGATGAACATGACAGTGTAGAGACTGAAGGTGCATTTTTATTTTGTTTGGATTTTTTTTAAAAATAGGAATGATGAATGGAGTTGTTAATGTTAAAGTATATGAACAAATCCACAATATTAAAGAGCAAGAGCAGGTTTCACTTAAAGCTGTGATCCATAGTATGAGGTCATCAAGGGAAAGAGAACAAGGGGCATTTCTCAATGTCAAGGAACCTTGCCTTGATGCCTTGGTCCTGCCTTGGTTCCATAGAAGATACACCACGCAGCTTCTGGGACTGGTTTGAAACACTTCATAGGCTATTATATATATTCATATATATATATATATATATATATATATATATATAGTGGAAATGAACTATGCGACCAGGATTTGATAATGAGAGCTTTTACTGGTTATACGAACACCTCCCACGTCACAACTGTGTCTGTTAAAGTCCATCTGCAGCATAACTCAATCATTGGATCAACTGATCGACATATACATACATATATATATATATATATATATATATATATATATATATATATATATATATATATATATATATATATATATATATATATACATACATATATAGGGACTCACTGATACCGATTCCAGTATTGGTACAGATATCTGTATCGGTATAAGTTAACTGTATCACTGTAACTTGACATTTCTGTTCACCTAATATTTTAGTTTTATGATCATTTCTATTAATATACTTTATTTCTTATCTACCTCACAGTCTTTTCCTGTTGAAAGCAAAGAAGAAAATAGAACACATATTCTAATTCATTGCATTTTTTGGTGTGGTAGAAGAATCGGTATCGGTAATTGGTGTCGGTGAGTCCTCAGATCCAAGTATCGGTATCGGTTAGGAAGAAAGTGGTATCGCTGCATCTATATACATACATATACATATACATATATATATATATATATATATATATATATATATATATGTATATATATATATGTGTGTGTGTGGGGGGGGGGGGCAATATCAATATTATATTTATTTATTTTTGTATTTTTTTATTTTTATTTGTCCAGTTATATCAAAACATTCTACCCTTTTATTTCCCATCCTTTGTCTAAATATGGTTTCTGCAAAAGGATTTTTGGGTGGTTACTACCAAATCTCAGAAATGTGGCTTTGATGAGCTCCCTTAAAAAGCTGAGATAAGATCTTAAGAAATAAAACAATATTGCCAGCTTACCATTGGTGAGGCTTTTTGCTTCTGGTGTGGCTGAATGAAATTTTTGTAAAGTTGCATCCCAAACTGAAAAATCAAACAAACATTGTTCGTGTGAATCCAATGACTCAAATACTTTAAGAAAAATTAAAAAAAAAAAAAAACAATCTTTTGTGCTCTACTGCTCATTTATTTTTTCCTGTTTATGGAGTAATGGGGTGACTAAAGCTCGAAACAGCTCCATCAGATCTCCTGACAATGAACACATGCTGCTTCTGTCAAGAGAGGGAATGCTAATCCAGCATCACTCGACAGTTTCCGTTGACCTCTTTCCAAAGCTAAATCTGATTCCAGCACTGACTCAGCATTCGTCCTCTTTAGATATCACCCAGAGTTATTCATCAGCAAGCCAACCTTTAACAAGCGCATGGCTGTGATCCAGCAGGTCCTGGTCAGCTCATCGTCCGCACAAAGCAGCTTCAAGTCACGAGCTGAACTGCACTTTGTATGCTGAAGTCACAAGCAGATGTAGAATGTCAGTAAATATGCTACCAGGTGATTTCTAACAAGTTTCCTTTTTATGGTAGCAAAGCCTGACCACCGAACATAAAAGTGGCACTACCTTGACGCAGAAGGCAAACTCTGAAGGTGCGCTGTGCAGCTTTTTGGCAGATAAAACCGTGTAGACGTCACTGTCACTGAAGTCAGCAAAAAACTGGAGATGCCTTGGTTCCTGTGTGACAAAGACAGTCCATGACAAAATAAAAGAGCAGTTTGATTGTGATTTTGAGATGCAAATATTGTATGTCGTTTGGGCTTGCTTTTAGCACCCCCTAGAGTCCATTTGTTGAAACAAACACAAATTGTCCTTGCTGTGCATCCGTCTTTTTAACGCCTTTATCTAACATCTGAAAAGTCTCCCCAGCCTTCCTTGGTGTCTACAGGTGTCAGCATCACTAAATAAGATAAATCAGCTGTTTTCATGAACTAAAACATGCAGAAAACATGCTGGAAGCAGACTGTCACAATAAAGCAGCCACATAAATGACCACAGGGGGCAATGGGGGCTGAGTGTCCTTTCATTAACCCTGTAAATGGCTTTTTAGCACATCTGGCTCAAGAAAATTATTTAAAAATAGGACAAATTTGCAAAGCATCCCTTTAAACTGTTTTTTTACATCATTTCATCTGTTAAAGCGATGCTTCAGGTCTCATGAAGGGCATGTCTGCAGAACGTTTGTGAGCAGTTCTGATTTTGCCCATCGTATAAAACTCTTTGAACTATGTCAGTTTAAAAAAAATGTTTATTTTGACCCAATTTTGTTTATCAGTTATTTTACCAGGTTAAATATTTAATAAAAAGACACGTTTACATTTAAACACACTGAAAGCATAAACAACTACTCTGTACTGAGATAGATTTCAAAGAAAAAAAAAAAGAAAACCTCAAAGACTTCCATTGTTCTGCTTTCATGTGACAGTATGTTCCCACTTCCTTATTTAAAGTAATGTTTCAGCCATTAATGCCTGTGCTGACTGAACAGCGATGTGTTTGACCAGGACACCAGATGAATAGTAAACACGCCGAATGAAGAACAGGCGCCATTCTAAACCTACCTGCACTGGAGGACAAAAGGTCTACTGTTGTAGAAAATGAAAGCAGATGAAAAGTGGTTGTGCTGGCACGACTAGTGCCCAGGTATAAGAGTCACTCGGCAGCAGCTCTGAGAGTAAGGTTTCCACCTCAGCTGCTATGGCAGCTGACCTTAGAAAAACCATACTCTGTTCCTTTAACACGAAGTATGTAAAAATAAACTAAAAGTTCCACAAAATACTTTTATTTCCGTATCATCAAGTGTTTGGACTAAGCATACTAATAAAAGGAAACTCATTTCAAGTTACAAACCTTAGAAGTTCCCTTAGTGGAGAAATAAAGTCCTGATCTCCGTAAAACAAAATAAAACTTCCTCCAGGACTTCTTGCTTTGCTCTTTGACGTGAAGAAACCCATGGATCTCTGGGCAGGTGCTGGACTTGAGGAAAGTCTGAGAGATGAGTGTGTTCAGTAAAATTACTTCCTCTGAAAAGTACATAAGGTGTGTGAAAATACTTACCTCAATCAGCTCAGAGTGAGCCACCATCCCATTAGTTTCAGTAGACATGGAAACCATGTGATCTGGGAAAAAGTCCTACGAGATTCAAATGAATATTTATCTCTCATACGTGGAGGAAATGTGTGCAGAGACAGAGGATTTGTCTGGTCTCGTCTCAAACTCACAAGAGGTTTCTTGAATACTTCGTATTTGGCATAATTCTTCCTAAAATAAAGACGATTGTCTGAGTCCATGCCGCTGCCTGAGAGAATCTCCATGACATACTCGTGATCTTCGATGGTTCTTTCTGGGGAAATTTAAAGATAAAGAGGAAAATTAAGGAAATATTCTTTTTTCCACCATTTTCTAACAATCAGCATGATTTAGACATGGTATAAAAATAATACTGGAATATTTCATGACAGAATCCATATGCCAATTTTTTTTTTTACTTAACTGCAAACCTTAATATTAATATGAATACAAATTTTACTCTTTTTTTGTTGGTATTTTCAAACTAAAGTATTTGCTAAATTTGTGTGTTAAAGGGGACATATTATGCTTAATAACCCTTTTTGTCCTTTTGTGCTGCCATGTGGGTTTCTACTGTTTCTATAACTCTCCAAAGGTTAAAAATAAATAAATAAATAAATAAAACACCTGTCCAGGCTTTTCTGTGAGTGTTTGGTTTTAGGAATTATGTGTCTGAAATGAGCCATTTAAAAAATTCCCAGTTTGTGATGTCACAAACGGGAAAGCAGAATAGAACCACCTCTCATATTCGGAGCAGCTCTACCCTCAGCCCCTCCCAGATATCTGAACTTCTCTGCTAATTGTTGCCTGAGCGGGGGAGGAGTTTAGTGCTGCCTGCTCCTTTTTATTTTATTTACAGTGACAGAGCCCTGAAACAACTCATTCTGGAAGGTACTGAAAATGTAATGAATAAAACTGCTAAAATCGCTTTGTGTGAGAGGGACTTAATGCAAAAAGATTTCATCAGCGTGTTTAGTATTGACCAAAGAACTATTATAATCTAAGAAAAAAAGTCACAATACGTCTCTAAGTAACATCATGATTTAAAAGTAAACATAGAGGTACTGAAGTAAATTATTTTAATCCAACATTAGATAAAAAGAATATATGCTGGGCAAAACGATCTACACATTTTTTATGTTGTGCAATAAAATAAATCCGACCAAATTTTTCATGTCACATTACTGTCTACATTAAAATGCAAATATCTGCTGTTTTCCTGATATCAGACATTTAACATTCTTATTCCACAGACTAAATCTGCTGCAAAAGTTAACCTAAATAAAAAAAAATAGTACCTATTCCCAGATGTGTGAGGTGTTCAACCAGAGTCCAGCTGTGGTCGTCGATGCAGTGATTCTTCAAGACAAACAACTGGCATATGTCCAGGGCAGTGACATCCGTGGGCACCTCCACAGCTTTGCTGGTGTTGTTTTCATCATAAATTTTAATTACCTAAAACAGAAACATTCAAACACAAATTAGGTGCGGAAGCATGGCACTAACGCAAAGAACTTCCAAATTTAATGCCTAAACAGTTCCAGAGTTACAACTCTGCAAAAACAAATGATTGTGCAAAACATAAACATAAGCATAGAACATTTGATTTTTGCTGGAAATCCTTTAGTTTTTATGCATTTCTGTGTGTAAATCAGAAAGGAGTTGCATGATAAACATCTTATTAGCACCACTATAACGTCAGCTCAGACTAGCTTATTTGTCTCACCCTGCCTGTTTTCCTCCAGCCAGAAATCACTCTGCTTAATAACCTCACAGGGTGGAGAAAAATCTCCACATGGCTGCAGATCTCTTGTGTTCACATTCACACATAGCCAGTGGATCTTTTTGTAAAAAGTACTGATGTGCTGGATAAATGTAATGTTAGCTGTGTGTTTTATTATTATTATTTTTTTCATCAGACTGCTTCAGGCCAGGTGAGAAGAATCTGACATCATTAGAGTGAGAAGAAACCAGAGCCATTGAACTGGGCTGGAGTCTGGCTTCTTAAGCAGTCATTAAGAAATAGATGCCTCCAGCCTTTTTATGCAAAGTGTGGGGAGTTCAATCAGCACAAATCCAGAAGTTGTATCATTTAAACAAATCAAAACAGCTTCAGATTAAGAACATTTCAATATAAATATAATTCAACATTATAAAAACAAATTTGGAAAATTAAATGGGCAATCAAAAGCACTAATTAGAAAGTTATTTTGTTTAATAAATGATGTGTTTTTGCATGTCCGGATACTAACATTTTGCTTACAGCTCTTCTAAAATGTAAAAATGTACACACAATATACAAATTGGCCAAAATATTTTCAGTTCTATCATAAAACTGCATTTTTCATACATTTGCAACATTGACTGCAGGTTATTGCAGTTCTATAATCAGTAAAGATAATCAGTATGTCAGCTGATCTTGTGTAAACAAAAAAAAATCCTCTATATGTGAAACAAGTAAAGCTGCTAAAATGCTGGACATAGATGTAAAAACACGTTCTGAACATCAAACTGCACCAAAGCAAAGTACAAAAGTTACAAGGTTTAGGTTCTTTGCACTACTGAATCAAGCAACATGGAATATGTTTTGGACAAAAACAGCAAACAAAAAAGAATTTGTTGTTTTGTTTGGTTCAGAGATAAAAATAAAGGCTAGGACTGTTTGAAGCTTCATATTCTGCAATATTCAGAAATTGTTTAGAAGTTTTCCAAGGGGAAAAATGTTCTAGTCCAGGGGTGTCAAATATGTGGCCCGCGGGCCAGATCAGGCCCGCACACAGTTTAAATCCGGCCCGTGAGATGATTGTGTAAACCTCATTTTCAGACTTTACAATGTAAAGTCTGAAAATAAGCTTTCATTTTTCAATTAAACTGCTGGTGAAAGCTAAAAGATGTCAGGTATCAGGAGTCAAAGACATGCATGAAACTGATACAGCCATGTGATCTGTGAATCAGTTATTTGAATTACTGAGGAATAGTCTGGGTTTTTTGTTTTGTATTTCACATTTTTAAATACACTTCAGGTGTTTTATTATTAATAGTGATGTTGTGCTTAAACTATTTTGGATACGCCGTCCTCAGGCTCCAGCCTTGTTTTGTGTTGATCGTATTAAAACAAAAGAAAACAATCTGAAGCAGTTTATAATTTATACATACTTTAATTTTACTGGTCTGGCCCACTTGGGACTAGATTTTCCTCAATGTGGCCCTTGAGCAAAACTGAGTTTGACACCCCTGTTCTAGTCCACATACAACGAGCTTTATAGTGTGCAAAAGAGCACTTTCAGGTTTTCAGAACAAAAGTCAGATTTGTGGGATCCCTGTGTACGTGCTGATGCAAAGAGAGTTCTGACAGAGGTGAGGGGGGAAGGAACACGGGGAGACGCAGCGGTACATTACGTGCCGTAAGTCTGACAAGGCAGAGTATGTCCAGACCCTTACTCCACAGCACTAAATATAGTCTCATTGAACACAAACTCCTCTATTAGACCTTCTTATCTCAAGGACAGTACAGTGTGTGCCATTTTGCCAATTAGCCTCCTAAGGTTGAACCTTGAAGTGCACTCCCGCAGCTGTGGCTTCGTCACTGAGTGGCTGTGAGGAGTTGGCCTCCAGGCTAAATCAGCAGAAATGTCCTCCCAGCTCCCCGCTGTCAAAACACTGGGAAAAAATGACGGTATCAGATTCCTGCAGGGCTTCCTGACCAGGTACCACTAATACCAGCCAGTGGTGTTGCCAGCTGCTCTAACTGCTAACACCTGTTCGGTGCAAATTACTGGAAAGGAGCAGGGAGGGCAGCACAATCAGCGTGCAGCATGAGATGAGTAACAGCAGCAGACGTTCAGCTGTAAAAGGGAGCTGTGGTGTTGCATGTAAAAGTGGGACTGGGGTGTGGAGCATCAGGCCTGGTCCTCAAGGGTCACTATACCTGCATGTTTTCTGTGTTTCCCTGCTTCAACTCGTCAGGTTTGAATCAACAGGATTCTTCTGAGGCACTTCAGGACAGACTGAAGGGTTGATTTGGTCATTCAATCAGGTGTGTTGGAGCAGGGAAACAGCTAAAACATACACGTTTAGTTGTTGCCCTGCAAAACCGGCATTTAATTTCCCAAACTGAGGAAATTAGTCAGTTTATTTATTTATAACATTTTTACAAAATGCTTCAAGCTATCATTTAATGAGTTATTTTAAAACAGTTTTTGAAGAATGCGAGCACTGCTTTTGCATTTTTACTGCAGAAAACAAATAAAGTCAGAGTTTTATTGTTGAATCTTGTAATTTTCCCAATAAGGCTTTAATTATGTTGGACTTACATGGCTCATGTCTCTGACATTACTTTGTGTAAAAATCATTATAGTTATATGTTTTTTTAAATTTTGAATCAATAGTTTACACGTTTATCAGTTTTTTTCCAATTATTTAAAATTTATTACAGAATTAAAGCATTTAAAATAGAAACATTTAATAAACAGCTTAAATTCTACACAGGAAATTAAAGCAGGATTTTCAATACAAAACAGGAAAACACATCATACTATCAGGACTTCTACATGGATGTGTGACTCTTACCCGCTTCTGCAGACAAAGAGGTGTGATGGCAGGCAAAGTGACTCTTCTAGCATGGAAATTCATGCTTCTGTCTTAAATGTGCAATCAGCTACAAGATGAACATCCATCAATACAGTAACTAAACCAAATTATCACCTTTACAATCTAATCAGCACAAGATGTTTTTTGCATCTTAACCCTACTGCATCCCAGAGAACTCTCTAACTCGTGAGCGTCGCTTGACCGAAGTGTGAGAAACGGATTTGTGTTTCCTCCCCACAAAGCAAACTCCTCCTTTGTCCTTGAAAATGTTAAATCTATCCTTTTAGAAAAGGAAGCTCCCATGAACAAAACAAAGCAGATAAATGTTTTTTCTCATAGTGAATGGAGCTGATATTTGCAGCACAAAGCCAGGGAGACGGCAAAAGTCAACGGTAAAGCAACAGTGTGAAGATGTTAAAAACAAACAGACACGAACCTAAAGTTTGACACGTATCAGATTGTTTTGCTGACTTTGTCCCCAGACACCAGACAGCTATTTTTAGTCCCTGACACATGATACATTTCACAAAGCAAACATTATTGAGTGTGTCCATGAAAAACTTTCTATAATGCAGTGTACTTTGAAACATGGATATTTACACCAGTCATCAGTGGAGATAACGTTTACTACTGGAACCACATTAAACTAATCTACTGGCTTCAAATAACAGTCTTTTTCTCATTATTTAAAAACATTTCTGCTTTATTAAATGCAGGCATTGTTTTATTGGTTGTTAGACGTAGCCCTGAAACAAAATACCGTAAAACCTTTAAACTTTACACAATTTGATAATAATTCATCTTTTATCTACAATAAATCCATCTATCCATCCTCTGTAGCCAAAGACCAACCATTCCTTCCATTCATTTGTCTGTCAATCCATCCATCTATGCACTCATCCTCAATCCAACCATCCTTTCATTATGTCATCCATGCATCAATCAATCAGTCAACCAATTCATCAGCATATCAATTAATCTGTCCATCCATCATCAAAAATCTATCTATCTATCTATCTATCTATCTATCTATCTATCTATCTATCTATCTATCTATCTATCATCTATCATCTATCTATCTATCTATCTATCTATCTATCTATCTATCTATCTATCTATCTATCTATCTATCTATCTATCTATCTATCTATCTATCTATCAATCTATCTATCTGTCAGTGTGCCGCAGGGCAGCTGTAGCTACATCGTAGCTCATCACCATCAATGTGTGAATGCATGTGTGAATGGATGAATGATACACTGTAGTGTAAAGCGCTTTGGAGTCCTTACTCTGAGAGGCGCTATACAAGTGCGGGTCATTTATCATTATCTACTTGTCTTCAGTCCATTAGTTTTTCCATCCATTCTTTCATCCATTCACGTTTTCATCCTCCATTGATCCGTTTGTATTTCTTTCCCTCCCTTACACAAATTATGAATAAACTTCCCCTGTCCAGATTTTGTGACTAAACAAAACTTTCAGCTCCTCCACATAGCTTTAAGTTGAGACTCCCGCCCGCCTGGACCCAGAACATCCAGAACTCCCTAAACAGTGTTACAGACTGAAACAGAGTTCCTTTGGTTCGCGTAAGTCAACAATGCAAAGGTAGCTAAAGTGTTGTCCCAGTTATTAGCCCACTCTCTATATGATTAGATGTAATTTCGTGCACTCTTTTATCCTTCCAATACAGCAACCTGCCAGCACTGTTTTGATTACAATCGACCTTGAATATAAAACAGAAGGAAATGTTCAGTGGGTGAAAAATAAAGAATGAGACAGAAAGAGGAGTAGGAGAGAATTGTGGAACAAAAGTTAATACTTTACAGTAACTCTGCCGTAGGTTGGTGTAGTTATATGCACTTTTATTTCAAAATATACAATTAAAAGTATACGCCTGGTTTTAAATGCAAATGCTCTGGTTTAGAAAATTGTTTCACAAAAACCAAACAAAAACTTTGCATGACTGAAGTCTTTAAAGAGTGCAAAATGAGCTCAATTTCATTTGTGTTAGCACATTTCTTTACGTTACAGAATTTGGAGGAACTGCTTTTGTACTCTCACTAAACTCATGAGAACAGACAGGGAATGAGGAGCCTCCCACAGCAGGCTTCAATCTTTATCTGAAAACAGCACACTGATTTGTGAAAGCACAGACAAGTAGACGCTGCTAGTTATCACACTCAACTAAAATGAATTGGAATTAATGGAGCCAGAACGATAACGGAGTCTCCACAGCTCCCATAACAAACCATACCTCCAGACACATTGTCCTGGACCATGGCGGATTTAACTAGGACCCCCCCTGCAGACTTGATGAGGGTGAAACAGCAACCAGCGGCACGTACAAAAAAGGGTGACAAATCAAAAAGAAATTCCTGAATCACTGACCCCTGCCGGAGGAGGAACCAACTCCCTTTTTTCATTTCATTAACATTTACTGCTTGTTTTTCAGTTTTCACTGTTACTCACTGGTGAAACAATTATATTCCATTTATTTAGGGAATGGGGTATTTCAGTGATGAGATATATGGGTAAATAAATTATTTGCTGAGTGTAAGAAAAGCATGTAATCCAAAGCTGTGACTTTTTTCTTCAGTCATTCAGTCTCTGCATTGTTGATACAAGCACCCTGTTTTTTGCCTATCTGAATAAAGCTTCATGAAATGTTTCAAAAGTAGCATTTTCCACACCATGGATGTAATTTTCACTTTAGAAGGGGGGGGGGGGGGGGACACGGGGGAGGGAGGAGGGGGGAGGGGTATCTTTACAGTATGCTCTAATGGGAAACAGGCTTCGACACAAACGTTTGTTTTCCGCTTGGTCCTAGAGCTCAACCAGTGTCAATTTAATATAGCGTAATATTGTTTTGGATGGTGAAAAGTGCAGGGGTCAAAACTCGACTTTGGAAAAAGTGGGGGGGGGACATCTCCCCCCCCCCCCCCCCCCCCCCCAAATTACGTCCATGTTCCACACTGCTTTGGTATTTAAAACCTGTTTTAATACATTTGTGAAAATAGCCCTATTCTCTTCATTTTGGCCAAAACATCTGGAAACCACCTACCGCTCCACAAGGTCTCCAGATGACAACATATCAAAATACACAAAAAATACTTTAAAAGCCAGATCGAATTTTTTTCTGTTCTGTCTCTCACATTTGAAGTGTACCTATGATGAAAATTACAGAACTCTCATCTTATAAGTGGGGAAACCTTGTACAATTGGTAGCTGCCAAGTACATTTATTGCCTCACTGTAAATAAATACCCACGAAAAAAATACCAGTAAAATATTCAGCATTTTCAATTATTTTAAGGCACAGCAATAGTGGGAATGAATGCCGCCACATCAGCATTAAAAATAAAAATTAAAAACTCCACACAGACAGTCAAAAATAGCTTTTTATAAATATGAGCTCTTGCTTATGGTTTGTTTCCCTCTAACTAAATTCAGTGCAAATGCTGCGTAAAATCTGAGTTTTCAAAAACGACGAGGAGGGTGAGTTTGGTTTAAGACTAAGAGGAAGATAACCTGCTTGGATTGGTTTGCAGGACTAACCTAACAAATACAAAGAAAATGCCTGACAGATAAATCTGAAAGTAGTTAACCTGAACAGGAATGACAAATTGCAAAACTTCGAAAAACAGTAAAAGGAAATGCCCTGAAATAAAACTAACTAAGCTAAAACTTCAATATGTCCCTACAGCAACTCACTCCTCAAAGAAGAAGCAGGAGAAAATGTGCTGGCCATGTGATGGTTGGTATAAGAGAAGCGTCCTACCACAAAACCCATGAGTTAGCTGCAGCACTGACTGAGAAACACCCAAGGGACAGGCACGCTTGTTATTGTGAATGCCTGAATCACTTTCACAGCCCAGGGTGTACAGTGAGTGTACTCAGACAGAAAAAAAATGGTGCTCAACCTCCTGGACTTCATCAGAGGAGACTGACGGCAGCTCAGCCCACTGGGGCAAGGGTATCAGTTTGGACCGAGCAGGAACATATAGCACTCACAGTGAACTGATAAAGCTTGTTGAAGTTTGCTTATCTTTCTGTTGTTGTCAAGCAGAAATGCTGGGGAAAGTCATCAAATGAGCAACCCAAAGCAGTTCAACAAAGGAGAATGATGCCTGAAGATCTTCTAGATCCCAAGGAAGAAATAAGAGTTGTCAGTGAAATCGAATCATTTCGGCACAGTTTGATTAAAAGATTTGATTCAAAGTCAGCACGTGTTCCCTGATAAGATCAACTTTCAGTAGCGATTTCCTTGTGCCCAGCTGTGATTTCTAAAAGAGAAGCATCGGCTGTGCTTCAATCAACACAAGATCTGTTTGATAAGCATTAAAACAAGTGGTACAAATCTGCCAAAAGGGCTTTGTTAAAGAAGCTCAAACGGTGGGTGCACAGGCTTCAGACGTTGTTCAAAATGGACTCCGTCATGCCCAAAATCCTGGAATCTGTCTCCCAAAGAGGCAAGTCCATGAGGCTGCAACATAAGGGAGCTCCCCGCTGTTACTGACGGATAAGATTACCAATAAACCATACCACACTGGGTTAGCTAAAGACACAACAAGCAATATGCTATAATTCAATTCAATTCAATTCAATTCAATAATACTTTATTAATCCCAGAGGGAAATTAGAGTTTCAGTACACACAATTCCGAGATCAGACATACGTACACACATAGATACATGACAAGAATTGGTGACTGTGGTCATTCGCAACCCGAGTCGAACTGCCTATCGCGCTAAAGTTCATCCAGTTCATTCATGCTTGTCAGCAGAATCTTACAAAGTGCATTAGCTTGACTAGTCATGAGCTATGCACCAGTCAATTTCATTTGAATCATGAAAGAGGGAGGCTGAGTCTGGTCTGCTTGCTTGAATAAAGTTTCCTCACTGCTGGAAGCAAAGATAAGCATCAGCCTCATAGAAGGATCCCGCCAAGTAACCACAAGTAATACGCCAGCAAGGCAGCCGCCTGAATCAAGAGGGAATGCAGAGACAGAGATGCCAGCATGGTTTGGAATGCTATTTCACGGATATGTTCATTCAAATACGACAGCAGGCCGGAGTTCAACAAACGCATCCCCCATGTGTTAACATACTTTGGGGAAAATGGAGAGTGAGTTCTGTTATTAAGTCTTGAAGAAGTTTCTATTGAAGATGGGGCATCTAAACTGGATGACACTGTTCTATGACAAAGTAGGTCTTTCACAGTTCGTATTTCCACCAAGTTCCTCCTCCCGCCTCCAGAAGAGGGAGCCAACAATTAACAAGAGTGTCTTCCCGTCAGCTTAGCACTCCGACGAAGAAGAAGTAGAAGCCGGAGACTCACAATGGAGCTACAAACACAAGTACAAAGAAAGGGATTCCTCAACTGCTTTCTACTTCTCAAGGAAAATTTTAAACAGTCCTGCAAAACTCGCCGTGAGATGTTTACAACAATTGAGTAGAATTTATATTTAAGGCGCTTTTAAAAGACGGAGGGAGCTTCGTGTTCTACTAGGGCTCAAAGCTGATCAAGAGTTGGAAAAGTTTCCTTCAAACAAGTAAAAACTATGTAATTTGTTAAATTTTAGGGAACTAAAACAATCACAAATGTATTTAAACAAAACAAAAAATAGTATTCCATGCTGTGTGTTCCATAGGCTAGTGTTAGCTTAAATGCTAACTCAACCCGGATTGAATTAATGTCAGTCTGTAAATTTCAATCAAACAGTAGAAGAGGAAAGAGGGGAATGAAAATGGATTTATCTTTTATGTATTGGAGCTAAGTGATTAGTGCAGCGCTCAACCTTAATACTGATTTCTAATTCTCTGTCAGCTCCTCAAGGGAGATACGTTTTGCTGTGGGACTTCGTCGTCTCCTGGGGAGTGTTGCAAAGCAATTCCCCGTCCAGGACAACAGAGGGCGTACTGTTGTTCTGTGGAATCCTGTCATGCATACAGTCCAAGATAGTGAGTTTATATTGTGGTATTTTTTTAGTATTTCAGAGACTTTTTAACAAGGACAAATTTGTTCCTCATTCTTCTCCACCTCTTATGCGCTCGCCACCTCTAAACTCACGTTTTCTGTCACTTCCACCCATGAATAAAACACTTGCTGCATTTCCTTTTACTCTTTCAGGCGTGGGTTAATAAAACATTCAGATTTTTAGACTTTTTGTGTGAGGTATTCTTCAAGCTGCTCCTTGTCTGCTGCTAGAAATCTTCGGCTCACTTTGTTTTTGAGGGCGCAACGGCGGTGTTGTTGATGAAAACGGCATCCAGACCAATGGTGCCCCCAAGGGGTGGCCAGGGGGGGCCCTGGCCACCACTAGAAAATTGCTGGCCCGCCCAGGAAAAGCCGGTGTTAACTCATTCACTGCCAGCCATTTCCTGATCAGGAAAACCCATCACTGCCAGCGTTTTTCGCCGTTTTTACAGTTTTTTTTAAGAGTCACAGAACGTTGAACGCTAGGATGATGTCGACGCCAAAACTAACAAAACAAAGAGGAGACTCACCTCTTTCATAACGCTTCAAGCGTTATCCATTCTTTCATAATCCGTTGTTGAATTGTGATCGGCAGAAGCTTTTCCGGTTCGTGCCACACTTTGTTTTTTTACAGCAGCGGCCCAAAACAATCTCCTAACACATGGATTTTCTGCTTCCTGATCACGTGACGTGTGACGTACGCAGATGAAGATCGGCTTTAGAGCTGAGGTGTTTGTTCTCATGGTGCGGGGTCTCGTTCCGAGACCCACACAGTAAAAAAAATGCAAATGATGACGTCGTTGGCAGTGAATGGTTGGATTTAAAATGACGACTTTTGTCGTCAATGGCAGTGAATGAGTTAATAACTCACATTAAAGGCCCCATGTGTGAAATCCATTGAAATGATAATGAAAAAATGTGACTCTTTAACGCCATGCAGTTTGGAGAAAGTATTGCAGCTACGGTGGCCCACTCATGAGTTTGACTGTATAATCAGTTTCCAAGCCTAACCCACACAAAGCTTAAAACAAGCTACGACCTCTTTAAAAAATATTTATAATTATGACTGTTTTATCAACCTACCAGTTCTGAAGGAAGCAAGCTAGTTCTGTTCTTGAAGCTGTCACGATTCACACACGGAGGAAGGGTGACGTCAGCCGGGAGGTCAGGTGTTGTGAGAAATTGTGTTCCCCTGAAATATTCTGTCCACCCGTGTCGGAAGATCACACTTCAGGCTATTTTCACAACATTTGTTATAAACTTTTACGGGAGAATTATGTAATGTAATGTAATAATGTTATGCTTGTGATTTTTTATCTACATTTCTTCCTAAAAACAATAAAAAAGATACAATAAAAACATTCTTGTTCACTCTTTTGCGGGAAGCTTATTTATCATTTTTGAAAGTTGTGTAAAAGGATGTAATCTCACTCAGTTCAACCATCTTTTATTTGCGGTAGTTTAGTCCTCATAATGGACAATAAGTTCTGTGAATTTGGAAATATTTGCTCTTGACTGCCTAAGGGAAACAGAATATTTCAGGGGAACATAATTTCCCACAACACCCGTTTCACGTGGATCACGGTGTACTCGGTGTAAACAAGCTGGCTGCCGCTAAAATCTATGGAGCGATCACTGGCTGCTCGTTAGCCACGGCTGGTGAGGGAGGGCTGGTGAGCCGGGGACACGCTGTGAAGGTCAAGTAAACGATGTTGACTTATCTACCAGCTAATCGTGGCTCACGGCTGGCATGGTGGAGATGGACGTCACGAGCTACTAGTTAGCCATGGCTAGAGCCGGGGAGACGCTGTGTATGCTGTGCGTAAACTCCCACGGATTACCAGCAAAAGGAGACCCAAGTCTAAAGGTAACGTTTGAGAAGAAACCGTCTGAGTCGGAGCATCTCAGGAACACGTGGAGAACTACGTCACAGTTACTAAAGTGTTGTGGAGATAAAGTAAACAACTCTGATTTAGCCACTGGCTAGCGGACGAGTTCTGGAGCGTGATGGGCGAGACGGCAGGCTGCAGGAAGACAGGAGACTAGAGTAGAAGGACTTTGGAACGAACACGTTGGGACCGGATCGGGAGTTCTGGTACTGACACGTTGGGACCAGATTTGCAGTTCTGGTACTGACACGTTAGGACTGGATCGGGAGTTTAGAAACTAGGAAAAGACGAATGAACAACTTGCGGTGAGTTTGGGAGTCAGAGACACTAATCGGAGGCGTGCGTCCAGCTAATAGCGGGCGGGGATCTGAACATATGCAGCTTCCTTGTGTTGGACATGATGACAAACTGACTAATTTTATGTGTCTTTTGATTTAATTGTTCATTATGCAAACTAACAAGTACAGCAACAGTGTAGCTATTCTTTTCTATTTCTTATTTGAGTTACCATTCTTTAGTAGAACTTCAGCATTCTAAACATATTTTGTATGCGGATTGGCTGTATACTACGTTTTATGTATTTTGTGACTGTATTTTATAGTAGCCTTTTTATGTGTCGTTTTACTTTACTTACCAGACCTCATGCTTTCAGGGCGCACTGCTGCCCTCTGCTGGTTCTTTCATGTTACAGTCATAGTCCAAACGGGTAACGTGGAGCTCGTATGTCCAGAAACAGCTACTGTATTTTAAGATGGTGGATGACCATGGAGCGTCGACCACAGTTTATGTATTTAAAAATGTAAAATTTCAAGTTGAGAGGAATTTTTAGAATTGATGTTGGTGAGAAATCTTAGTGGAAAAGGAGAAGTTTGTGAACTAGAAACACGGGATTTGATAGTAAACTGGTAAAAAATCACACACTGGGACTTTAAAATTCACTCAAATGATAAATTGATCTTATTTATTCAACACATACAGTAAATGTAAAACACTATAAAATTATACAATTAATGAGTAAAGAAATAATCAGAATAAAAAATACATGTTTCTTCTTCTCACAGTTAAAAAAAAGTTTTATTTCCATAGTTTTAGTGAAAACAGCAACAGAGGAATTAAAATTTAAAAAATTAATTAATTAATTAATTTTGAAAGTGTTTTGGATACATACAGTTTTTTAAATATATATATAAACAAATAAAGGAGCAATGCAGTGCATCCCCGCAAGCTAAACTCTCCCGGAGTTACCCCAAGGACCATTTTGGTGTGCCACCCCAAAAATTTCTTTGGCCCCATTTGGCCACCCTTATCAAAATTTTCTGGAGGCACCCCTGGTCCTGACCAATCACTGGCTTGCATTCTCCATCTCGTTTGACAGAGGTTTAGAAAAGTGAGCTCAACTCCGTCCATCCTTGCGAGCCTTCTGGAGATTCCCAGCAGGGACAGATAATGGCGTTGTGTGTCTCCGTACCGACGCAGACGCAGAAGCATAAACTAGGCTTTACGCTACATCGAACTGTTGTTTTAGCTCTCTCGGGTTTTGTCGCTTACCCTGGGTGTGTGCAATATGAGGCATGACTTTCAGCTCCTTCTGGAAGGGGAGGGAGAGCAGTGCCATTCAAATTTCAAAATCTCCTCCTCCTCGTTTTGATGATGCCACTCTACAGACCACAGCTTCATCTGTGGGAGATTTTATCATAGCTGAGGTTCTAATAGAGCAATCTGTCCTTGAATGATTTCTACTCCATTCCAACACACTTTCTTCCTGATAGTTTTTATGTGTAACCTGGCTGACAATGATCTTGTTGTTTTTGTATACCTCACACCACTGACTAAACTCAAAAATTTCCTTCCACCAAATTCAGATGATTATAAATTCTGGAGGCCTGCCTGGTCTCCATTTACCCAACAAATTTGATTATCATGCAGGCAACTCACGTCTTTTATGCAGCTGTGTCTGGTGTCATCTGTCTTGGTTTAAGCATCCCTTGACTCAGTTATGACGTATAACTGTATAAATCATAAAGTGGTTAAAGCATCTCAATTTTAAAAAGTTTCTACACCTGCTTCTATAAATGCACCATTTAGGTCTTGTTAATGCATTTCACAATAAGCCTGTTTCTGGCTGGATATTGTTGTAACTGATGAGAACAGACACACTGGGAGGACTGGTTGGCAGATTTCCAATTATAGAACAGATCAGATGGTGGGCGAGGCAATGAGCGCTGCACATTTGGAACAATGATGTCACTGTTCAGACTGACATGATCCTTTTGTCTTCCCAAGAACGCTGGTGGAAAGAATAGGTGAGAGGCTGTCAAGCCCACAAGCTTCAGGCTTCATCAGCAAGATGCACAAGTAGGATCTTCTGACAAGGAAACCACATTGCTTCGGACCGAGGCCAGATGGGAGACAATTTTCCTATTTATTGAAAACTTGAGAAGTGTGCTAGTAAATGTCGAGTAAAGTACCACTTTACAATAAGTCTTCCATTACAAATATCTAATAAATAGTTTTTAGAAATGTTAGTAATTAATCTGTAAACGGGTCATTAATAAATGTTTATGACAGTTTTTTTTGCCAAAAAGTGAGCCAAATCTCTTCACCTTAATATGTCATCTAGAGTTGATATATTAAATATTTCAGACTAAGTTGACACCTTGTACGCCTAATGAGCGTTTGATAAACTATTTGAAAAAACGTAAAATAAAATTCCACAACTATCAAAGGTAGCCTAATTGTAAAGTGTAAAATTTGCATTTAGAAATGTTTAATAGTCATTAATAAATGCACTTATTTTGTTTGCACTGGGATGGATTACGTTTAAACTACAGAGAGCAACAATAAAAATAAATTACTGTAGTTAGAGAGATTTATCAGTTGTTGCTTTCAAGCCACAGCTTGAAAATAAAGAAAGGAGTTTGTGTTCACAGACAGAAAGGCACAATTCAGCAGTGTTGGGCAAGTTACTTCAAAACTGTGATACATTATTTATTACTTGTTACCCTCATTTTGAAGTAATTCATTACATTACAATATTACTGATTTTAAAATGTAAGGCATTACACTACTTTTTCATTACTTGAAGTTACTTTCACCAATACAACTTCAATATGAATCTGGTAATCTGACGCTCAGTGAACTCTTGACACATCCAGTGGAAAGTGATGTGGTGTCTGAGCTAGGATTGCTGTTAAAAACAGTCAGATATAATAACAGTGCTTTAAAATGATTGTTTATTCAATTTATGTAACAACAATCTGTACTCTCAGCATGCTGCCATCTTATATTAACTGAGCAGGGAGTGAGGTGGTGGGGGCTCCAAGCCTATTTTGCCTTGGTCTCCAAATGCCTTGATACGGCCCTGGATGTGGGACTGGTGATGTTCCATCACATGTATAAATATTATGCTTATAGATTATTGCCTTTCAGTGTGTATTGGGGATAAATCTACCAAGTTTTATTTCTTTTCAAGCACTTTGTTTTGTTTTCTTGATTGCATTTGAATAATTTCCTGCCCTTTCTCTCTCTAACCCTCCTGCATGCTGCATGTTTTCCCAGACTTCCAGAAAAACTGTTCCCTAGCTTTCTGACTTTCTAACTAATCAACCAAAGGGGTCTACTGAACGCAAAAAAAAAAAGCTTAATATGTGCTGCGCTCACCGAGGCACAGATTATGAACTCAGCTGAGGCAAAGCACGTCAGAAAAGTACTTAAAGTACCAGAGCATATGGACGGATGAACGATTGCAAGTAAATTATTTTGTTTTGGTGGAGCGATTTTGTGAATGTTACAGCAACCGCGCGCAGGACGCAGCTGGAGTATCTGACCTGTTACTGCTGCGTCCTCTCTGCTCATAGAATAGATACTGGATCTTTTTTTGGGCTTCCCACAATTTGAATTTTTAAGAAACCCACATCTTGATCCTGGGTTTAACCCTCTCAGACTCAAAATTAGTCTTGATAAAAGGACAAACAACTAAGTCCTTCAGGGATACTTCTGAGTTAAAAAATGCTCAAGAAACGTATGTGGAGTAACCAGGTAGGTAGGTTTTAACGTTGCTATTCTGCAACGCCTGCCTCCTGAGGGTTAAAAATGCACTGTAATTACCGCGTTACTGACAATTGTACCGAGTAAATATTACCATTTTCTTTCCCTGTAATGCCTTACATTACCACATTACAGCAAAAAGGAATGCATTACAGTAATTAATTACTTTTGTACCACATTACTCCCAACACTGCAATTCAGTAATGGGGGGCTACTAACCTGCATACTTTAGATACCTTCCCTGCTTCAAGACACCTAGTTTATTGGGTTTCACTAACTAAATCTGGGATTAACACATTTCTGCAGAACATGACAGGCTAGGGGTATGATTTCACTGATACATTAGGCGTGTTGGAACAGAGAAACATCTCAAACCTGCAGGATAGTGTCCCTCCACAACTATCCCAAATATTTTACCCCAGCAATATTTTTTTCATAAATAATCAGTTAATCAAGATTCTTCTCTTGCACTAATGTCTAGAATGTAAAAACAATCAGCACTATAAACAACTGCAATGAAACTGCTGATGATCTGAAGCAAGAAATATATAAAGTATGGTGGCGCACAAAAAAAAAGTCCATTTGTTCCCAAATTATTCTACACAGGCAACACAAGGAGGATGGAGTCCAAGCAAAATCTAACAAACCCTGCTTGAAAAACTGCTGTACCAAGTCAAAAAACACTAGATGCTTCAAATGTCTCTCTAAAATAAAATAATCATCAATTTGCTTTTAAACAAAACAATATTTGTGCCCAAAGTCGGGTATTTATAGTGTGAACTGCAAAAAAAAAAAAAACGCATTTGCAGGCAGGAGTTAACCAAAAGCCAACTGGTTTTAAAAGTCTAAGAAAACACTGTGTAATAAAAACAACCGAAACTGTCTCAACATCTGTATCGCAGTGAAAGCTTGTCGAGTACTTCCCAGCATGCAGTGCACGATAATCACACACCCTGTGCTAAAACAAACAGTGGAGCTGCAGGCACTGGGCCAGGTATTTCTTGGGTAAGCCATAAACTTATTAAGTTTCAAATATAACATCCACTGGTGGTGCAACACCTCACTTTGTTTATTCATTTTCATATTGTTTGGCGGCCGCCGTGCAGCAGTAAAAACCTGCATTTTCCCATGTAAAACCATGCAGATCATCCGTGCACTCTAACGCAGCACTCATCTCCTCTCTGCGACTGATTTACATACTTGTAAAACCGGTCGAGCCATCCACATATCCTGAGGTTTCAAACAAAATTACAAGTCAAACACTATGGAACTAGGAGTTCACGTGACTTTCAGAAATGACCTGCAATTGCTTTCAGACCCTTGTTTAAACTACACCTAGGATCTGTGCTCAGGGGAGAAGCAGAGGCTGTAATTTGTCCCAAATAAGGACACTCACCTGAGTTGTGCTACTTTTCATCCATGGCAATAAACATTCAGATGTGATGGATGGGAGAAGCTCAGGGAAAGGCTTTGGAACAGGAGAGGATAAGGACTCTCCTCCTTCTCGAACGCTCCTGAAACGAGCCAACAAAAGCACCAGAGAGAATGAAACATTAGCGGATATTGTGTAATAATTCATGAGGGATTGCTCTGTTTTGGCAATGCTACATTCTTATTTTTCAATTCCAAGCACTAAGGTTTGCATTGTGTTTACCAAAGCTGTAAAGTGATGAGAAAAATAAAACCTTTATTTGTCCCTCAGTGGGGTCATTACATTATTGCAACAGCTCAAGGACAGAGGAGAGCAGCAGTAGCACACAAAAGATTGTAAATTAGATAATCAAGATAGTTATTAACATTTTATAAGCAACTTTGTGAGAAATAGAGACAATCTGCAGCTATGTCTGGAGTTTGAAAGAGATTAACAGACTCAATGTTGCTTTGGTGCAAATTAGGAATTAAGTAGGTGATAAGCTAGAAGGATTTTTGCATTGAACCCTCCTGCTTCGAGCTACCTGAGGACACGCCTACTCACCAACAGACTTTTGATAAAACAGCAGATAAGAGAAATGGGAACGGCCCTCATTGTGCTAAACTTGTGCACCTTTTTTACACAAAAAAAAGACAGATTTATAAAATCAACTATAATTCACTCTAAATAAAATGCAACTGAAGGTAAGTAAAAGTTTTCCAGTGCGCATTTTACTGAGTCAACGTTTGTCACCTTCAAAGCAACAGGTGTTTGATGTTTGAAACGCACTGAAGGAACAACTAAAGCAGCACCTTTCTGACCAGCTTCTCCAAACACAAACTGTGTATGATTCAAATATAGGAGATTAGAAAAGTATGAAAATTTTTATTTCAATTTGAAATACAGGCAGCAAATGTGACACAGCATGCATAAATAAAAATGAGTCTTACCTGTTTCCCTTACACAGCTTGGTCCCGAGCTTCTGAGCATTTGGTGTCAGTAAAGGCTCTTGCAGTGGGATGAGGGCTGGGCTGGGAAAGCCACTCACATTACACTCACCACTGTGAAAAATCCCTGTTTTCTGTCCGAGGCTTCCAGAAGTGTGGATTTTCTCCAGTGTTTTATTCATGTTACTCGTGTGGGTTGGCTAGATCCGAGGCATCATCTGGAGCAAACAGCAGAGGCGAGCTGTTGGGCTGGAGAGCGTGCCCAGTTGGAGCAGGCTGACTGACTGGCGGGGCTCTTCTGCTCACAGCTCAGCAGTGCACACACACACACACACACACACACACACACACACACACAAGTTTCTCTAGCTCATCTGCTGCCCACAGGGCTGGCCCAGTGGGGCAAAGTGATCCCTCCTACCCAAACATGATCCACCACAATAAAGATATTTTTAACACAATGACTCTCACAACAGCCCTGCTCACTCTGACCTCATGACTTTTTTTTATTAACAATCACCCCCCTTTTTAAGCTTTTAGACTCACTTTATTTGCAAACTGTGAGTAGCTGGACAAAGAAGACACAAGACAAAGGAACTGAGCCCAAGGAGGCTGTAAAACCAACTGTCCCTTCTTGTGGACCTTGTACGGGTCTGCACTTTAAACCTACTACACTGTAGACTGAAGACAGCTGTAAAGAGTAGCCAGACGGTGCAACAGACTGGTTGTGTTACTTGCTGTGTCACTCAGTGACAGGCTCCACGTGGGGGATGGTTGGGATGATAGTATCGTTCTTAAAGGTAATGTGTAACAGACCTCGACCAGGGGAAATTCAGACCAACACCACAAAGCTTATAAAATAATTAAAGCAAGTTTCCAGCGTGGAAGCTTTTATTTGCCAGAGAATCACCTTTCCTAAACAACCGCTTCAACATAATCCAGTTTTTGGCTTCAGTTCAACCTAAATGTGTTGGAATGGAAATTAAGCTTTAAAAAAATAAGGTGCATTATCCCAGTTGCAGTGATGCAAGGAAGCTTATTCAAACATTTATTTTTCCATGTAACCAATGAATACGAGACGCTTGAGTACATTTTAAATGAATAAACACATAAATGAATGAAAAATCCACTGTTGGAAACTTGATATAAATAAGTAAAAAAAATAGTTTAAAGTGACACCTCTCTTTCCTTTGGGGAGAAAATATGCTAATAAATCCATCCATCGATTTTCTGCCGCTTATTAGGGGTCGGGTTGCGGGGGTGGTAGCTTAAGCAGGGAGGCCCAGACTTCCCTCTCCCCAGCTAATTGGGCCAGCTCCAGGTGTTCCCTGGCCAGCTGAGAGACACAGTCCCTCCAGTGTGACCTGGGTCTTCCGTTAGGTTTTCTCCCAGTTGGACGTGCCCAGAAAACCTCACCGGGGGGGTGTTAAGGAGGCTTCCTAACTAGATGCCCAAGCCACCTCAACTGGCTCCTCTCGATGTAGAGGAGCAGCAGCACTTGGAGCCCCTCCCAGATGACTTAGCTTCTCAGCCTTTCTCTGAGGAAGAGTCCAGTCATCCTAAAACTAATTTCATCCACAATCTCGTTCTTTTGGTCACTAGCCAAAGCTCGTGACCATAGGTGAGGGTTAGAATGTAGATCGACCGAGAAATCAAGAGCTTTCCTTTCTGGCTCAGTTCTCTCTTCACCACGACAGATCGGTACAACGCCCGCATCACTGCAGACGCAACACCAATCCGCCTGTCGATCTTGCGCTCCATCTTTTCCTCACTTGTGAAGAAGATCCCGAGATACTTAAACTCCTCCACTTGGGGCATGACCTCATCCTTGGCCTGGAGAAGACCTTCTACCCTTCTCCGACTCAAGACCATGGTGTCGGATTTAGAGGAGTTCCAGTGATAGCCGGAGATCACGTTCTGATGAAGCAAAACTACATCATCTACAAAAAGCGGGGACTCAATCCTTAGGCCAACAATACAAATCCCCTCAACACATTGGCGGCGCCCTAGAAATTCTGTCCATATCCTGTCCAAACCTATCCAAAGTTATAAACAGAATCGGTGACAAAGGGCAGCCTTTACTGAGTCCAACTCTCACTGGAAACGAGCCCGACTTACTGCCAGCAATGTGGACCAAGCTCTGACACCAGTCAAATAAGGACCTAACAGTCCATATTAGAAGGCCTGGTACCCCATACCCCCCAAAGTGCCCCCATAGGGGGTATGCATCTAGGAATGCGGTCAAACGCCTTCTCCAAATCCACAAAGTACATGTCCACGGCCAGGAAGAAAACCACATTGCTCCTCCTGAATCAGAGGTTCGACAATCTACCAGGAAGGTTCAGGAGCGTGATCCCCCTGTGGTTGGAACACATTCTGCAGTCCCCCTTTTTAAATAGGGGGAGCACCACCCCAGTCAGCCAGTGGAACTGCCCCCGATGTCTACGCGTTATTGCAGAGCTGAGCCAGACAACGCAACTCTTCAACATCCAGAGCCTTAAGGAGCTCTGGGTGCATCTTAACCACCCCCGGAGCCTTGCCACAAAGGAACTTTTTGACCACCTCAGTGACCTCAGCACCAGAGATTGGAGAGCCTAACCCAAAGTTCCCAACCTCTGCTTCCTCACTGGAAGATATGCCAGTGGGATTGAGGAGGTCTTCGAATTATTCTGTCCACCGATCCACAACATTTTGAGTAGAGGTCAGCAGCACACCGTCCCCGCTATAAATGGTGTTGGTAGCGCACCGCTTACCCTTCCTGAAGCGCCGGATGGTGGACCAGAATCTCCTCGAAGCCATATGGAAGTCTTGCTCTATGGTTTCACCGAACTCCTCCCACACCCGGGTTGTTGCTTCTGCAACCACCCGAGCCACATTCTGTCGGTACCCATCAGCTTTCTCTGGAGTCCCCAGGCCAAAAAGACCTGACAGGACTCTTTCTTCAGCTTGTCGGCATCCCTAACCATCTGTGTCTACCAGTGGGTTCAGGGATTGTCACCACGACTGGCACCGACCACCCTGTGTTAATAAATACCAACAGATTATGAAGTTTATTTGTTTATTTGAAACATGTTAAAAGGTAAATTTATTTTACATGTCCTTTTGATTACAATGGCTCAGGAGTCAGATGTTCACTGGTGGGATGCCAGTTCGAATTCAGGCTCCATCCATGCCAGTTCACCGTCCTTGCCTGCAGGTGGTGGTCAGCGGGACCCGGTGGTGCAACAGCAACACGAATCATTTACATGACCAATAGAGTTGTGCATCCATAAGAAGCTGTCCAGCAACAAGAATGCGTCCCAGTACCCAGCACTCCTACTACTCTGCACTGGGGATGTTGTGGATGAGTCTCGGTCAGCTTAGCACAGAAACACATCTTAAATTTTTAACTCAACCTGCATGAAGTTACTGTAATGCCCTGTCCCATTACTCGCACTTCCATCTTTGCGCGTTTCCGCCCTGTGGTGCGACTGCGTAGGGTGTCCTGATTATCAAGTGTGGACCTTGGCCCCGCCCCTTTTATATCCATGATCCACATTTCGGGCATTACCCACAATCCATTGCTGGGCTGACAAGGCTGAGAAATGGCTCAAGAGCCCTTTCCAAAAATGTGTATGTTAAAGTTAAGTATTGAATATTTTATTATTGTGTATATGTAGGATTACAACAAATGTGTCTCTGTTGTAAAGATGCATTAAAAGCCTTTAGAAAAATATTGTTAACAGAAAACAGTACCGGTGTGTATTTTTGGACAGGATATGCAAACAATTTCATCACTTTTAATATTTCAAGCAGCAAATTAGCTCAAACAGTAAACGGCATCTTTATTTGGAAGTTGTCGAGTTACAACGAAGTGATGCAGGTCGATGACGCAGTGCACAGTCCCAATTCTGCAATTATTTACACGCTTTTCCACAAACAGCACTTCAAAGAGGACCGTGGGCTGCAGTGTGGGCATAGTGACCGGGCCCAACTCTAAACATCAAGCTAACAGTGGAAGTGAAGGGAGAGGTGAACAAAAAGGGATTCATCTTATGTTTATTGGAGATAAGCAATTAGTGCAGCGTTCAACTTTGGATTATCGCTTTAACCTGTTGTAGCGTTAGCAGGGGTATGCTAGCATCATGAGTGCCAGATTTACATTGGTTTTAAAGGTTTTCCTGCTTGAACACTGCAGATTTTATCAAATCAAGTGGTTATCAGCTCCTGCAGAACCCATTGAAGGCTAGATAATTTAGCAGTTATAATCAGGTT
The DNA here is from genome assembly GCF_043380555.1 of Nothobranchius furzeri. Taxonomy (NCBI): domain Eukaryota; kingdom Metazoa; phylum Chordata; class Actinopteri; order Cyprinodontiformes; family Nothobranchiidae; genus Nothobranchius; species Nothobranchius furzeri. The sequence continues at coordinate 19,807,858 of NC_091754.1, forward strand.
TGTCTGAGCAGGAACATATCATAAACATGCAGCCACATCGGCCCTTCTTTAGCGCTACGAGTCTATCTGTGTGCGTGGCATAAGACGTGGCTTTCAGCTACTTCCAGAAAGCGAGGAGGAGTAGGAGCAGGAGCTACAGCTGCTCAAATTTCCAAATCTTCTCCTCAATGACTTCACAGCCCCAGCTTTAACACCCAATAACAACAACCATTTAAAAAAATACAGAAATAACATTACAAAAGTCTTGATAAAAGTTTTAATCAGAACACTCACGGACAACAAGTGTACACATCAGTGACATTTCTAATTCTTAAATATAAATCAAAATATCATCTAAAGAATATTCACCATTGGCCAGAGCTGATCCGTCCAATGCATCCAGTATTATTTTAATACATATTTTTAATAAACCCATTATCCAGAAATCATTCAAATAATTTATAGATTTGTTCTTATTTAACGCTCACAACATTTTGCATTAAATGCACAACGGACATTACACAAAATAAAATAAATCTAAAATGCGTAAAGAGAATATTTGCATATTAAATTTGTATCTTTTATGCAGGCTGGTGATGACTAAAAAGAGGTTTTACAAATGACCAGGTCTTCTTTTGTGTTGTGGGATTTAAAAAAAAACATAAAAGAAGATGATTTCCTCCTGGAAGAAAAAAAAGGAAATTACAGGCTTGTGTTAAAAACTTTAGACGCGGCAAAGAGCTTGATTTTGCGTACCATGAGTGGTATGAGTTCCAACATTGTTATGGACCGGCCTGAACACCGTCTTCATTCTAAAAACAAATGGGTATAATCGGTTATACATTTCAAAATCAGGTCAGAATCAAGTTGGTGGGTCAGAGGAAGCATATTTTCACACCCTTTAAAAAAAAGTTTAATTTCTTGTCATTTAAGCACATTTTCTGATGCCTTTTCTATTTTTACAGATCATGATATCCATGAGAATCACCACTGTTTACAGTATAAATAGGAGATAAAACTAAAGAAAAAAAAAAACAACACAACTAAAGCTAAACAAAGTCCAAAAGAGGAATTCCAGACCTCTTCTTTTCACGGTCAAGTTCTTTAAATAAACACAAAAAAGCTGCTTGGATTATCAGGAAAAGAACTCAAAGTGAGGACTAACCTCTTGTTCTGATAATCCTTGTGACTTTAGGACTGCTGGGTGTTTTGTAACTGGAGAAACGGGTGGAAAAGCAGAGTTGGGAGGTGACTTTGGCCTGTGGGATAGAGACTGGCTCCTTTTCACCGCTGAGGACACCGCCTGGGCGAAGCGGGAAGGAGTTGATGGAGTAAACGGCCGTGGAGCTGCAAAACTCCTCAATTTTTCCAGACTCAGCCCAACGTTTGGCTCCCTAGCTGGCAGACTGCTCTGCCTCGTCATTCGTGCGAAGGATACGTTCTTATCATCCCGCTGGGGGCTCAGCGGAACATTAGTGGCCTCTGCCGTCTCTCCTTCCCACACTGCAGGAGGTGCAGGAGGAGGAGGAAGAGGAGGTGACGGTGGTGGGGGAGGAGGGGGCGGCAGCATTGCTCGCTCTGGAGTCTCCTTGAGGCTGAGGCGCTTCTCGGCAGCTGAGGTTACATAATATCCAGGTGTTTTTTTGTGCTGTGCCAAGCGGAAAGAAGCAGGCTTGGGTTTAGTTGCAGGTGGAATTTTCATTTCCTTGACCTCTGCTGGCGAGGCTGGTGGAGACGCAAGATTAGTGGAGGACAAGTTCTCATCTGGGCTGCGTAAAGTCAGTGAGGAGGGGTATGTAGGTTCAGGTCCATTTACAGTGTGTTGAGTAGTAGTACTAGTAGTATGAGTAGTAGTAGTGGCGGTTACTGTCCTAGTCAGCAAGTCTTCCCTGGGTAAAACTGATTGTAGCTCACTTGTGTCTTGTGAGACTTCATTCTGTCCCTTCTGTGTCGTGTTCTCATCTAAACTCAGAGACCCAACGTTACGTCCCTCTACGGGAGCTTGAGCAGGAGCCTCCAGTGTCAGTGCAACTTCAAAGTATCTCAGCTTCTCCAGAGATTTCTGAGGCACTATGGTGTACGTCGTCATCCCCACTTTGGGGATGTAGTCTCTCGTCAGCTCGTTGGAAGGCTTCGGTTTCGGCTCGGCGTTTGTGGCGTACAGAGATGGCGCTTTCGTTGCAGCAGGCACACCCGGTGTGCAGCTTGCAGGGTGGAGCGGGGCGTGTTTGAGGTCAGGTGGTTGCATCTCCTCTGTCAGAGTGGCTGTATCTCCTTTCTCCACAGTTTGTACGCATTGAGACGTTGCTGATGAAGGAACTTTCTCCTCTTGTTCCTGCGGAGGAGGCGCAGGAATTCTTGTGAAATCCGTTTGCACTTGAACGTCTTCTCCAGCGGTTGCTCCGTCGCTCTGCTCCTGGAGGGTTTCGGTGTTATTTTCACTGGAGGCCTGCACTTCAGCATCCTTCATCTGAGGCACAGGAGGAGCCTTGCTGTCCCCTTCAGCTTGATCAGCTGCAAACTCTTCATTAATGGACTGTGAGCTAAGATCTTCAGTGGGTCCGCCATCTGCAAAATAAAAAGAAAAAAATCGTTATGGAAAAAAGTATTGAGAATATCTTTTTAATTAAGGACATACTCACCTCTAACTACAAGTGAGTCTGCACCGTCACTTTTCTGTCCACTCGGAGCTGCAGAATCATTCACAATGCTCTCCAGCAGACTAGAACACAACATAACATACAAACCTGCTGATATCAATACATATAAATACCGCACAACCATGCATAGCAGTAGGAAAGTTCGTACTTGTCATGTGAGGACAGGTCAGGACACTGATCTTCCCCATTTTCCTGCACGGTGCTCCTGGACTCAATATCAGGCGAAGGTGAAAGAAGCGAGACTTCAGACGACATGCTGAGGCTGCTGAATTCTTCTCGGTTGCTGCAAGCAGCTGCAGATATTACAGACCCGCCCGTCTCCTCCTGCTCCGTGATCTCCTGCAGCGTGTTAGCATTCGCAGTCACTATAAAACACAGAAACACGTCAGTCTAGAGAATCCAGTGTGGCATTCCTATTGATGACTTCGTGTCTGGCCCAGCTGAACACTAGGTTTGTTTCTCTTCCAGCCTCTGAGGCCTGTTGATTTGGACGCTACAGGAAGTCTTAACACAGAGGAGCGGTGAGCAGCAGGAATTTCAAGGCTACTTAAACAAAGCTCACCGTTTTCCGCCTCTGATCTCGGTGTTTACAAAGTCACAAGTGACATAACAGGAGGTGGTCATGCTCTATAAAGTTAGTGTTAAAAACACCGGCTGATAAAACTAGTTTTGGGAAATAAATGTTCTAATTTATTATCAAGAAATCTATAAATTACATCTGATGTGTTGGTAAAAGAGACAAAAACGAGCATCACTGTTTTAAAGACAGTTTTAAGTCAATAATCAATGAGACTGGAACTTTTTTATTGTTATTTAGTAGAGTAAACATCCCAAAGAGGGGAAAATTGTGTTTTTGATGTTCAAAATTGTCATTTCTGAGGTTATAGGGCAGAGCTATTCAATTCTGGGCCTCGAGGGCCGGTATCCAGCACGATTCAGTGGTTGAATCACCTGTGCAGCAGCTCAACAGGCTCTGCAGAAGCCTGTTAATCACCTGCTAATTGAAATTAGGTGTGTTGAAGCAGGGTTAAAACCAAAACGTGCTGGATATGGCCCTCAAGGCCTGGAATTGAATAAGCCTTTTATAGGGTTAGGGTAAATTAGGCAGTATTGGCTTGCATTTAGCACCCCCTAGTGTTCATTTACTAGAACCAAAAGCAAAACTTTTCTCCTCGCTGTGCTTTTGTCTTTTTAACACCTTAATCTAACTGTTGAAATGTCTCCCCAGCCTTCATTAGTGTCTACAGGAGCGGTCCATCACAAATCAGCTGTATTCACGATCTAAAACATGCAGGAAACATGTTGGAAGCAGACTGCAGCGCCAGGTGTGTCAGTTCTATTTTTTCGGAGTCCAACAGGTGGCGGCCGCCACTCTGAAGTTACAAGTGTGATATTCTGGTCACAGAGGGCTGTGGGGGCCTGAGTGACATTTCATCAACCCTGTAAAGGGCCGTTTTAGCACGTACTGGCTCAAGAAAATTATTTAAAAATATGAAAAAGTTACCTGGTATGCCTTTAACAGAAAGACATAAAAAGTAAAAGAAAATAATCTGATTAAATCTTGTAAAACCTCCTTTCATCCTCGTGTAGTCAAAATAAAACCCCTTTAATCTGCAGTAGATCAAAATAAGTGCAGGTTTTAAAGCTCTTTGTGAATAAAAGCACTAAAGATGCGTAACAGGATGAGAAAGGATAATATGGTCTACAAATGTAAACCAGCCTAAAAAGATCCTTTTTTTTGTATTTTTTATAAATATTTGGAAATTCCTTTTCATTTCTACTTTACAGTATTTGCTGCATATACAGGACGGGTGGAGTTTCCATTAACAGGACAAAAGGGTCCAGCTGGTCCACACAATCACAGGAAAGTAGATCAAAACTAAAATTATACACAACTACGCTGGGGAACATTAAACTTTATGGGAATAAGCTTCCTAGAAATTGTTTGAGGAACAGAGGAAATAACAGAATGAGGAAAAACGTAATGGGTTTAAGCAAAAATCACATTTATGCAAATAGTAAGAGCGTGTTAAATGAAGTTAAATCAAACGTAATGTGTGAAATAAAAATATATCGATTTCACACAGTGATAGAGTCCATTTGAGTTTTGATTTTTCTTAAATTCAGCACATCTCTAGAACAACCACTTGGTGGCGCAAAAGCCAAAGGAAGACTGAATGGGTCCTAGTTTTCCCAGCTGAAAGGGCCAGCTTTTCTTCAACATCTGATCCAAATTTGTTTAACAGCCACTGTAACGGAGAATAAATCTTGTGGAAAACAAAATAAAGTAAAGACAAACCTCCTGAGAGTCCGTCGTTACTAATGGTCTCTTTGAGGACAGAACTTAGAGAAGTTGGAGGTGGAGGAGCTTTACGTTTGGTTCTCCTCAGCGAAGACTCTCCAGTAGACCATCGGTTCACACCAGCCACCTTCACAACAACATTCACCAACAATCAGATCACGACTGCTTCAAATGACAGGAGCTGTCACAGTCCACCCACCTGATCGCTGTCAAACTGGGGGATCGGCTCAGAGTTGAGTCTCCGACGGATGGCGACGTCTGAGTGACAGCTCTGAGACGCCAGGATTGGGGGCTGGGGGGCGCGTCTCTTCTTTGGCATGTCAAGGATGGTGGGAGAGCCGAGCGGGGATGAGTTGGAGCTGGGTAAGGCCATGCTGAGTGGTCGAGGCTTGCTGACAAGCACGGGGGAAGCTGGAGCGCTGGCTGTTGTTGGCTTTAAAGAACAGACATCCAATCAGAACGTGACGAGAGGCATGTTTCCAAACGACACCGTGAACATTGACCAGCCACAGCACAAAAACCTCCCTCAGAACGTTCAGAACAATTCCATATTCACCTGACTGACCGACTTTTTCTTGCTTCTTCTAAACATGCTGAACATGCCTTTATTTTCCTTCTCCTTCTGATGTTTATCTTTGCCTGGTGTCACTTCTCCTGTAAAACAACAACAACAACAACAAAAAAAAGAAAAGCTGCTGTGAGGAATCAGACAAACAGCAGCTCTGTTAAAGTCAATATTGCAGCTTGCAGGGGACAAATACCAGAACACGCTGAAGAGTTTCGAAACACAGGAGAGTCGGCTTGTCCTGCAGAGAAAACAAGCCTGAGATTTAGTGCACGGCAAACGGCGTTCACAGGGAGGCTCGGAAAAGCTCGGATCCAGGTTTGGGAGAACTCACGTTTAGTGTCTTTCGCATAAACCTCCCGTATTTCATAATCATTTAGGCAGTTGGACAAGTCTAGCGGAGCCAGTGATGTGACATCTCTCAACAGGACTGTAGTCTCCACATCAAATTCACATTTCTCACAAATTGCTGGTAAATGCTCACGGAGTGGAACTCGAGGATTAACTCGTAAAATCGTTTTCTGGGTCTTTTTGTAGTTTATCACCATCCGAACAGTAGCCTGGAGAGGAAACAATGAGACTTTGATCTTTGACTCAACAACAAATGTATTTATTATATTTCTAAACACACCTCAGGCATCTGCGGTCCCGTTTTCTTATTCGAGTCCTCCCCTTTAGGTTTTAAAATGATTTTTTCTGCATCCAGAGTTCCTAGAAGAGCGTTGGGTTTGAGCTTGATGTTGTTCCTGTTGGATGTGACCAGTTCTAAAGTGTGGCCCGATGGGTTCAGGTGATACTGTGCACAAAGTGTCACTAATAGATCCATCAGGGGTGTGCTGAAAGAAAAATACAATTAAAACAGTTAACATTAAAATTAAGATTTTTCAACAAAAAACTGAGTTGAAACAGAATCAACTCACTTATTTTTGCTAAACGGTCATTAAAATTGTAATAAATATTTAATATTTTCTACTAATTAGACCAAAATGCATTTATTCCATGTAATATAATATAAAACATAATAATCATGAAGCTGAAACTATATACAGCATATATTTTTTTGGCTTGAAAAGATGAACAATTGATATGCAAACAAAAGTTACTTATTTTCCTTCTACTAAGTTCATAAATTCAAAAAGAAATTAAAAGCACTCTTGTTTAGCACAATGAGTAGGCCCGTTTCCACTACTTCCGGGTAATTTCACCAGACAATCACGGCACGCCTGTGTCTCCGTTTCACCGGCAGTCCAAAGGAACCATCTTCTGGGACATTTCAGGAACTAACGGAACTGGTGTGTGTCGCTGGGCGGGACTCGAGGTCAACTCATCCTGATTGGTTGTTACTCGGTAGGAAATGACATCGGGAGACGACAAAAACACAGTACGCATTTGTAAAACTGGAAGAGCTGCTGGTGAAGCAGAATGAAAGTAAATTAAAATCGCCATTTCTAAAGTCCCAACATTGAAAAATGCAGCTGAAATCTCCCCACAGCGTCGTCATTTACATCCCGTTATGTCTCAAGGAGCGCTGTAAAAGCGGTGCGTCGTCTGTCGTTGAACGCTACTTTTTTACTTCACACAACTATTCTCCGCGTCTCCTAAATTGATTCAATTATGATGTACTTTGACAGAATGAAACTTTTTTTAATGTCATTAATTTCCATGGACGCCTTTGAGTGATCACTGCTGAAACAGTTCAGTCTTAGCAAAGTCCTAACGGGTAGACTCAAAGGGTGAGAGGACCGAGCCATCATATTTTTCCTGTCACCTTTCCGCCTTCCCGAAATTTCCCGGAATGCCAATAGTGGAAAAACGGCTATTGGTGAAGTCAACAAGAATGTGGGAAAAGAACACTATAAAACAAATGTATGATTATGCATCTTTGCAACAGATTTTGTGAAACAATAATAATGTTAAAATATCTGAAATTCAGCCTCAGAATTCTAACTCTGTTTTAGATGCAAACTGAGCCTCACAGGGAGCAAAGGAATGTAGATTTAATCTCTGCACACTGGATTATTCTGAGCAGGCCAAGGTGCAAAGGATGCCTCTGAGAAAACTAACAGAAAGATTGTGATATCTTATGTAAACTCAGACAGAAAAGGATCATCGGACCTTGCTCTGAAACACACAGACACATGCTGATCTGATTAGTAAATCCAGTCCCAGTTTACGTGTTGAACTGGCTTGCACAAATAAAATATTTTTTTTTATTTCACAAACTCATTTTTTGCCTATGAGAGAGTCAAAATAAAACAAATGCATCGAATAAGTAAAGCTCCTCCACCCATCTGACTCAGCCTAATCAAAGCAGGGCGTCATGTGATGACTTCATCTCCCATCAGCCCCATGCTGTGGAATTTAAATGCAAGAGCAAAACCACCGTGATACCTTCCATGAACCAATGTCCTTTTTTCCACTCCTCCGGGCAGAACCACGGACAAAGAGAGCTCTTTATCGATCAGGTTCTCCTTCTGGTCCATGGTTAAATGAGGGTTTCCTGGGTGCCACTGGGTGAAACCTGAAGAATCCAGCTTCTTCAAGCCTGGCGGGGACGGAGCTTTGTTTTTAGTGGACAGCCTGCAGATAGAAAAGAAAGTGTCAACTGCTGGGCTTGCTCTGCATATTAAAATTAAAATGGTTCTTTCTTTCTGCAGGTTTTATAAAGCAGCACCCAAGTGGTCAGGGCCACTTTGTTTGCAAGTCTCATGACACCCAAGAGGACAGATTTGCTCACTCAGGCTGAAGAACCGACTTTAGATGAGTCATTGGTTTTAATTATAAGTTATCAATAAGTGTAAAGTATCGTAGTGTTTTGCATCGGCTAGGACATTTTTTACTTCACATATTTTCTTTTCCATGTGTTTAAAATGTTTGTCTGCAAGCTACGACACCACACACACATAGATAGAAACATTACACAAAGAAATCCATGCAAACAAAAAAACAATGAAATGCAATCCCATTCTACACCAGCTTTGTGATTTTCTGTAATTAGGTCATCTGATAGACATACATGTGGGTTTTAAATAGAGATTCACAACTTTTGCAACTAAACAGAAACATTATTTCCTTTCAAAAGTGCCGTCGTTGCTACGATAAAAGATTAGCTGCAAGGCCCACTTGCCCAGAGATGAAAAACAGCCGATGTTATGACAGGAAAAAGAAAAGACAGTGTAAACAAGAGATCATATCTGCTGTGGATCCAGAGAGGTTAGAAACATGCAGCCAGTTGGTGAGCACGCTGACAGAAGAGGGTTTTGTAGATCTAGTGCTCTGAATTATGGCCTGTAAAGTCTGACGTGTTGGTCCTGCTTATTCAAACAGAGGAATTCGAGCAATGCGTCACGGTCACGGGCTGCACTGAAGCACGTCTAACAAAGGGTTATTGGTATCTCTGAGGCGATGGATGCCTTTAAACACTTTGAATATTAGATAAATATTCACACAAACGTACTACGGCAAATGTTTATTTTGATTCCAGGTTATTCTGGAACAATTGAGGTAATTTTGGGTATATTATATAACTCAAAAGCTGACACAAAACACAGGAAAGTCATTTTATGCAAATGACAGATAGCTGCAAAATGCATCTAATGCCAAACTAACAATATTAAATAATTGCTATGAATATTAACTCAAAGATATCCAAATATGAAGATTATTCTAAGGGGAATGACAAGATGCAACAGAAACCAGGAACTTCAAAGTCTGAAGTCACAATATATTTTTAATACAACATAACTTTTGGCCTCTTTGATTTTTTTTATTTCAAATGTAAAGTAATTATTAAATCCAATCATTAGTCTGTATTTTTAACTAAATGCAGGTTGTTTTAATAAGGCTAGCATGAGTTATTAATGTGACCTGGGGGGCCAGATGAGGCCGGTGGAACATCTCTTAAGTCCTTATTTATAAACTAAACATCCTAAAATAAATAAATAAAAGTTTTCATTTAATTACTGAATTTCCAGGGAATGAAAACCTACACTCTAAAAAATAAAATGTTGAATTTACTTAACCAAGTAATGTCAACTGGTTCAACTAAACCTAGTTTCTTAAATGGAAATAATAATATACATTTTTAACAGAACATTGTATATTATTATTTATATCTAAGCATTTGGGTTTAGAGGAACCAGTTCACATAACTTCAACATACATTTTTTAGAGTGTATTAAGGTTTTTTTTACTTGTTGCAACAATGAACAACTTCCATGTTTTGGTACGAAATGGACCTAAACTGTTCTTTCAAGATTGCATTGGTGAAACCAGAATTTTAGAAATTAAAATCTACATACAAAAACGAAATCCATTCGACATTTTTTGTCAAAACTGCAGACAAAAGATCTTTGGTGTGTTCTTACTGTGTTTAGTTTCTAATTCCATTTTTGGGTTTTTTTAAAACACAGGAAAGGTTTTTCTTTACCTTGCTGACGTACGTTTCGTTTGCCGACTGCAAAACAACCTCAGAGCTGACGCTGAAGGTGGCGTCACTTCCTATTCCGTTTATCTACCATCAGCGTCAGCTCTGAGGATGTTTTGCAGTCGCAAACGAAACGTACGTCAGCAAGGTAAAGAAAAACCTTTCCTGTGTTTTAAAAAGAACCAAAAATGGGATGCAGACAAAAGATTTCTGTTCCTCTAGGAGCTAAAATCAATCAGCACAACGAAGCCATACCAGACAACTGAAACGGTACGGTTACCAAGAGCTAGTTAACTTGTTTTTGTTTATTCTCCTCTTCTACGTGACGGTAAAGAGTTGAAAAACCTGATTGAAGATAAACAGAAAGAGTCAAGCAAACTCAGCCAAAAGAGAGCTTACCTGTCTCAGATCACACTGGATTGCTGCAGCTACTCTTAAATCCATAAAACAATCCAAATCCCTGCAAAGCCTCTCTAAACATCCAAACTGTCAAAACTCAGTTACAAAACTTACAAAAGTCTTGAGAATCTGACTTTAAGTGGAAAAACCCCTAAAAGAAAATGTATGGCATTTAAACATTACGTTAAATTAGATTTTTTTTAATGAGTAAATGTTCATTCAAGTTAAACTGCATGAGTATGTAGTAAATACACTGAAGGTGGACATCTATTAAATATTCTGTTTAAAATGTTTGAACTATATTTTGTAATTAGCACAGAATAATGTTGAAATTTATATTACTTTGCAAAAGATAAGAGTTCATTAAAAAGCCTTTAGAGCATGCTACTTTTTGAATATGCACAACCCAAAAGATCTAACCCCCTTACTTCAGGTGTTCCCAAAGCCACACCTCCAGAATAAGGAACTCTCAATGTTTGTTCCCAAGGGTCCAGTTTTATGTTCTCAACGCGTCGTTAGCAGCTCTTCTGCCACCATTCCTGATGTAATGCATCTGCGTAACGGTATATTTACAATGCTAGCTAATATAGCTTGGTGTTTATATTATAAAAAAGGAGGCTGTTTTTAACTTTCCCAGTTTAGTCTCAACTTCAAAATTACAGCAACTCAGTGCCACAAACATCTGACAAAACCCCACAAACAAAAGGTAAACACTTCCGGAATTTACCTTGAACCTCATCAGGCTCTCTGTCTTCACTCTGATGGCTACACACACACACACACACACACACACACACACACACACACACACACACACACACACACACACACACACGTTGCCATGGCAACAGGCAGACAGCTCTACCAGGATAGGCTGCATTCACAGACAACAGGTCCGCCACCTAAGCATTTCCCAACAAGAGCAGAGCCAGACTTTAAACAGAACACATAAAAAATTGGATGAAAACATGCAAACACAAACAAAACGGAACATTCAGTCAGTTAAAAATGCCAGCCTGGCTCTAATTCCTGTTCAGCTACTCAAAACCGAGAACAAGTCCTTCATGATGAAATTATTTTTTTTTTTTTGACAACACATTTCTGGTTATTGGTTACTACCGGTGTGTGAAGATCACTTCAAGCCAAAAATGCTGCAGAAATGGCTCATCCACCTTTACTGTTTTTAAAACAAAAACAAAAAACATTAGTTTTGGATTATTGTGATTTTTTTAAAATTAGATAAATCTAACCTATTAAAGGGCGTCTTCCATGTTAAACACATGCTGAAGCCCGGTAACAAGATGGCACCTGTGCTTGGCTTAGCCTCAGTCACCGGCCACTTATTCAAACTTTCCTCCACTAACCTCCTCTTTTCCACCTTGCTCCTGTCTGCGATCCTCTTCAGTAGTGTCCCTGCTACCATCTCCTATGATTTCCAGACTCTTTTATCCTTCCGTTCGTTCACGATCGCCCAAGACGCACCGAGGATGTACCATCCTGTTTGTTTACCTGAGTGGCGCACTGGCCCGGAGCCAAACGACGATTCCAACCAGGGCGCCTCCGGCTACGTTTATCCGGTCCCGGGAAACCGTCGGAGGAAAAGAGGTAAACGAGCAGAAATCCAGGTGAGAATAAGACTTCTCTTAAAGCGTGGTTTATCTAGTAAACATCAACAGGATCTTCTAGCTTCTTGTCCTTTGGTTGGTGACTTGAGCGCCACTTCCGCATTCCCGCCAGGCCGCGTTGCGGCGCGGTTTCTCCATCCCAGTTTTTTAAAGTCAGTTTATCTTCATTCCTCAGTGGTTTCTCCTCCTGTTCCCTCCATAAGTGTTTTTTATAAACACCATGCATCTAACCCTGCTAATTTCCGTCCACTAACTCCAGCTGTTTCTGTAGTTTCTGATTCCTCCACCTCACTCAGCATGGCTCTATTAAACACCCGCTCTGTTAACAATAAGACCTTCCTGCTCAATGATCTAATTCTCTCTAAAAACCTGGATTTTCTGATTCTGACTGAAGTTTGGCAGCAAACATCTGATTATTCTGGTCTGATTGAATTCTGCCCGAGTGGTTATTCTTTTCTTAGCCAGCCCCGGGGTTCTGGTCGTAGTGGAGGCCTAGCTGTTGTTTTCAGAGACGATCTTCCATGTAGCTCTACAACCTCTGGTCACTTTGCTTCCTTTGAACTGCAGCTGATTAAAGTCGGGCGTAAGAACCCGTTCTACTGTGCTGTGGTCTATCGTCCACCTGGTCCAAACAGTTCTTTCCTTCAGGAGTTTAGTGACTTTCTGTTACAACCCCCTCAAGTCCAGGAGGGTATGGGGTTGAAACATAGCCCAAAGTGAGTCATTTAAGGTAATTTCAAATGTTTTTATTTTTAAAGCTCTTCCGGCGGGTCTCCTGCATATGCACCCGGTGACAGAACAACCAAAAATCTCCCTGAAACTCAGGGGAGGGGTCAAAAATCAATAAACAATAAACAGTCTTTTAATGAACAGAAATCAACAGGCAGGAGCTTAAGATAACTAAAACCGCTAAACCAAAGGGCAGGAGGAAGCATGGCCTCAAAACACAGTGTGTCCTTTTAAAATCCACGAGAGAGAGAACTTTCCTTAAAACCAACCACGGTCAGAACACCACTTGGTTTTAAAATATATATCAAATGAGAGAGAGATACGACACTGGGAGTTATTTAGCTCTGTCCACCAGCACACAACCGGGGCTTAAAACCAGTCAGCGGTATCGCACATAAAAAAACCATAATCCCTAACACATTCTGTTAGAACCCAGGAAAGCAAATATTCATCATCCTGAAGCTTTTCTCTGGGGGTGTCGTTGCTACACACGGGAAACAGAAGGCTTCTCGTTCAGCTCAGGGATCAGCATTGGAGTCCCGTCAGAGTTCAGGTCAACTTGTAACTCCAGCGTCTCAGTGCAGATTCTCCGCCCTTATCCAGTTAACACTCTCTTAGTGCCTCGCTCTCAGGTACTCTCCTTCCTCAGCTCTCGTCACCTCTCAATTTACCAGTGACTCAGTTCACCTCCTCTCATCTACCAGTTCAGCCTCCACATCCGCTTTTGTTGGCATCCTCATTAGGGTAACTACGCGCAGCCGTGGTCCGTCAGGGCTCTAGTACGGCACTGTCCATGGTCCTGAAAAAAACGTCTCCCCGAACCAGAGCTGTAACCACACGGCGCGGCCTTCCAGGCCTCCGGGCATAACTGGTGGATGTAACACTTTCTATCCTCCACTGTGAAGCTGTCCAGACTGGTGATTGTTGGTGATTTTAACATCCACGTTGATGATCCCTCTGATCACTTTGCCATTAATTTCTCCAGCCTTAACCCTTTGATGCATGAATTATGAAATCTTCAACCAAGATTTTTTAAACTATTTTTTTCATTCATCTTTAGGTGTGAATGAAACAAATTTCAACAAATATTTTTATGACATATAATAATTTACAAATAATTTATTACATGTCCACCTTGGTGGACAGTGTGCATTCTGAACATGAAATATGTTGGCTTGACTTACTGAAGTCCAAATGGAGGGGCTCACGTGCAATAAAGTCTTCAACAGCTGTGCTTAATAGCAAAAATAAATAAATAACAATTTTGCATACCTGTCCACTGTAGTGACAATTATGCATCAAAGGGTTAAGGTTGGTTTATGCTTGACGCGTTCGCGAGGTTCGCACGGCTCCGCGCGGCGAAATTGCGTCATTTTAACAACCACGCCCTTCCACCGCGCCTCCGCATGGCCCAAAATTTCCGCACAGCGCACCTAGGAAATTTTCTAACGACAAGGACAGTCGGACGTGGAAAAACATGGCGGACTGGCAAGAACTAGTATGGCAGAGGTTCGTAAATACAGACATTTGTATGATTCAGCTCTCAGAGATCACCGTGATCAACATGTTGTTAATAATTCTTGGAGAGAAATAGCTTGTACTGTCGGAAAAGACAAGGACGCTGTTAAAAAATGCTGGAATGCCATGTTGTAAACAACAATAATTTTTACTTCTACTATGGTGTAGTGTTGGATGCATGCCGTAGAGCTCCATGCTGCCCCGTTCAGTTTGGGAGAATATTGGCTCGCCGCAGAGACAAGCCGCATGAACCACAAACGCTGAAAGTTGTGAAGCGCGCTCCAGCCGCGAGCCGCATCACCAAGCGGAAAGTGAATGTGTCAAGCATAAACCAAGCTTTATGGAGTCCTTCAGCTTTACCCAGCATGTTTCTGGCCCCACACACACCAGGGGGCACACTCTAGACCTTGTTTTTACCCTGGGTAAGTGCTGACAGTGTTTGTCTTGAGGACATTTATAATTCAGATCACCATTGCATTTTCTTTAACTTGTCAGTTTCTGCGTCCCCACCTCCTGCTCGACGTATGGTTAGTTCTCATTTTCTTAATGAGAGCACAGCTAACAATTTTTCTGCTGCTTTTGATCCCCCCCTGTTCTTCTGATAACGACCCAGATTCCTTAACTTCTCAGTTTAACGAGCACTGCCTCTCCATTCTGGACATCTGTCCTGTCAGAACCAGATCAGTTCCTGCAGTGAACCCTACTCCCTGTTTTAATGACAGCCTTCGCAGCCTGAAGCGCCAATGCAAAAAAATTGAGTGCTTGTGGAAGAAAACCCATCTCCACGTCCATCTGCTGCACCTAAATAATCTTCTGACATCCTTTAACTCTGCAGTCAGAGACGTGAGGGTAGCCTATTTCTCCAACCTGGTGTCCCAGACCAAAGGGAACCCCAAGGTGTTGTTTAACACCATCAGCAGCATCGTGTCTCCTGCCTCTCCTACAGCCTCCATCCACTCTGTTGCAGACTGTGAGAACGTTCTGTCTTTCTTTGTGGACAATGTCAATAAGGTTAGATCTAGCATCTCTCCTTCAGCCTTATCGCCGCCTCTCCCGACTCCAACCAGGCCCATCATCCTAGATATATTTGCTCCTGTTTCTTTGCCTGAGTTAACCAAACTAGTTAACTCTATGAAGACCTCTGCATGCATCTTACCCTCATCTTTGTTTAAAAGTGCTTTTCAGTCCATCGGTCCCAGCATGCCCTCTATAATAAATGCTTCTCTGGTTTCTGGTCAGGTCCCTGCTTACTTTAAGAATGCTGTAATCCACCCGCTCCTTACAAAACCGAGTCTTGACGCCTCTCTCCATAGCAGCTTCAGACCCATCTCTAAACTTCTGTTCATCTCCAAGATCTTGGAAAAGGTTGTGGCTAAACAACTCACAGCTGCTCTTGATGAACAGAACATCTATGATAGCTTCCAGTCAGGTTTTCTTAGAGCTCATTCTATTGAAACAGCTCTTCTTGGGGTCTCTAATGACCTTCTGACTCACAGTGATGCAGGGAACGGTTCTGTTCTGGTCCTGCTGGACCTGACTGCAGCCTTTGACACTGTTGACCATCAGCTGCTACTTGAGAGGCTGACAGACTGGGTAGGCCCATCAGGAACTGCTCTGGAGTGGTTATATTTTTCTGAGCACTCCTTTTCTGTGGCCGTCTCCAAGTTTAGGTCCTCCACCACCTCCCTTACCCAGGGTGTCCCACAAGGTTCTGTGCTGGGGCCTCTGCTCTTCCTCCTCTATCTGCTTTCTCTTCAGCACATCCTGAGCTCCTTCAAAGGAATCTCCTACCATCTTTATGCAGATGACATCCAACTGTACATCTCCTTTAAGCCCCATGAGATGTCTAAGCTGCAGCTGTTGCACACCTGCTTAGACTCTATTAAAACCTGGATGGCTGGGAGCTTTCTACAGCTGAATGAAGAAAAGACTGAGATCCTCATCTGTGCCCCAGACAAGCTGGTTCCCAAAGTCAGAGACTCTCTTGGTCAGCTTGCTTTTCACACCAAACCTTCTGTCAGGAATCTTGGCGTGACCTTTGAACCAGCTCTCACCCTGGATTCTCGTGTCATCTTGTTCGTTCTTCCTTCTTCCATCTCAGGAACATTGCAAAGCTGAGTCCCATTCTGTCCCGCTCTGAACTTGAGACTGTTCTCCACACCTTCATCTCCTCCCACTTAAGACTACTGTAACTCTCTTTTCACGTGTCTGAGCAGAACCTCCCTGAACCGTCTACAGGTGGTTCAGAACGCCTGTGCTCGGCTTCTGACCAAGTCCTCCAAACACACCCACATCACCCCGCTTCTCCTCCAGCTTCACTGGCTGCCAGTCAACTTCAGGGTACATTTCAAGATCCTGGTTCTGGTCTATAGGGCCTTACATGGACAAGCACCATCTTACATTGGTGATCTTCTTAGTCCCTACACCCCCAGCAGGTCCCTGAGGTCCAGTGATAAAAGCCTACTGGTTGTGCAGGGCACCAGGCTAAAGACCAAAGGTGACAGATCATTTCCTGCTGTGGCCCCCAGACTCTGGAACTCTCTCCCAATGAGCCTGAGATCAGTGGACTCAGTGGTCTCCTTCAAAAAGCAGCTGAAGATTCACTTGTTCAAGCTGGCTTTTGTATGACCTTCTTCAACCTCTCTCTCTTTATTCTGCTCTCCCCACCTATTCCACCTTCCTCAGGATCCACTGATTTCCCTCTTTCCTATTCACTCTCTCTCTTTCTTAACATTTTTCTTTTAAATCGCAATTGCTTATTCTTGCTCATTTTAAATATATTTTAAAACATTTTCTAAGTGCTTTTTTATATTTTTACATTTTTTGTTTTTGTGAAGCACCTCGTGATTTTTACCTTGAGAGGCGCTATAGAAATAATATTTTCGTCTTCTTCTGATATTGTAACAGGTCTAAACTTTATATTTTCATTTCATTGTTGTTTTTATCTTTGTTTAATTGCAAGTTTAACTTGGGTTTGAGAAAGGTGCCCTCAAATAAAATTTATTATTATTATTATTATATTATATTTGAGGAAAAAAAAAGGTGATATTACTGTTCCAACTAGGCTCTCATAGCTCATTCATGATCCTAGCTCATTCAGGCAAACAGTGCCTCTTGCTGGACACCAAAAGTGACGTTGTTCAAGGAAAATGTTCTTGACTGCTCAGGATAAAAAGGGATTTATTTATGTTAAATACTAAAGGTGCACAGCCATACAGTTTTGAGCCAGCAGCAAGAGTTGATGGGAATCAGCTAAACAGGGATAATTCATTTAAATGGTGAAAGAAGAGCTGCTGAACCGTGGGAATTTCAAAATGCACACAAACTTGGTAACGCCAGTGGTAAGAGCATCTTTTATTTGAATATATTTTGACAGAAACTTGTCCCCTGACATATTGCATCAAGCACGTTTCCATACAAATAATTTTTGTTCTCAAATTTATGAGTTTTGAAGGTAATTAAATCATAATCGCTGCAATGTTTCCAGTTTACTAAATGGTCTAAAATCCTCACATGAGAGCTGCTTTACTAGTTTCTCATTACATTTACATTACAAATCACAACATTACACTCAACAGAAAGTAGCCCCACATTCAAACAGGGATCAGAATAAAAAGCGGGTCTACTTTGGAAGAAGAAAGTTTACTTTTGAAATCACTATAAATGTACTATTTTTATGAAACAAACAGCTAGTTGTCACATGAGGTGGGAACAAGGTGAAACAAAAAGGAAATACGTAGAGGTGACATTGAGCGCTGGAGTGTACCACTTCGCTGCCATATTGGCTAGGTCCCTCACTCCAAAACCTGAATCTGAATAAGCATCTATGCCTGTTTTTGTGCACTCAGTGGTTCCAACATCAGTACAGTACTGTTGAAAACAGATTACGAGAGAATACTATTGACTTTACTAGCCTAATGAATGCACTGGGGCGACTGGTGACCCATCCAACATGGCGGCCCGCAGTTACACCATCAACATATATACTGGACAATGCGTTTCCATAGGCACCAATAATACGTTTTTAAGCCAAAATGGGAGGTGGCCACCACCACCATTTTGACTGTGTCACAGGCTCCATCAAGCCCAGACAATTCCACAAAAGGGAAAAGACGTGGCGGTAAGGCGTTTCCTGTTTCAGGTTTTCAGTGTTGCACTGCGTGTATTTGTTTGGTGTTTGGGGCTTGCTAAAACTGATTTAATTTCTCTGTACCAGGATATCTTTGACTTATTGTAGCACATAAGCACGCTAAAACACACATTTTCTGTTGTTCCACCTAGTTTTTAGGGAACCATTTGAGTTCTTCGCACACAGTTTATTTGATGTTGAACAGCTTGCTCGTCCAGTTAGCTCAGCCTCAGCATGGCTATGGCTGCTTCTGTCTCTGCTTCTCAGTCTCCTATCTCTTGCTCTCTGTGTCAGATGTTTAGTTACTCCTCAGCCTCCTTTAGTGATAATGGTATGTGTAATAAATGTAGCATTTTTGTAGCTTTGGAGGCGAGGGTGTCGGAAGTGGAAGCCTGGCTCCGCGCTGTTGAAAAGCCCATAAACAGCCATAGCTACTTAGCTAGCACAGGGCTAACTAGTCCAGAACCACCCCGTAGTGATCCTCCAGCAGAACCCGAGCAGCCGGGACCTACGGCCGGCTGGGTGACGGTACGCAGGAAGCATAGAACCCAGCCTATGGGGCACCACCAACCCGTCCACGTTTCTAACAGATTTTCCCCGCTCAGTGACGCACCCACTGACAAGCCGACTCTGATCATTGGCAGCGCCATAGTCAGAAACGTGGCATTAGAGCCTCCAGCAACCATAGTTAAATGTTTACCTGGGGCCAGAGCGGGCAACATTAAATCTTACCTGAAACTGCTGGCTACTGATAAGCGTGAATACAGTAAGATTGTTATTCACGCTGGTGGTAACGCCACCCGGTTACGCCAGTCGGAGGTCACTAAAATTAATGTTGCTTCGGTGTGTAAATTTGCCAAAACAATGTCGGACTCCGTAATTTTCTCTGGCCCCCTGCCTGATCGGACCAGTGATGACATGTTTAGCCGCATGCTGTCCTTTAACCACTGACTGTCTAGGTGGTGTCCTGAAAACAACGTGGGCTACATTGATGATTGGAAAACTTTTTGGGGAAAACCTGGTCTGATGCAGAGAGACGGCATCCATCCCTCTTTGGATGGAGCAGCTCTTCTTTCTAGGAACATGGCCAGTTTTATTAGTGCTCCATGACAACCCAGGGTCCAGACCAGGAAGCAGAGTCATAGTTTAACACACCCCTCTGCAGCTTCTGTACCCACCCACTACCCCATAGAGACAGTGTCCTGCCCACAGCCCAAATCACACAGATTAAATATCAGGCTTGATAAAGCAAATCATGGAAATCTCAAATATTAGAACAAATTCAACTGAGCAGAAAATTCACAAAATTAAATGTGGGTTATTGAACATTAGGTCTATTTTTTCTAAGAATTTGTTAGTTAATGACTTGATTTGAGATAATCAGATTTCTTTGCTCTCTCTCACAGAATCCTGGCTGCAGCAAGAGGACTGTTAGGTTAAACGAGTTGACTCCTAATTATCTAAATCATCATATTGCTCGAAGAACAGGGCGAGGAGGAGGAGTAGCGACCATTATTCATTCTGACTTATTAATCAATCCCTTACTAATTAATAGCTACAGTTTGTTCGAACATCTTATTCTTAGTTTTCCTAATCCAGATTGCGAAACTGTAAAACCACTCTTGTTTGCAGTTTTATATCGTCCACCAGGCCCTTACTCTGAGTTTTTGGATCAGATCTGATTTTTTATCTGATTTGGTGCTAAATACTGATAAGGTTATAGTGGGGGATTTTAACATGCATGTGGACATTGAAAATGATAGCCTCAATGCAAGCTTTAGTAATATCTTAGACTCAATTGGTTTTACTCAAAGAATACATAGCTCCACCCACTCCTGCCATCATACATTAGACCTTGTGCTGACCTTATGGCACAGAGTGTGAGGAAATAATGATCTTTCCACATAATCCAGTCCTCTCGGACCACTTTCTGATAACCTTTGAGTTTTTTATAACCAAGTTCTCGAGACATGAAAGTAAATTTCACTATAGTCTGTCTCTATCTGACAATGCTGTTGCATCTTTTAAATCAACTGTTCCATCTTTACTGTCCTCAGCATCTCAGAGGAAAGTAGCAGAGGGCAATATTTTCATTTCTAGCCCCTCACAAATTGATGCCTTAGTTCATAATGTTACTTCATCTTCACGTGTGGCCCCTTTAAAAAAAGACTAATTAGGGACAGGAAGTTGGCTCCCTGGTTTCATTCTCATTTACGAGCTTTAAAACAAAACTCTAGAAAATTGGAGAGAACGTGGCGCTCTACGCACCATGAGGAGTCCTACTTATCCTGGAAAAATAGTCTTGTGCTTTATAAAAATAAGCTTCGACAAACTAGAACTGCTTATTTCTAAGCGTTAATTGAGGAGAATAAAAATAATCCTACATTTCTTTTCAGTGCAGTTGCCAAACTTACACAGAATCATAGCTCTGAACCATCTATTCTCAGCAGCAATGACTTCATGGGATTTTTCACAAGTAAAATTAATTCTATTAGAAACTAAATCTTTAGCATCCTCACTAATGTGATGTCTTCTTCCTCAGTAAGTGAGGCCGCATCAGAGGTAACTGTAGAATCTGATCTGTGTTTGAACCGTTTTGATCCAGTTGAGCTTTCAGAGTTATCGAAAATATTAGCTTCATCTAAACCTTCAATTTGCATTTTAGATCCAATCCCAACCAAAATATTTTAAGATGCATTTCCTTTGGTTACTGCCCCATTCTAGGTATAATCAATCTATCCTTAGTAAATAGATATGTACCACAGGATTTTAAGGTTGCTGTAATCAAACCTTCACTTAAGAAGCCTTCTCTGGATCCAGATGACCCAATGAATTATAGACCAATATCTAACCTTCCATTTTTATCCAAAGTCCTGGAGAAAATAGTGGCCATCCAAGTATGTGAGCGTTTAAACACTAATGTTCTGTTTGAGGAATTTCAGTCTGGTTTTAGAGTGTATCACAGCACTGAAACTGTGTTAGTGAGAGTTACAAATGATATTCTCATGGCCTCAGATAAGAATCTTGTGTCTGTTCTAGTCTTGTTAGATCTCAGTGCTGCCTTTGACACAGTAGATCACAATGTTCATGTAGAAAGACTTGAACATGTTGTAGCAATCAAAGGAACAGCGTTAGGCTGTTTTAAATCCTACCTGTCTGATAGATTTCATTTTGTAAATGTACATGACAAACCTTCTTCATACTCCATGGTTACTTGTGGAGTACCAGAGGGTTCAGTGCTTAGACCAATTCTTTTTACTCCCAATATGCTCCCAATTGGTAAATTCATTAGACAGCGTGGGATAAACTTTCACTGTTATGCTGACGATACTCAGTTTTATTTATCCATTAACCCTGATGAACCTAATCGGTTAGGTAGATTATAGGCTTGTCTTGAGGACATAAAAAATTGGATGACTCTAAACTTTTTGCTTTTAAACCAAGACAAGACGGAAGTTCTCATCTTTGGACCAGAAATCCAGAAAAGGAAATTGCTTGGCCAATCACCTGACCTGAATGGCATTACATTAATCTCTGAGAACAAAGTAAGGAACCTTGGTGTTATCTTTGACCAGGACATATCATTCAAATCCCAAGTTAAACAGGTTTGTAGGATTTCCTTTTCCCACCTTCGGAATATTGCTAAGATCAGAAGCATCCTTTCCAGGAGTGATGCTGAAAAACTAGTTCATACATTTATTAAATCAAGACTGGATTACTGTAATTCATTACTCTCAGGAAGTCCACAGAATGTAGTTAAAAGTCTTCAGCTTGTCCAAAATGCTGCAGCTAGAGTTCTGATGAGAATTACAAAGAGAGATCATATCTCTCCTGTCTTAGCTTCCCTTCATTGGCCACCTGTTAAATTCAGAATAGATTTTAAGATCCGCCTTCTCACATATAAAGCTCTTAATAATCAAGCTCCATCATACATCAGTGATCTGATTGTTCCATACGTTCCTAACCGAGCACTTCGCTCTCAGACTGCAGGTTTACTGATGGTTCCCAGAATATCTAAAATTAGGATGGGAGGCAGATCTTAAATGGGCCATTCCCATCTGTACCAGGTCGGCCCGGTCCGGGTAGCCCCAGTCGACCCCAGCTTGGCCCGGTTGATTCCACACATCCTTGTCTTAAGCCCATGTGGGCTGATTCTACCCACCAATCAGAGGCTTGCTCTAATGGAAGGTGTGAATTTGCTGTCAGCAGTGGGTGTGTTAGCCCTGGTCGGCCTGAAGCAGACCCCCTCGAGAAGAGGGCTGAGAATGAGCCTTGGTTGGCCCGGAAAAATACCAGGCCACCCAGATATGTAAACAACCTACGATACCCGGCCCGGGCCGAGCCGGTACAGATGGGAATGGCCCATTAGTTATCAGGCTCCTCTCCTGTGGAACCAGCTCCCAGCCTTAGTCAGTGAGGCAGACACCTTGTCTACTTTTAAGACTAGGCTTAATACATTTTTATTTGATAGGGCCTATGGTTAACATTAGATGTTAGCCTAGATCTGGACAAGTGGGGGAGTAGAGGGAGGTGGAGTGTACAGTCGGTAAAGACGGCTCTCCCTTGCCCTGCCTCCAACATGCCTCCATCTAAAAAGGTTAGGTTATCTAGAGTTATCTCTGTAGTTATGCTGCTATAGGCTTAGACTGCTGGAGGATACACTGACCACTTTTCACACTCGACTACTTTCTTTTACAATCTGCTATTTAACTGTATTTTCTGCAATTTCAGCTAACTATATTTTTTCTCTAAGTGTTTTTCTCCCCAGAAGAAGCTACAATGATGTTCTGCTGAGCTGTGGTGGCCTCATGGAGGGGGCAATCATCTAGCACACTGCTGCTAACCACTTAAACATTCTCCCTCTCCTGATAATAACTTTTTGCTTTCCTTGACATTGTATGTGCTACTGCTAGTAGCGATGGGTACCGAATTCAGTACTTTTTAAGGTACAGACTGAATTCCACAGTACAGACTGAGCACCTATTCACGTCAATTGAAACGGTGCCTCGTTTCAGTACCAGTCATTCATAACGAGAACTTCCCTAGACAGCTGCACATGCCCAAGAGCGTAATGTTGTCGGTCGCTGCGAGCAAGTTGTAAACAGAGCAGCATGGTAGAAAGAACGCACGCTAAAGCTTGGGTCCACTTTACTAAATGTAACGGGTAACTGGGTGATGATGAAACCCACGACAACAAGTGAGACATCCTCATCTTAATCTGCTCCAGTAGGTAAATAAAATGTTTAAGATAACGTTAGCTTGATTTGTTAGCTTCCGTTTCGCTAATGGTGCCTTCGCTTTCTCCTCGGAACTCCGAATTTTCGACTGGATGAACATGAAAGCGTTCTAAAGTTTGGCTTCACTTTACTAAATGCAACGGGTGATTGGGTCAAGATGAAACCAGCGACAATGATCTAAGTGTGAGGCATCATCGTTTTAATCTGCTCCAGCAGCTAAATAAACTGTTTAAGATAATGTTAGCTTGAAAAATTAGCTTCCATTGCCACCATTGTTATCAGCTAATGGTGCGTTCGCTTTCTCCTTGGAAATTCTAACTTCCCAGTAGGAAAAATCAAAGAAAAAGGACGGCAAAAGGAATGAAGATACACAGTAGATTTAGTTCACAGTAAAGATGTTTGCTTCAATTTAATTATCAGCTTATAAAACTACAAGGACGATGTTAAAATACAAACAGTTGTATGTTATTTATCATGATATTTATCAAATATGGTTATATATTGAGAAAAATATATATTTTATTATAAAAGAGAATTAAAATATTAAACACTCAAAAGTATCTAAAATTGGTACCGTTAAGTACCGATATCAATTCCTAGGTACCGGGAATTAGTACTGAATCGATTCAAATGTCAAAGGTACCCATCCCTAACTGCTAGTTTACCCGTTTAATTATAGATTCACTAGGATAAATACAATAAAGTTTATCTCTCGCCAAATAGAATATTTACTAAGAAATCCCAATGCAACCATAGACACATTGCTTGGTGTGTGTGTGTGTGTGTGTGTGTGTGTGTGTGTGTGTGTGTGTGTGTGTGTGTGTGTGTGTGTGTGTGTGTGTGTGTGTGCGTGTGTGTGTGTGTGTGTGTGTGTGTGTGTGTGTGTGTGTGTGTGTGTGTGTGTGTGTGTGTGTGTGTGTGTGTGTGTGTGTGTGTGTGTGTGCTCTGTCTTCTCGATCCCAGTGAGTCGTGGTGGATGGCTGCTTATACTGAGCCAGGATCCTCAGGAAGGTTTCTTCTTGTTAAAAGGGAGTTTTCCTCTCCACTGTCACTATATGCTTGCTTAGTATGAGGATTGCTGTAAAGTTACTGACACTAATCAGTGACTTGATGCAATTTGCTGGGTTCCTTATATGATTGGCTTAATGAACTGACCTGGATTGGAATGTTTATTATGTAAAGTGCCTTGAGATGACTTGTCATGATAAGGCTCTATGTAAATAAAATTGAATTGAATTGGTGGAGCTGGGGGTGGGGCTGAAAGGCTGGGATCAAATGACGACACCCGTCGAACTGAAGCGATGTAGCTAAAAGCTAACCCAAAGCTAACGCGGAGGTGGGAGCTAAGCAAACTGAGGTAGCTGCGTAGTTACAACTGGAGTTAACTGTGCACAACACCAGAGCTTCTGAGTCAGAGATACGCCGGGCTGACCGCTGGGTAAAACCGGGTGGAACACAGAGGTCTCCGAGAGCTCCACAAGCCGGCAGCCGCACAGCAGACAAGCGCCGCTGCGATCTGAGATGCGCAGAGCTGCAGCTGAAGGGAGTCCATACCAATAGTCGGAACCCAGCTCCACCAACATGTTATATTTCAATTAGGGCTGCAACAAACGATTATTTGGATAATCGATTAATCGGATGGGGTCTCGACACGATTAATCGGATTACATGGAGAAATTCTTAAAAACTGCTAGGGAAACGTTATTTCTCTCCTTCTTTCACTTTATTTAACACAACATTATTAGAAAACAGTTCAATAGCAGAAAAACAACATGCCATCACCTAAATTGTCTTATAAGGTGTATAGACAGAGACCCTAAGCTACATCTATCTGTGACCTAAAATGCTTGGTCCAAGTTAAACAGCTTAAGGGCAGTTCTCATCTGTTTTGTTTGATCTCATCTGTTAACATTTATTTTAAATGTAATTAAACATAGGCTGTGAATTAATCAAAATTGATCACTATTTCCAAAACTGACTGAAAAAATACCAAATAAAACAAAAGTAAATGAATGCCATCCTCCTTGCAATGATGCCCTGGGCAACTGCCATAAAGTCACATCAAGAAATGCTGCTGATCATTCCAATGATCCCAAATAGACTCACATTAGGCCACATGAAAGCAACTGAACCCAAAAATATATTAACCAGTATATAACTGCACTCTCACACAACACGCCTGCAGCAACAGTTAGGACTCCTCCCTCCCTTTTAAAAGCATTTTTGCTTCTGAGGACATTGTGGTTGTAAAACCACATGCTAGTAGTCTGGCCCCGGTGTGATCAACCAGTTTCTGCGGGAATGTGACGGCGGAACCAGGGCCAGATTAACACTTTGTCGTACCCTGGGCAAAAATATTCAAGGGCTCCATCATCACGACCCAAGGATCACCATAATGTGGTCACATACAGAATATTTTACTGTAATATGCAGTAAATATACTCAATACTTGAATGCCTGACAACACGTAACCCGCCCAGAGTAACCTGTGACCCACCTCGTGTGGACTGACCAATGAGGAGAGGGTCTTAACTTGAGGCCCTCTCTTCATTGGTTAGTCTGCATGAGACTGACTCTCAACTGACATTCATTCGTAGGCAGCGAAGCGTCTCTGTGCAGCGCAAAAGCCCGGGTGGACTGTTTGTTTAATATAGGGTGACCATATTTCCATTTCCAAACAAGAGGACAGGGGATCTGTGCCTATGACGTCACACTATGGCAACGTCACACAAACCATGTTGGGACCCATTTTTTGTAAGAACTAAATTAATATCAGATTCTGCCAATTAAAGGGCTCTAAAACAATTAATATGTAAATATTTTGCATATTTAATGCAAAATCTAATTTTTCTGCTTTAGTACTGCAACAAGGTTTTATTAATAATAAATTATTATACCTTTTGTTTTACTACAGCATCGGTAAGCTTCCTGTGCACAGATGATTAAGGATGCTTGTTTCAGCTGTGAGATTAGACGATAGGATCAATGAAAAAATAAGTTGTCACACACTCCATGGAAACTTTCAGAGAATCCACAAAAAGTGGCTTTCAAATGGTTTTGTTACTTTTTGTAAGTTTATAAAAGAAGCAGATGAGACAGCATGTCTGATAATTTAGTTTTTCATCTGATAATATTAGAACATGTCAGTAATGTCTGAGGGGCTTTTATAAACACCATATAACTAACACTACTGGAGAGGGCATGAATTACACAGAGGCTTCTGGGGAGCCCAGTTATGGGGGGGGGCATTTTGCCTTGGCCCCCAAAATGTCTTGAAACGGCCCTGGGTGTATGACTGAGTTTTGAAGGTGATCTGAATTGTATCAGATGTATAAATATGACATGTGTATAACTTATTGTTTTTTACTGGTAAAAACGTGTCATTTGACTTTTCAACACTTTGTTTTGTTTTCTTGTTTTTATTGAACTATTTTCCTGTCCTGTCTGTCTCTCATCTTCCTGCATCTCCTCATAATTCTCCAGAAAATCTGTTGCCTGGATTCTTACCTTTTCACCTCATCAGTTACTTTTGAGCAGATCAAAGGGATCTCCTGACCGAAAAGCTCAGAGCGCGTTTTCGATGCTGCGTGAGGTGACATCACCACAGCACAGGTGATGAGCTCCGCAGTAGCGAGCTTCAGGCACAAATAAGACAGAAAATAGAGAACATGTGCGGACATGAACGATCGTGTGCTAATTATAGTTTTTTGGTTGCGCCACTTTGAGAATGGACCGTGCGCTGGAAGCAGCTGCCTGGATCGCTGCGCGACAATGCAGAACCGGTTCGCAGCAGCGCAAATCTGCCGGCTCTCCCTCGTGCTGATCTGCCGGTACCGGCTCTCCCTCACGCTGATCTGCGGCTCTCCCTCGCGCTGATCTGCGGCTCTCCCTCGCGCTGATCTGACTTGCTCTGGTCTGCGCGCAACGGCGGGCGGGAAGGGGGGGGGCGCTTTTGGAAGAGTTGTGCGACACAATGAATCGATGACGCAATTCGTTGCCAACGCTTTTAGTAATCGATTTTCATCGAATTTATCGATTAGTTGTTGCAGCCCTAATTTCAATCCATTTTAAAAAATGCAGCGTTATGTTAAATGCACTGGGTTTTACCCTATTACATTTAAATTCCATGGTTAAACAGTACATGTTAAAATCTAAGCTCAGCAGAGACCTAAAATACATAAATATAATTTTACTTACAAAAAGAAATGAAGTGGAGACTCCTTGGATGCTCTATTAGTGCAATAAATGCCACAGCAAGTCATTTTGTCCAACAATTACACAAATAATATCCAAAAAATAACGCACAAACGCTACAACTACTGGTCTAAGTTGAGAGACTGAAAATGACGGAACAGTTTTCAGGCGAGGCCGATGTTCAGGCTGAGGCCTTTCCCCGGAGCTAGCTCTGCGGTCACGTGGGTCTGATGCTCATTAATTATACAGAAGTTTAGGCTTTTAATACACTTAAACAGAAGATTGACAAAAAAAATTCATCCCCCTCAGAGTTGTCATGAGTGTAAACTATCAAACCTAAAACATGTTTTGGTACCAGGCCGTAAACATGTTTATTTCTGCTGTGAAATTGGTAGTTTTAACATGGGAGTCAATGAGGATTTGCTCGCTTCTGACACCAGCCCCCAGCGGATGAGGGTGGAGCTGCAATTTTTCTCACTTCCGTGTTGGCTTCATTTGCAGACCCGAATTATGGGACTTGAGTAACACCAGTGTGGACAGAAAGCCCCATCCCATGTTGCCTCTCCGTTTATATGACTTGGAAAAATAATGTGCATTTTTTTAGGGAAGCCTGCTCACTTCCCATGATTTAGTATTTTTAAACACCTGCTAGTTACCTGAAAACCTGGAAGGATCACCAAGGTAACTTTTGGACCTTAGATGATGTTTTTCTACCATTTTAAAGAACATTAAAGATGCTCTATAAGTCAGGCTAAAATCAAAAGAGTGCTTATTTAGCCCTGATCTGCTCTAAACATCATAATCTGTGTACACTATCACAAACAGGAAGATGTTTGGTCCAGTTATGCTCAAACATCAACTAATTTTTTTCTTTCAGGTTGTGATGATCTCTTTCAGAGAAACCGTGTCTTTCTGCCAAATTCGGCCATCTGAATTTGCTGTTGTGAGATCAATCTGTCACTTTTATCTAAATAAGAAAAAGACCAAAACAGAGTGGTGCAGCGTTTACAGCACTATGAAAGGCCATGTCAACAACAGCTGGGTCAAAAACTTTTCATGTGGGACCACCGCAAACAGAATGACATTTTCTCTCACGAGTCAACATGAACACAAGCTAAGCTCCCACTTGCATTCGGGGCATGAGGGCAAAGCCCTGACTTCATGTTTGAGTCTAAACTTGTTTCTGTTTCCTCACATTTTAAAGACATTGTGAAACACACATGCGTTGTGATTCAGCTTGCATGATGAACAGAGAAAACTGGTAAACTGAAAAAAAGATGCCCCAAAGGTGCAAAACACTAAAAAAGTAATAAAAAGCTGGAAAAATCAAAGCAGTATGCACACACACATTAAATGGGTTTGGAAGTGAACTATCTGATTATTTATTAAATGCATTTTCATTTTAATATATATATTTTTTTTAATTTTATTTATTTATTGCAATGCTTATCAGCCTATTTAAGATTACCCCCCCCCGAAACAGGCGTTTAACACATTCTTACTGAAAACTCGACAATGCCCACCTCAGGGTCTGTGTCATCACAGATGTGTTTTTAAATAGTCACCTCGGGCAGGTGATGAACACAGTGGTGTGTGTGTGTGTGTGTGTGTGTGTGTGTGTGTGTGTGTGTGTGTGTGTGTGTGTGTGTGTGTGTGTGTATTATCCATGCGTGTCTGTGTTGGTGTGCTGCTGAATGAGGTGGGACATGCTGCAGCTTGACTGTGCTGATGCCTCATTCACAGGCTTCCCCTTGGAGCTCCAACACCCACAAACAAGCCCATTCAACAACCTCAGAACACACTTTGCAGACATGATCACCAGCAAATAACAGGTTGGCTGTCGCTGGGTCATTTCCTACACTTTGTCATAAGATCAACTTGTGATCTCTCACAGAGGGAAAACAAACGTTTTGTCCCTTAAATAAAAGGCATTCCGAGTTGCTTTGATAAACAGAAACTCTTGGAAATGCAGCCACAAGATGTGAATATTACTAGACAACATGACCTATTATTAAAACAATTTTAAAAATACATTAATCAAGTGAAATGGCGTGTTGCATTTGTAAATTCATTTTTCTATGATTTCCTAAGGCATAACATTTACTGAAAACCTTGAAAAGATGAAAAAAGGTGCTCCTTCTTGCATTAAAATACCTCAAATACTTCTTTAATCAGGTGTGACAAGACAGAATGAAAGACAGAGGGAAAAGGTGGGAATGTGAGGAAATCTGGCTTTTTGAATTTTTTTTACATAAATCTGCTGAGAAGAAAACAACATTTAACCAGACATTCTGGTTCATCTATTAAAAGTCCTACACATTAAATAATAAAATGATAAAAAGATAAATAGCACCACTGGCAGAAATGACTTTCCCCTGAGGCAGTATGTGAAGGATTAGCAGAAATGCCTTCTGTGGTATGCTAGCAGCTGCTGGGTAGCAACATGGCCCCTTGGGGAATGATGGGTTTAAGTTCAAATGCTAAAAAAAAAATTTCTTATTGAATATTTTCCTCCAGTCACACTTTCAGACAACACCATTTATTTTAGGAAGCAGGAGCCACAACTAAAAGCTCCACTGACCATAAACACAAGTCCACTAGCTGTAGCTCAGCTATATACAGTCAGATGTACAGGCTTTAACACGCCACAGAGCAGCAATACACCCTCCACATCGAGTCAGAACACACACAGTGAGTGATCAGTCTATGTGGGAAAAACTGTACCCAAAAGCGTTTTAAGTTTGTTCGAGAAATCACTGCATAAAACAGCAGACTCAGAAGTTTGGAAAGCAGGTGACAGACCTGCTTTTCCACTCTTTCTGCCAGGACTTCCTTTCCTTACCTTTCTACCCAGGGCTGTTCTTGCTCACATAAATTCCACTCTGCTGTGATCTTCCATGAGTAGCCAAACAGACTCAACTCTATCAGCATAGCTTTAAAACAGTCCACCTTAATGCCACGCCCAGATCCGTGACATCAGAACTCTGCCTCCACTGCCTGAACCAACTCAGCCAAACGGCCTTTTTGCTGGGAGCTGCAGCAGGTTGGCACGACTCCCTCTGAAGACATGAGCCTGAGGGTGGGGCCAGCGGAGTAGCTCACACACACACACACACACACACACACACACACACACACTGTAGGCTCAGACAAAGACTGGAGTGAATCTGCTGATTGATCAGGTTTGTGTCTTCTGTATTCTGCTCACGCTAGCAATGATGTAATTGTCAGGTTAAACAAACAAAAGGGACCTCTAATCACGATCCTTCTTTCAGGGTATCTTTGATTTAATCAGGTAGTTTTCCTGCATTTGGGTTTCACTTTAAGAAAATATTCCAACTGTAAACAACCACACCTTACTTCTACAGAACTGACTCACTCCAAAAGCACTTTCGAGGACTTGTCAGGTGAGCAAAACCATAATTAAAGTGGTTCTATACAAAAGGGATGAAATAACATGAATTACCAAACTGTGTGGGTGCTATCTATGTCCAAACATGCAAGTGGATTAATGATTATCCTCTTAAAGGTGCCATATTGCTTGTAACGCTCTTCACATATCGATGGTAAAAATGTAAAATCCTGGAAAAACCTCATCCAATCCAGTGCTGGTCCCCTTTCTAAATGATTGGCTAATAATCCATCCATCAAACTGCTTCTTCAAACATATGTCACCCCGCTGCACATCGCACCCTCTGTTCACAAAATGCACGTTCTTTGCAAAACAACAGGAAGCTAGCTGAGCTGCCACAAACAGAATGCCCCGTTATATTTACAAATCTCATTTAAAAAGTTGTTTTACACGGGAGACGTTTAGGTGACAGAGTTATTGTCTGGAAACGCAGATAAGTCTGAACTCTTGTTCGTGCGAGAAGTGAGCAGGCAGAAAGGAGAGTTCAGTTTATGTTCTGGAAGTTATAGTGGTGGTGGAGATTCCCCAGATTGTCGTGGCAATGTCTTAAAATTTGTTTGCTCTCCAAAGTGTTTTTCTTGATCCTATTGGCACAAATCTAATCCCATAGAATTTGCTCGCTTCTGACACCAGCCCCCCAGCGGATGAGGGTGGAACTGCAATTTTTTGGTACTTCCGGGGTTGCTTCAATTTTTGAGCCGTATTGTGGGGGCTTGGTTTAAAAATAAGTCAACTAATTTAAAATGTTTTTTTTTTTACATCTTAAGAAGTTATCTATGGTTGGTTAGATGCTTAGTAGTTGCAGCTTCGGTGGCTAGCAGATAGTAACTCACTTATATATTTTATTGCATAAACATATACACAATATAAAAAGTAAAAGGCTCGTTATATATTTATACTGAAACTTATACGTATAAAATATAACGTTATCTCCCGTTTCACGTGACGTTACGTGACCGCCGTGGAAGCCGCAGTCACGTGTTGCAAGTCTGTTCTATTTAACCATTTTCTTTGACCATGGAAGGACAGTGTCCTCGTAAGCAAGGCGCCTGGCCTAGCAAGACATCGCCTCGAAAGGCCAGGCCAATGGTCTGGCCACGACCCATAGAGAGAGCTCAGGTGTGGAGTGGAATCTACGGTTGTCTGTCAAACACTCTCCGCATGCTATTGGACAACGAAAAATGTGATACTCAGCACTACGGATGTCAGCCAACAGGGCAGTCTGCGATACACTGTCAAAGAAGACCAAATACAACATTTTTCTACATTAAGGACGTAAAGTGACAATGCCGTTAATCTCTGGAAAGATTCATTGAAATGTTGAAAATGAACTAAATGATGTCCAGTCGTTTAAAAATATTGGCGGCTTTGTAACATATAACCATAAAAATTGGGTCTAAATTACGTAGACGATACCATATTGGATGCCATGTTTTCTTCTATGTCCCGTGAGGACAAAATGCATTTACTGATTTATAACAAACAGTTACAAAACGTTCACCATTCATAAACATTGTTTTACACATTTACATCTACACTCGTTGTCAGTGATGAAAGGGAGTCTGATGTGCTTTTCATTTTGCTGGAGGTTACGCTCCAAAGAATTTTTGACCCTAGTGGCCATCTGTTGGTAAGGTCTTACTCGAACACAAAAATACCACTTGCTTGCAATGATTTAGACATATACTGCCCTTGTCGTCAGGGAAAATACACATCATCACTTTAAGTACCTCTATCTGCTCTCGACTTAAATGAAGAGTACAAGTCTAAATATATACTGTATATATATTTATTTTTTCAAAATGTAGCTTGCTTGAACGGCTTCTTCCAAGAATAAACACTGTACTTTTAATTTTTTTAAATAAAACACTTTGACTGACACATTTTAAAATCTATCATTTTTTTCCCTTTTAAGTTTGGAACAAAAACAGGAAGTTATGACCTGAAGTTACAAAAAGCTTTGTCTGTAGTTTATATCTTCTTACTGCAAATCTGCTCCATTCTTCATGTGATGCAAAAGCTACTTCTCAGTTCTGCACACTGTCTGGTGCAGAAGCAATAAATCTTGAATAAACTTTCCATTGTGAAATGCGGGTCATGTGCCAGCTTTTTATCTGTAGTTTTATGCTTTTACCTAAGAATGTGCAGCCCACTCTGCAAACACCATCACCAAACACCGTGAAATGATAAGAGGTGGTGAATGGAGATGAGAGCAGGCCAGACGTTACGCAGAATTAAATCTTAATCTTTTTTTATCAGATGTGAAAATCTTGGTTTCTGCTGCTGCTGCGTGGATCTCCCCTTCAAAAGTCGCAGCTTTCCATCTGATCTTTAAAACACTGCATGCGTGTAGCAAACACTGGGCTTCCCTCACTGTCAAACTGTTATCCACCTCACTTTGATTTTAAATTTATGAAGCTCTACTTTGCTTTTTCCATTTTAACAGCTATGTCAGAGCATGCCTGTGTTATTGACAGATATACAAAATAATTAAAACCAATTTAATTAAATCAAATTGGCAGTTAGACCCCCCAAAAATAAAAAAAACATCTGCTTTTATTAATATAATATAATCACTGATTTAATACCAGGAAGTTTACTGAAAACATTATTTTACTTATGGAGTCTTATGTAGAAGCATCAATGAAGGAAAACACATTAAAAAATGACTATTTGGAAGTGAAATCTCTGTTCTGTTAGCTGACACTGATTAGAGTATCCTATTAGAAGAGTTTTTAATAACAGAAACTACAAAAAACCCGTCGTGTCCTTCCTCTACAGAACGGGGTGTTTCCAAAAATATACCGAAGCTCTGCACATCGTGTTTCAATGGAATTAAACAGCTAATAGAAGCATATCAGTCCATCCATTGTGGTCAGATAAAGTTATTTATCAAGTTTACATGCAGCTTCATGTTACACTGAGCTGTACTGGTTGGCTGTTTTATGATCTGTTAAAAATATTGTACTTTTTGAACCAACAATAAAACAATCTGCCATTATTTTATTCTTTATTAGCTTTATTTTAATTCATTAGAGGCATTAAGGGTTTTGATTAAAAAAATAAATTATCAATAATAAAAACAATCTAAAAGTGAATTTTAATGGGATGCAAGATGATGTTTACCTTTGAATTCAAACATGAGATTTTTTTTCTGAATTTCTGCACTAATACATTTTCTTGCTTGTTTGTTATTTTGTTTTGTTACGTTTTCTTGGGGCTGGGAGTGGGGTAGGGGTTCATTTAAGTTAATTAACTGGCAGATCGACCCCTTGGTAGAGCTAATTTTATCCCTGTATTCTTTTTAAACATGCACTTAACTTAAATTGGCAAAAATAAATAAATAAATAAATTATATATATATATATACATAAAATTTTAAATTTTCTGAAAAATATGAGGATGTTTGAAGAAAATAATGGATGGATGGATGGATGGATGGATGGATGGATATCACCATCTTTGCCCTAAATGATTCTAAAAAGACAAACACAATTATTTCCATCCCTTTTAGGTTGGAAGTTAAAGGGTTATGCTAAAGGGCCTAAAATGTACTTTGAAAAGAGGTCGCCCTGTCAGCTAAAGGCTTAAATGTGAAGCTTTCAGCTGACATCTCAGTATAGTCTTTGAGTAGGTGTGAATCAAATGTATGGTTAAGGTTTTGATGTTTTGAACTGCATTCATTTATGGTTCTTTTTTTAACACAGTAAAAGTGTTATTTTTACCTTGTTTTTACTGATGTTTCAACTACCACTGTAGCCTTCTTCAGAGTTTTGCCAATGTTGGTGGCGTCACTTCCTTCTCCGTTTATCAGCGAGCATCCGAGGACGGTGTCCTCCTCTGCTGCCCGCGCTCTCTGTCCCGATGACAGTCTCATGCGCGATCCAATGTGTAGACCCCATCATCTCTGTTCATGGCTGTGTGTCCACATCTCCTTATTTCTAAGGATTCCTTGATCCATCTTTTGTATTTTAGTTGTTCAGCGTTTATGATCCATATTTCTTTCCAGTCCGTTATATGATTCTCCCTTTGCAGTGGTCTGCTACAGCTGATTTCGTTATTTTAGGAACGGAGAATCATATAATGGTGAAGGAACACAGATCATAAACACTGAACAACAAAAATACAAAGGATAAAAATTTTTTTTAAAATATATTAAAGATGGATTAAGGAAGCCATAGAAATAAGGAAACGTGGACACACAACCATGAGCAAAGGATGGGGTCTACACGTTGGATCACACATGGGACTGTGTTATAAACAAGGAGAGCGGCAGAGGACGGCATCGTCATGCCTGCTGATACAGTGGTAGTTGAAACATCAGTAAAAACAAGGTAAAAATAACACTTTTACTGTGTTGAAAAAAGAACCGTAAAGTCCCATTAGTTGTCACACACAATGATGTGTGTGCAAAATTTGTTCTTCGCATTTGACCCATCCCCTGGGGGAGCGGTGAGCAGCAGACACAGCCGCGCTCGGGAACCATTTGGTGGTTTAACCCCCCAAGCTAACCCCCTTAATGCTGAGTGGCAAGCAGGGAGGCATTGGGTCCCATTTTTCAAAGTCTTTGGTATGACCCAACCAGGAATCGAACCCTGATCTCCCAGTCTCAGGGCAGACACTCTACCACTAGGCCACTGAGCTGCAGTTGGATGAAACACACGGCATGAACGTACAAAAGATGTATTCATTTATGTCAAAACAAATGGCTGCTTAGACATGATTAGCACTTAAGCTAACACCAGAAAAAAATAAAACTAATAAAACTTGTGCAATATAAAAAATCTCCTGGTTTAAGCAAAGATAAAGTCCATTTTTCTTTATGAAATGCTTATTTTCTACACCTACAGATAATCTCTTGCCAAAGTCAGTTTCCTCCCTGCTATGAGGTAAGAATCCCTCCTTTACTCTCAAAGCCATAAACGACCTGCTGCAAATATGATGAAAGAGCTGAGAATGTATCCCCTCCCTCTGGAAGCTTGGTGCACCACAATCTGTTACCAACTACTCGTGTGCTGTTGGTGTTTGGCAACCGGCCTTTACAGCAACCCCTACCTTTAAGTTTTCTCCACATTAAACTCAAAACTCTCTCCTCTATTAGCATCTCGTCATCTCTTCCTAACACAACTTCACTTCATCATCCACACCTCCACAACGTGTCTTCTTCAGTCATCCTTGAGCTTATGCTAAGTTTAGTCTAAATGGCTTTTTTGTGTGTTTAATTTAAAAGGGGAAAAAAATGTCCGAGGCACGATAGTGGAGACTAGGGGTCCCAGAGAGAAGACAAAACATGAGGCCCCAGAGCCACAGCTGGTAATCTGGTAGGAGGTCCCTCACAGTAAACACAAACTTTTAAAGAGGATCTGGATAGGCCATTACGTTACAAACAGTGTGGGATGGGAGGGGACTCGTATTTAAAAAAAAAAAGCACAGGGACCCTTGTGAGAACTTCCCACCTCCTGTGTGTCATTTAGGCTAAACAAAAACGCTTTTTCCCACAGAAGTTCCTAACACAAGTCCAGTCAAAGTCACACGGTGTCATTTTACATTATTATATCAAGTAATGACATTAGCTTTCATCGTGTCCACTTGTCATGATTCACACCCCCCCCCCCCCCCCCCCTTTTAACTTTAAATACTAAAGCAGAGACCTCATATGTTGTTGGATCCCTGTGTTCTTCCACACGTTAGATCCTTCACTGTGATTTGTCTAAAACACTTTGGTCCCTGATCTGGGGGTCTGCTGCGGTACATTACCCTCACCTTATCTCTGTGCAACTCAAATATTTCCCCTCTAGATGTTGCACCATAGAAAACTCATGGAACTGCAAAAAAAATCAAACTCTGCTAAAAAAAAAAATAAATAACAGAATGCATGTTTCAGTTTGTGCACATTTTATGCACTGATCGAAGGAGGGTGAACTCAAAAGAGGCTGTTTGGGCCTTCAGGAAGTCTCACCCATGTTACAGCACACAGAAAAGCCCCCACTCAAAGTGCACAGAGAAGATAAGGTGCAGTAATTCACTCTGGCCTCTGGAGATTTGACCAAATATGAGGATTTGTTTTCTTGAAAGCCAGACAAATATTTAGATAAAACAACTTGGTGAGTGAGGAAGTTTTTCCTCACAATCATAATTCTTTTGAAACAATGCAGCATTGTCTAAAGTGGGGCATGTGTCTATGGCGCAAGAGCATATGCTCCATCTTTTGATGATCACATGAACTGAGGTTAACAAAGTGACTGTGGAAGGTGGTTTACTGCTAAAACAAAGAAAGTGGTAAGTCTTGCAGAGGTAAATGCTTGAGTATGCAATAACACTATCTAAATGCATCTTATAGCAAATACTGCAAAATAATAAGAATGAACAAGTTCATTTAAGTCATTTTCAAAGCTGTTTACATTGAGATACAAAGCTCAAAATGACCAATTACACGTATCTAGAATATAAAGTAGCTCCCTTTTACTTACAAAGTCTGTCCTCACTGAAACTGGTCCAGCTGGCTGATTGTGTCATGCTGTGTTTCGTTTGCTTACTGCTCTCTTTGTAGGGAGATGATAAGGTTCACTATGTCTGCACTTTAGCTATGTGATATTATGCAAA
Organism: Nothobranchius furzeri; assembly: GCF_043380555.1. Lineage (NCBI taxonomy): Eukaryota > Metazoa > Chordata > Actinopteri > Cyprinodontiformes > Nothobranchiidae > Nothobranchius > Nothobranchius furzeri. The sequence goes on from NC_091754.1 coordinate 19,845,636, forward strand.
ATGCAACACGGGAACCAGTGCCAGAATGTACATGCACTGTGACAGTGCCATCTAGGGAAACACATCACATCTTACAGTTTCTTATTTTATTTCTCTGAATGTGCTACTTGATTCCTAAAACACCAAATTAAAGCCGGTAAATTGCAGAAATACTGCAAAAAGTCCTTGTCGGTTTCATTTAAAAACAGATTGGTGGCAAAGTTAGTATTTCAAGACTGGCCTTTCTCTGTCAAGATCACATCTAAACAAGACAAGCACTGAAAAAAAAAGGTCAAGCAAATTGAACCAATTTGTCCTTTTTTTCCCGTAAACTTTTGAATTTGTTGGAGATATGCAAAATTTTCCATTGAGAGCAAACAAAGGACTGATTCAAGTGAGGGTCATTGTGAATGTTACGTGGGCCAAGAGTGGGAAGCACCAAACTGTTATGGCCTGGAAAAGAGCACAACAGAAAACAAGTGGGGGCCAAAGTCTTCCAGTCTATTTAACTGGTGCATAATCGAGACCTGTGCAGCAGATGTACGCATACATCGAGGTTGTTGCGATATAATGTCCAGAAATAAAGAGAAAATGTAGGTTTTAATGGAAAAAGAATGCCTAATAAAATTAATCTACATCCATAAATGCTGTTTATGGCCAACGCGTTGGCTACGGAGATGCAACAAAGACGAGCCATTATTCCCTGAGTGTGAGCCAGTCTGCTTTATGCTTGTGAGGGAGAAATCATCCATGAGATAAAACTTTCCAGTGTCCAAACACACACTCTTTCAGTGCAGCTTGAACTTTTACGCTGTTTTTCCTCTTACTTTAGTTCATCTCGTGGGTGGGTATTTCTCAATGAAACTCTTATGAGCCCACTGGATGCAAGTGGACTCCCTGAAGGCAGCGACCAAATTATGGATTATTCCAAACGAAGGCAGCCTTGTTGCCTCGGGGGATGGGGTGGGGGGTGGGGGGGTGGGGGGACATGAGGACACAACACTGATGAGCTTTATTCTATTCCGGGGCCTTGTGATTTCTACATCTTAAGTACGGTCACGGTCTTTCAACTTTATGCGCTGACAACTCTCCTCTCGCTCGAGTCGACGGTCCTGCCACGGCTCTCATCTGTTCACTCGTGTGAACAGCTGTGCTCTGGGATTGCCTGTGTGTCGGGAAACAGCTGTGGGGATTCAAAATACCTTAACTGATTCCACATTCTGCCCAAAGGAAAGCCAGCCGCGTGAGATCATGGTTTAGGTGTGTCGAATTAGCACGGCCAACTCGAAGGACTGCGCTTAGTGAATGCACTCTTTTTGTTTTTAACAACAGATCAAAAATGTGACAAACAAACATTAGCTTTGAAATCTTGTTCAAACTTCCTGAAGTGAATTAAAGCTACAATGGCAGATATAATAAAGAAGCTAGCTTAAAACGTTGTTTTCATGCCTCTTAACATCCATCTAACATAATATAGTTATAAATATATTGTGGAGATTTAAAAAAAAAAATAATAATAATAATGAAGTGGTTCTCTCATATTTGTCTAAACATCAGCCATTAATAGTGGGTCACACCAAACGCAATCATTGGACCATCCGGTTGTTGGTCTCACCAAACCACGCACTTCCCGTGCCTACTCTCATTACGCACTCAAACATTTAGCAACAGAACACCACTGGTGTGAGAAGTTCACAGCTCAATGATATATCAGAGAAGGAGAAACAGCCGGCTGCTACCACTTCAAATTTTAACTAACTACCAGACTCCCCCCTGCTGAAAAAACCAGCATAGCTTGGTTACCAGCATAAATTGTGTTTTGGTGCTGGTATGCTGGTCCAGCATGGGATGCATGGTTTATCCTGCTGGATCATCATACCAGCACCAAAACACAAAATCCTGCTAAACAGCTATGCTGTTTTGTTTTTGTTTTTGGGTTTTTTGCAGGGCCAAAAATAAATAAATAAATAACCACCAGTTGAAGTCAAGGACAACAAAAAACATTCAAACCTAGAAAATGGAGATTGGTGTTTAGCACGCTCTTGTTTCCTCTGGCAATGCAGGTTCCAGTTTCAGGTGGATGTGGCCTAAGGATAAGGCTGTGAAGGACCGTTGCATTAAATCTTTTAATATGACTGCATTTGGGGAAAGGAGGCGTTAAGAAAGTTTAGTCACCCCCAGATAAAAGAAGCCAGAATTAAGACAGAAAACACATGTTTCCTTACACACCCCAGCAGAGTATGGAATTGTGGTTTACTTTGAAATTGACACAAACCACAAGAAAATTTAGTTGTCTAAAACACCCTATTCTGCCAAGAAGTGTGTCCGTAATTTTGGATTATGCAATACTTTTGAAAATGTGAAATGCCAATGATTTAAGTATAATTTTCCAAAGCCTTGCACAAACTGGACATGACAAAGTACGGTGCAGGATTGGAAACTTTTCACAGCTGTTGTGAACTGCTGGCTTTGAAATCATCATGGGCTCAAAGTCTCCGTCTCACCTCAAATAAAAAAAAACCTCCAAATCTCTTCAGATTGCCACTAAATGCCAAAACAGACTGTAAAAAAATGCCCTGGAAACTCACTCTTCGCTTTTAATGGTTCCAACCGCTGGAATACAAGCAGTTGACTTCATTTTAGACTCCACGGACCAAAATCTGATGGGAATTTCCATCAAGTCACATATACTCCGAGCCCTTCTCCGGGGTAATTTTCTTTAACTGGTGGACGGCTTGTGTATATGATAGAATTTCAGCTTCAAACCCAAGTTGACTGCATGGCTTCTGCAACAATCAATGGACTCATCACGGTGACAGAGAAGGCTGGATGTTTACCCTCCAAAATAGTTCCCATGACCCCTGCACATGGTCGAGGGAATTTCTCAGTAAAACCTCTGTAAGCAGGAAATGAGGAGGGTTCAGAGGTTGAAGCATCTGCAACAACCGTGACTCCGCTGAGATGTAATGAGTGGAAGGAATGTTTGTCAAGAGCTGGTTATGTGGATGCACCGATGTGACAAAGGTGGCATTATGCTCTCACGTGTCAAACAGCTGAGAAAACAGCTGGCTGTGGGCTGCCAGGTGTTGAGAACAGCAGCATGCACTTTTTAATGAGAAGTTGGATTATGTTTGTGCACAAAAAAATGTCAAACATATTTTTTCTGATCTCCAGTATACCAAGTCATTTACAATACCGAAATTAACTACAATATGTGAGGTCCCTCCCTCAAAAAAAGAAAAACCAAATCATTTTAGGTTGCTATCATCTGTGCAAAATATGATAAATACTTCAGTTTAAGTTATGCAATGGAAAAGGTGCCATATTGATTTTGTCTCCAACTGCAGCTAAATCACATTGTCCCTGAGATATGATGCATTCCATTTGTGCTCAGAACTTGGAAATGCCAACTTCCCAGTTGGAAAATCCAACTGGAACCCCACCCCCATCCCATAATCGGATTTCTCAATCAAAAAGTCAGATTTTATTTTTTTTACTCCAAATCCAGTTATGCAAGGGTGCAACTAAAATCAGTGTTACATGTAGCTGTCATTTTTTACAAATACATGTGTTTCTGATTAACAATGCTAATAAAAAAGCATATGTTAGTCACAAAAGCTCTGAATAACAACTTGAGTGTTGAGTAGAGGGGGAAATGGAATAAGTAAGATAAAGATAGGCTGCAAATAACAAAACATCATAATAGGGAAGCAAGCATCCGTATTGGAACCCTGACTTTTCCGACTGCATTTTCCCTGTTCCAGTCATTGACTTACAAGGTAAATGGAATGCAGGCATCCTTAGATAAAACACATTTCCTCTCTAAAAGAGCACAAATATATAATTTAGATGACAATTATTTCCAACAGTGAAAAAGTTATTCTGAGTATTTATGATTTTGTTTGCATTCCTGATAGAACCCGTGACCATTTTTACATCTTGCTGTTTTGAAAAAAATATGCTGATGAATCATCAAAACATGCTACTTTAATCATGAATAATGTGCTAGGGTTTTGATGAAAAGAACTATTGTTTCCTGTCTACCTCATCTTGTTTGCTATCAGGGACTATGATGCAGGTGTGTGGTTACCACGGTGACCTCATGGGGCACTGGCTGCAGCTCTAACATGTCTTTTGATCAATTAGAAGTTGATGTTGTAATTTCAGATAGACGCTGCTTTGGCGCCTTTCAAGATGACTTCTTAAGACGTCACAATGATGTCATTCTTCAAGTGAATATTGTTATTATAGCAGCTTTTTGCTGTCCTACTTACCTTAGACCAGAGCTTCGCAGATGGGACTGGGATCCACGATCATCCATGATGACTGAACTCATTGGCTTAACAAAATCCTTTGGACTGGTCAAGCACAAACAGAAAGCACAATTCATTTTTTAGAGTGCACTTTCACACTAGTTGCAAAAGCTACTTCAAGCAGGAACTCCTCAAGCGACACAAAAATCGGCAAAAATCCAGATGTGGGCGAGGCCACCCTTCTCTTATAGTGTTATTAACCGTTTCTGTCATGAAGAGTATCCGTTGTTTTATTATTGCTCTTACCAGGAATCCAGCAGATGTCAACTTCCATCAGTCTTCAGGGGGAAAACGGAAAGTAAACCGCTACAAAAAGATTTTACTCGAACACATCGTGTCGGTTGGATGCGTCTTCTTCACGAAAAACATTCCGGTGTGTATTCTTCTTTTTGGGTGACTTCTTGTGATCAGAAATCCATTTCCTGGGACTGTCAACAGAACTGTGCCAGCTTTGATCTGTATCATCACAGACACACTGCTCTGCACCGCGGCGTAGAGCTGGGAAAGTTGGGCGGTTCTCAAACGTTCAGTCAGTCAGAATTCCCAACGTTGTTGTCGTTGTTTTACTTCTTTCTTTCTACTTTCTTTCTTTTCATCTTGGAACCCGTTTCGTTACCAATCCCAGAACAAACTCAAGTAAAGTCCACCCATGAAACAGTAAATATGTTGGAACTCGCCAAAACACCTTTATTTACAACACTTTCTGGTGTTTGTCCGCAGCGACATCTTGTGGTCAAAGAGGAAACTGCAACGTTTTCTCCATTTGTGGAGAAAAACGAGGTGTTGAGTTTTTAATGGGTTGTAAATTTTTACAGAACTCCACTATTGTAAGAAACGATTTTCCTAAATATGTTCTGCTTTTTAAATCCTGCAAAATACAAGTAATCTTCCACAAATTAATAATTTAAACAGCTAGAAAAGCTCAACATCTCTTTTCACACGCATCTTGCATACGTTTTAATTGTCCTTTATGATATGTGGACATGTGGTCTTAATTATATGCATTAATTCTTTGTTGCAGTCTAAACAACCAAATATTTTGAAGCAGTTTTTTCTTAATTTCCACACAGATGTATTTGTAAGTTGAGTTTTTGTGCTTTCACTCAATAAAAACTTCACATTTATTTTAGGGTGTTTTATTGATTTTCCTCTTAAACTTCATCAGTATGAAACTTATGCATAAAAAAATATAAAAGGAACAAAGACTTTGAATAAAAAATGGTGAATGCTGTAAATTGTAGCCCATTTTAAAAGTTTTTTTTCATCTGCATCCAGTTACACACACATGCTGCTTTTACACATGTTCATATTGATGCAATAAAGTTCTCTTTCCTGTGTGCACTTCTTTGTTTACTCGTTTAACTCAAACCCTGTGCTGTAAGTACAAATCTGAGGGGAAAACAAGCCAATCCCCTTCTGCAATTAATCTCATACATGACTCAAAGTATGTCAACAGCTAAATCTTGCACCAGTATACCTGATTGCTCAAGATTTTTTTCTCTCTTAAACTGTGGATAATAATATGCTGCTTCTCCGGCTCCCCTTTCCAAAAAATACTGCATAAGATGTTCTGGTAGGAAACCTTTGGTTCCAATTAGCCTCAAGAGCATTAGGAAGACCAAAGGTACGTGGGCTACCAAGTTCATGGTTGCCTTCAGCATTTCACCCTGTGATATTTTGCTGTTTTATGGTTATTAACATCAAATAATATACAGATTTATTTAAATATAAAGGAAGAATCTCCCTCAAACTGTTACATCATACAAAACAACACAAAAAGACCCGTATTCCGACAATGTAGCATGATAAATGTCCACAAAAGCAGATGAGAACACTGGTTTGCCAGTAATATAAAAAATCTAATCAAATGAATTCTTTTATCCAGGTGTCATTGTGCTGGTAATGTTAGCATCTGCACAGTAGAACATCTCCACACCGTGTGAGCAGTCGTCAGGGTTGATTAAAGTTGAGGTCAGACCAGTGATCATGACAAACAGGCCGGCTATTATCAACAAGGTGGGAATCAGGTTTTCACCTTGGTAAAAATGACCGGGGGAGAGCTTGAGGAAGCAGGCAGATGGGAGGATGAAGATCAGAGGGGTGGCGCTCAGAGCCCCCTGGATGAGGACAGAAATTCAAACACTGAGGTAGCATACATTTAAATGATCTAAAACAAATAGATACAACCATGCTGAGTTGAAATCACTTACATTTAGCTCCAAAACTCTTCCCAGGCAGTCATAGGCCAGAGATATTGCTGTGCACATTGTAACTATGAGCACGGTTATGGCTGCATGTTCAGCTTTTGAAAGATCACGTCTGCACAAGACATTGGACACCACCTGGAGAAGCAGACAGAGAAATTATACCTTCTTAGCACCAACCTGCACCTCTGTCACCAACTTTCACCAGATCATATAAACTCTCAGCTGTTGAATTTGTAGGTTGGCCCAAGCAACAGTACAATTTACCTCTCTGGTAACAAAACACTCAAGTGGAAACGTGGTGATTATGCTGAAGCCAAAGCAGAAGCGGCCAAATGTTGCCAGGTTATCGTCTCTGCAGTAGTTCTCAAATATATCTCCTGAAAAGTAAAAAAAAAATAAAAATAAGGCGTATTTATTTATAACCCAGAAATCTGTTTGAGGAATAGCACTCAGCACATTTTGCTTTGTACCTTGTGTGTAGCCAGTGAACGTTGTGTAGCCTGCAACGGCAAACGCAGCACTGATGACCAGAGACGAGCCCACGGAGATGTGGGTGACCCGAGACCAGTTTGATAACGTGGGATGCTCCAGTGAGTTATAGATCAGAAAGCTGTTGTGGTGGCAGATAAAAGCTAAAAAGACAGACGAGCAAAGTATTAAAGTATAAAATACTACGAATAGTTTTTTGTTGTTTGGATTAGCAAAAAATAAACATTTCTATTAGATTTTGCACCGCTGAATGCAAAAAACTCACCAAAAGACATGACTCCAACTGCCTGAATGGCATTCCATTTTGCAAATGACCATGCATTCTCTGTAGGCTCACTAAACAAAAAGTCAGTTCAGTTTCTGTTTTGCATCAAATCGCAAAGTATTCATTCTTACATTTGGGGTCCGAGTGTGGCTGATCTGATGACAGCAATGACGAGGATGCTGAGAGTCAGGACCATGGACAGGAAGGACACCTGGTGATGCATGAATGTATTTACACAGGTAGGATCACTGTAACACACTGACAGATCAGAGATCAGATGTCTTACCTTGCCAAGTTTCTCTATGTTTCGATAAAGTGACAGTGGCAGAGTGAACAGTAAGGTCGACAAGAGGATCACAAAGTGACGTTCTGCTAGGATGTGATCTGGTCCAACTGCAAAGACAGCCCGACACATCATTCATTAATAATCTCTTTAAATTGAGGATATAGATTTTTACAACTATTTTAAAGGTGCATTATGTAAGAATGAAGTAAGGGTGACATACTGTGGTCAAATTTGGTTACTGCAGCTCATTTTCAAACTAAAACTGACTTCCTCACTACGGTTCCATGCGTTTCATGGCTATTTCCAGCTACAGATCAACATCAGAAGATCGTAGATGACGAGTGAAGACGAGTCATACACAGTTGGTTGACAAGTAGATAAATACATTTCACTGTAATATTAAGTTGTGGGCAAATGGAAAAAGTAGCTTTAGATATTTTTTGAGCCAACTACTTTTTCTAATTCACTGTTAGAATTGTTAGCTTAACGTTAGCCGTTAGCCTGCTTCACCTAATATTAGAGTAAAACAAAAAGCTGTTATGTGTCACATTGAGGGGAAGATTAGGACCCAAAAATGCAGATTACCCAGGATGACTCGAGGTAGGAGTTGGTAAAAGTAAAAATCCTTTATTTGGCAGGATGAAAACAAAATAAATCCATAAGGCAGCGAGCCAAAATCCAAAAGTCCTGGAGCTCAGGACACCAAAAGCTCACTTAGAGCACCAATGTCTGGGAACAAAAGTCCTGGAGCACAGGACACCAAAAGCTCACTTAGAGCACCAAAGTCTGGGAAAAAAGGTCCTGGGACACAGGACACCGAAAGCTCACTAACAGCACCAAAAACCTGATGACACAAGCTCACATAGAGCACGAATAACGCTGACAAGAACACAATGGACCGACAACCACACAGAGACACGACAGGGCTTATATAGACTGGGAAGATGAGAGGGAGATGAATTGCAGGTGTGTGGGGAGAGGGGCCAGGTGAACACAATTACTAACTCAGGGAGGAGGAAGAAAACACTGGTGGGAAAAAACACATTAAATAATGAAAGGCTGTAACAAAGGAAAATGACCTAAGAGAAAAACAAAAGACCAGAAGGCATGAACCATAACTAATATTCTAAGGGGAAGCTGCCACTAAAGGAAAACACTACAGAAATAAACTACAGGGGTGTGGCTAGGAAGGGGCCAAGAGAGCACAGGGCCTAGGAGAGGGAAGTCTGAGGAGGGAAACCTAGAGGGCAAATGGGGAACACCAGGAGACACATGAGGAAGATGTAGACACGACACATGCGGGCGCTAGAAGACACAAAAGGAGCACCTAGAGACGAATGAGGACAAAAGGAGACACATGAGGTGAGACGCAGACACAGACCATGGTTGTTAGGGTTTCTTAGGGGTACAAGAAATAACTTCTGGGTCGCTCCGGTTTACTGGCTTAGGATCTTTACTAACATGCAGCTTTTGCTGGCCGGCGCCAGTTTAGCAGCATTATGGGCTCGACACACGGGAGGCGACATTGCCTCTCCTCCATTCATTTTCAATGAGACATGCGCGACAAAGCGATAATCGCGGGTCTCCCTCCTACCAAGCGAAACACGAAAAACGTGCGTGTGAAATTTCGCGCTCATGCACGTGTAGTGCACAGGCGACCCAGCGACGCGATCCCAGAAAGTTAAAATATTTTCAACTTTTCATCGCTGTCGCTCGGACGAGGACCAATCAACGGAGGTTTCATTCACTCGCCAATGAGCGGACAGGATGCTCCGTACATCTCCGAGCAAACATGGAGGAGAAGTTGATTATTATTATGTTTTATAGTAAAATCAGCAGTAAGATTTCACATAACTCTAGCAGCACCTTGTGAAACATCATATCTACCGCTTTTTAAACTCTGAACCGCTTAAATAACCTTAATTCCCTCCAACCTGACACAGCCAAACAAAACAATGGAAGTTTCAATTTCGCCATGGAACAGAACGCGTAGACGGCTTTGCCGCTGCCGCAGATCGCCTCACGTGTGTCAGGTAATAAAAGCGACTGCGACAAATTTTGCTGATCGCAGTTGTTTGTCGCCTCCCGTGTGTCGAGCCCATTAGCTGTCGCAGGCTCAGCAAGCCCACTGGCTCACAGATTGTAAACAAAGACTACGTCCCTCTTTAGCTTTTTTTGATAGGAGAAAAAAAAACTGACAACCTCCCAGTCGACTGAGAAAGAATTCTGTTTCATTGTAACCTTCCTTCCAACATGATTTAGACATTAGACTGTTTTGTGATTATTTCACTGAGAATTCTTACATATTGTACCTTTAAGGTTTAAAATGAATTACCTCCTGGTATCCTTAAAAACACTTTTGTCAGCGTGTCGCCAGCTGTGATGTTATAGCTGACCATGGCTGAAGGGCAAGAATGAGGATATCAATGCTTTTATTTTTTTTAATAATTTCATTTTCTTTTGTACAAATTTGAAACATGAGAAATTTTTACTTAAATCACAGAAAATTAGACAGGGACCTTAACAACTCACCAATGAAAGGATAAAGAAACTGCAGAGCAGATAAGATCATAAATCCAGGGAACCCAAATGTGTTTTGCACCAGAGACTGATAACTACTTGTCCCTGAAAGGTTCCCTCCTCTGATTAGCAGAACAATTGAGTAGTCTAGGAAACAAAAATATTAGAAATATTAAAATAATAAAATCTATTTCATAAAAGATTTTTTTATTCCAAGAACTAAAACATATTTTCAATACCTGTGACGAATCCAACAGCAATCAAAAGAATAATTCCCAATGGGAGACCTGCCTGGTTCATTGCATATGGTAAACCTGTTTAGAATAGAATAGAATAGAATAGAATAGAATAGAATAGAATGTTATTGTCCTTCAGTGGGGACACTTTGGTGACACTGCAGCAACTACATTCACAACAGGAGCAGAATAGGAGAGTGAAAATTAAAGAGTAAAATAAAGAAAACGTGACACAAAAATACCTAAAATTTGATTATACTTAAATTTTCAAATTTGTATGATTTAGAAATTAGAAATACTGTGTGGATTTAAAAAAAAACAGGAAAATACAGAAATATCATTAGTTTTGCATTACACAAAAAAGGGATGTAAACTAAAACAGAGTCTTGAATGAAAACAAAATGCTTTTGTCAGACAAATATTTAGTGTATTCATTACATACTTGTTTTATATCCACAACAAACGGGTTAATAAATGTGGGCAGCTGGTGCTGGTCATAAGACACAGCTGCAGGACTTGAATAAATGCATCTCCTTGTTGCAGTAAACTTATTTCACCTCAGAAGTTAGTGAATCTCAGCGTCTCAACGCCAATGTTTACCAATAATTCCAGATCCTATTATGGAGTTGATGAAATTAAAGCATGCAGATATGGTTGAACCTTTCGAGACTCTTTCAGCTTTTAGTGGATTTATTAACATGCCTCCTTCTTCCCAGATCTGCTACAAGAAAGATGAATAAAACAATAAATCCATAGTCCTTCAGTTTGTTATTGATTAGAAAAAAGGGAGACGAGCAGCATCACACCTACCTGTTGAGCCATTTCGGGTCTGATCCTTGGTCTCTATATGCTCTCAGGCTAAGCTCTTAACTTTAGGCGTTGGGACAAGAGTTGGAGAAAGTGTGAGAGAAAATATTTTCAATTCAGGCAAAAAAAACTTCAAAATGCAACTCAACAGCGCCTCTTTTGGTCCAAACGAAACAAACAGGCGGGGAAGATCTGCAGCACAAGTGCTGATCTGTGACTGAAGCCCACATAGTTTCATACTACTTTTATATATGATCCTCCAACGTCAGAGAAATAGGTTTGACACCTGATCCCGAAAGTACGTCTGGGCTTTCTGATGGAACATTTGGGGGGAGGATTCCAAGGGTTTATCAGCAGATTAGGAGCTGATTACTAAAAGCCTCTTTTGTTCACAGATGGAAAAAGTCGCGAATAGGAGATGGAAAATTAACACATGATGTTTTTCCACTTTGAACCCTTACAAGGATCTTTTGTGAGTCTCGGTAAAAGGTTATCAGTTGGTTCTAAATGTGACCAACCTTAATGGTTCAACTCACGGTTTTAAAAAACAAAACAATAACACACTGTGCGTAAATAATTTGATGACATGATACACATCAGTTTTCTGTTCTGTCTCAATGCATTGTTGTTTTATGTGTCTATTAATTTACATGTTTCGACATTTATATGCGTTTTAACAATGTTTAAAAAGATGTTTATTTGTTCCTTTAAAACTAATTTTTCCTTTATTTTTACACTATTAATAGCTAACAAACTGTTTAGATTTGGTAGTGTTTTACAATAATCTGTCTTCTGAAAATTTGTTTTACATCTAGCATCTTTTTAAGGCATTTCTTTCAACGTTTTTACTTTCACACTGATTTCTTTCTTTTTTGCAGAGTTGCTTAGTATGTAAAATGTTTTTGAACTATTGAATAAAAATGTAACAATGTTTGGAAAAGAACAGAAATATGGAAGTTGTATCTGCCATTTTCTATTGTGCTACAAATTTTATTTAGTTACTTTTTTAACTTTATTGTTAATATATTCAAGAATAGCTCCATTCACATTATATGTGATATAATTCATGTTTTTCTTTGCTTCTTATATTTTATTTGTTATTGTTTGTAATATTATTATTATTATTATTATTATTATTATATTTGTTGTTTACAATACTGTGAAATAGATTTGCCAATTTATAAAAATAAATAAATAAAATATTACCACTGCAACTGGCCTATTTACTATTGCTAGTTTTCTGATTATTTTAATATTCCGCTGTTGTTTTTTTTTATCATTTTGGTGTTCATGCTAGTTTTAGCTAGATATTTTATTCCTTTCAATTTGTATTTTTTTTCACAGTTTAGTCAAAATAAAAATGATTTCCTCTCTAGTCTGCCTAGTTTTATCTGTGTCCACCAGGGGGCAGCATGCCTAACTACTCTCACGTTCTTTACCGAAACTTTGAAACTAAAATATATTTTAAAGGCTACAAAAACACAGAAGTCGCTATGAATGAAGACAACTTACTCCTCTATTGCACTTTAAGTTGGTGTGATGTCTATTACGCATGCGACTTTGAAGGCAATTAATGATGTCAAACATACAAAAAAACATTGCCCTACTGCCTACAGCCACCCTCACACACAGTCAGAGATGTGGTTATTTTTTAGTTGCCAACAGAGCAACATCCTGTTTCCGACAACAGCATCTGAAGGCTCTCTGACTGGAACCAAACCATCAGGTGCCCAGGAACATCCGGAAGCGCAGCAGCAGAGTACTCCAAGTGCTCAGGAAGGGTGGACGTTGCCTCTCGCTTTCTCTCTCTCTCTCTCTCTTTCGGTGTATTCCTCTTAGAAACTGTAGAAATGGGCAGCTTTTCACCGGAAGGAGATCCCAACACCTTGAAAGGATTTGAAACACCTTAAACTTTTTGTTATCTATTAGTTTTTATTTTATTTTATTTCTAGTATTAATTTTTCAAACATTTTACTCAGGCTTAGGCTGTTCCTAACAAGTGTCGAGGATGGAAAACTGCTGGTGAGTGGAAACAGCGTTTGGATCGCCTTTGTGGCAAATTGACTGATGTTCAACTGAGCGAAAAGTATTTCTTTTTTTATTTATAAGCCTACCAGTGGTGTTCTAGTCTTTTCATTCAGGTGTGACCATTGGATTTCAGACTATTACATGCTAGAATAAAAGGTGGAGTTTGTGTGTGTGTGTGTGTGTGTGTGTGTGTGTGTGTGTGTGTGTGTGTGTGTGTGTGTGTGTGTGTGTGTAAAGATGTGATTGATTTTATGTGCATTTTGACAAATACTAAACTACAAGCTGTAGTCACCTGTAAAAGATAATGGGACAAGGCAGCAATTATTATCCCACACTCCATCTGAGATGACTTCCTGCCTGCATGGCTGTCCACATCTTTATTAGATTGCTGGCAATTAGAAATTACTGTCCTGTTTCCATTATGAGTGAGCAAACAGTGCAGCCTAGCAGCTTGTTCATAAAAGCATAAACTGGTTCCGGAGAACTATATGAGAACGGCCTCTCACCATGGCACGCCAACGCCCTGAGTGGGCCAGACAGGGTTCTGATTCTGTTGATGGAACGAGGCAGATCCATGTATGAGTTGGGAGCACTTAAGTGTTTTGAGTGTGCTGGTCCCACAGGAAGCCACAGGCATTGAACTGTTTTCACTTTGGATGCAAAAAATTGAGAAAAAATATAAAAATTTGACCTCACATATTGTTTAAAGCAATAATTCAGCTTTATTAATCTTTGTTCAGGCTTTCTTTCTCTTCTTGGAGAGCAGCTTTGCAAATGAACAGTGGTCAAAAGTGTTATGTGTTTGTGTTGAGCACCACCCCTGCTCTTTCTGCAACTAAGAAAGGACAACTCAGACATATTGCTATTTGAGTAGACATTTGAGGGTTTAGGACAACGTTTTTTTTTATCCATGAAGTTTTTCCCTATATTTGCATCCTGATCTCCAAATGTGATGCACCAATGGAAAAAATGTGAATTCTTTCTATTGAAATAAGAACATTTTCAGATCTAAAGCATATTGAAACCTCTCTTCGTTTATTCTAAAGGTGTGGAACACAAAAAAAATCATTTTAAAATTCTTATTTCTGACTATAATCAGTCACTCTGAGTTTTTCATGCAGGCTGAACATGAAAATAGTCTCCTACACCGATATCCTGCATTAGCTTCTGATAGAAATAGACGGTGAAACTCAAGGATTTCAAAAGCCCGACAGATCTACATCACACTGTCACTTAACATTCATGGACTCACCCGTCTTGAGTCGCAACAAGGAAAGCTGTTGTTGAGCATCTCGACTTGTAGAAGCTAACCGTTAGCATTAGCAACTCCACCACACGGCAGAACTTCTCCAGTCTTGTGTTATTTATGAAGATAAAACATCAGCGTTGCAAGTCAGTGTTAGAGTCTCATTGCTGTTAACCAATCAGGGGCGAGATGTCCAAATATCAGGAAATAAGACTCTAAATCCTGTTGTCTGAAGCTCAGCTGTGATATGGCTCACTTCTAGCTCCTGGAAAGGGTGCACCAGTTGAACTATGCTGGCTGGTTCTTTTAAAATGCCATGGAACACCTAATGTTATTCTTCTGACTTTGTCAGTAAGTTCTCAAGCCTCTAAGCTCACAACAGAATTTAAGAGTGAATTTACAGCTTTTAAAAATCTGTTGAAACACAGTTTTTATTATTTTAGCCGATGATTCCATTAGTTTCTTCTAAAACACAGACACATTAGGCAACAATCTGCCAAAAGCTATTTCTTGCCACACTGAAGCACCAGTGAGCATTCAGAGGTCAAAGAAACAAAAGTTTAAAGTGATTGATGTGACATTAAATATTAAAGCAAAGCTTCTGTCTCCATTTGACCCTTTGGCTCATAAGGCCAGTGTCGGTTATGGCTTAAAGGCCATCATCAGGCGGTTTAAAGTGTGATGCATAACAAAAGTAGTTTTGATGGTGTTCTGTTCCAACACAACTTGATGTGTTTATGTCAGGTCGTTCAGCACGAGGTCATGATGCAGACAGGTTGTAGATAATTTGAAGTGGGCCTATTTGAGGCTTCAAAGTGGGAGTTCATATCTAAAGCAGGGTGTATTGAGACAGATTGACTGAATGATGATTACCTCTTCAGATGTTGCAAATGACATTTTACATTCATGGAGGATTGTCAAATTAAAATAATTGTTGTTGTTTTTTTTTTTGTTTAATAATTAAATTTACGTTTTCTTATACTTAATTCCAAATTGTAGACAAAAGCATTATGTTTTGTAACATTTTAAAGATAACAAATACGTCTTAAGTCTGAAAGGGTTAATCAAAGAGTGCTGTCATTTGCTTTTGCTGTGTAATTACAGTATAATTTATCAGCTCTAATTTGACAAATTTTCAAACCCATTAGGACAAGAAGCTAGACTTTTATCTGTTGAACTGATGCAGATAAGGAGAATGTCAGTATTTTGCAATAAAAGCTGCACGTAAATGGTTTTTATTTAGTTAAATGATAAATGACCCACACTTGTATAGCGCCTCTCAGAGTAAGGACTCCAAAGAGCTTTACACTACAGTGTATCATTCATCCATTCACACACACATAACAGTGGATCTTTTATTGACTTTATGTAATACAATTACATGGAAAATTTACAAGTAATTAAATTACATAGTCTACCTTTTTGGCCGACCCTTGGTTTCAGTGTACCATCTCTTTTTTTTTCCTCAGAGGCTCAGAAATGAACTTTTACTTGATTGTTTTTGGCTCATAAAGCTTTTCTTGTAGTCAAAGTCTTTAAATCGAAGATGAAGATCACTACTTAGCAAAAGAAAAACTTCAATGCATCACATAAGAAATTAAGTACACTCAAAAATGATTCTTGGCACAAGAAAACACAAGGTAAGACTTTTATTAAAGATTTAACAAAAATTGTTAAATCGCATCTGTGATTCATCAAAATGGTTCAACTAAAATCAAATGTACTAAATGGAACGCTAAACTAAGCGTCTTTAGTAGAGATGTTCGATATTATCGGACTACCACTAATATTGGCCGATATTGGCATTAAAATTTAATATCGTAAAATGTCAGTATCGGTTTTCAGTTTTTTAATGACCAACTTTTGCATACAATACACATATTATATATAAAACTCTTCAGCTATCTCCTCTCTCTCAAAATGTCAAAATATGAAAGATCTGAGGTAAAGCATTTGAGATATTTTAGTTTATTCGACACAACTTGTGAAGTAGAAATTTCCCATCTGTAGTGAACGTATGCTGTCCTCACAGCTCTAGCTATGTGTAGCTAACAGCTAACAAACGACTAAAACAAAAACAAGAACCTTCAAAAGGCTCGTTTTTCTGAAGCAGTGTTGCCAACTCAGCGACTTCGTCGCTGTTCCTAACGACTTTTTGACCCCCCTCAACGACTTTTTTTCCAAAAAGCACCTAGCAACAAACCTAGCGACATTTGTCAGGACCCGTTGCTACTTTCTGTAGAACTTTCATGTAGATATTCCCCACAGATTAGCAACAAAGAAACCATTTGCACTCTGAACCGTTCTTCCGGGAGTAAGGAAAGAGAACGATAATCTGCACATGTGCATGAGGACTGACCAATCATAAACCATTTTCGGCCGGGCTGATTCGCCGAAGACAAAGGTACAGTTGCAGAGCTGGAGACCGCCGACGTCTGCTGCTGCTGCTGCAGACTCACGCTTCTACTAGAGACGGCACAGGCGTCAAACTGCGATCTCTGGTTCTGCAGCCGTCAGACACTTTGGCTTTTCCTGCATTTGGCAAATAAAGTCAACAGGAGTTTCAACTACCGTCCCGTTTACACACGCAGCTCTGTGGCTCATCTGAATTTCCTTCAGTGACACAGGGATGGTTATACTATGAGACTCCCGCTCCCTTTTGCTCGGTGCGCCGTTATTATCACGATGGAGAGAATACACAACGGAGAAGTTGAGAAACTATGAGGTGTAAAAAAAGTGCTTTTTAGGAAAATGGCTGTGAGAATGAGGAGAGCAGAAGGTCTGAGTTATGCTATGGGGAAAATGAACGCCTATGTGGCGTAATGACTTCATCAATATGCAAATTAGCACGTGACCTCACCTGGCGACATCTAGCAACTTTTGGGGGAACTTCAGCTACTTTCAGTCAAAAACAGTTGGCAACACTGTTCTGAAGATCTTTATAATTGTTTTATCATCGTAACTGCAATATACAGAATAAGACAAAAAATGCATTATTAGATACATCTTAATGTCACGCTTAGAGAAAATGAGATTCAGCTGCTGCTGGAGATCGATTAAACATGCCACTTTCTCTATCACTAATTTAAATTCAGGTAGTTTACATTTTGATCAGAATTTTTTTAAAATTTAAGCATGCATGATAGATATGTGATGTTAGTAACCTAAAATGTTTAAGCTTTTCTTTTTTTATGAGAGTGGAACACAGCAAATATCGGTTTATATCAGTATCGGAAATTAAGAGTTAACTATACCGTTGTATCGGATATCGGTTAAAAAATGCAATATCGAGCATTCCTAATCTTTCTTTATCGAATCCCATTTTGCAACTTTTAAAGTTTGTCATTTGCTCTTCCTTTTGGCTGAAGAGGAGAAAAGAAGGAAACTGTACATGCATCCTTAAAAAAATTCTTGTCCCTAGTAGTCACCAACTAAAATGTCCATGTAATAATATTTTTAAAATTGCAACTCTTGTATATTAAAATAGTCGAGGACAAGTCAAACAAACATAAGAACATAATACCTTAAAAGTGGATCTTTTATTGACTTTATGTAATACAATTACATTGAAAATTTACAAGTAATTAAATTACATAGTCTACCTTTTTGGCTGACCCTTGGTTTCAGTGTACCATACAAAATAATCTTTCAGGAAAACAGAGGATTGTAATGAAGAATAGGACTGTACAACATGACCAAATTTGTATTTTCTAATATAGGTTGTTTCTATCCAGATGTGATGAATAACATGATAGAAGACATTTTCTGCTAATTCTGATTAATATATTTTTAATGTGGGTGAATTAGCTGAAAGTGGGTCTTGGTTCTGTTTATTTTTTCACTGTAAAAATGTACTGAAAAATACATTTCCTGTAGATGCTTTTAGGGTGTTTTCTGCATTAATTGTTCTTTGGCTTTGTTGATTTTGCATCCAGGAGAGAGCAGAGCACATCTTGGCAAGTAGAAGCTAACCGTTAGCCATAGCAACCCCACAACATGACTGACCTCCGTCAGGCTTGTGTTATATGGGAAGATAAAACATTAATGTTGCATTTTCACCCAAGAAAGGAATAAAGTGAGGCAATGTGATTCACATTGCTGTTAGCCAATCAGAGGCAAGATGTTTGCACATATATAAACGAGTTAGACCCAAAATCCTGCTGTTTTCCACCCCACTCCTCCAACTATCTTCTACTTCCTGAAACTGAACCTGAGAGCCACAGCTTTTCTTCCACAGAAAACGACTCAAGGCATTAATTCATACTAAAGACCACAGCAGATTTATTGAAAATAATGTGTCTTAAATGTGTTGGATGCTGTGAGCCAGCAATGGAGATCCTCTCCTCAGCTCCTACAATAAGTCGTATTCATTGTAAACGTCATCGTGTCAGTTACAAACATTGCAGGCTGTCAAGAAGAAATCAGATTTGTTAGATTTCATTAACAAGTTCTGCAACTCCTTAATTTGTTTTGCTGAATCTGTAATTGCTTGGTTATAAAAATAAATGACATGATGGCATATGATCCCTTCTAAGAATACGTAGAACAAATTATGACATAAACAAATGTGACACTAGTTTCTATTTCGCTCAAAGTGTAAAATAGAGCAGAAAACATTAGAAACACGAGCTTGTAAGAAATGATCACATAAACATAGTGTGAAGTTTACATTCTTGCTTATTCATCACAAAAACAATCAACTGGGATTTTTGTATGCCAGTTAAAACTGTCAGTAGCAAAATTAGCACTTATTTATTCATTTTTAATTAAGCTTAAGTGTGTTTGTGGTTTATGTTTTGACGTGGTGGTTCCGTAGCGTTTTGTGAGGATCAGATCAGACAGAAACTCTTTGAGGTGGAGATCTGCAGTACAATATGCAGTGCATTCATATTTAATACTGCATAGGTCTTCGTAACACATCTGACCAGTCAGGCCTATTAGCAGGATGGATCTTTTCCTAGGTCTGCTCTGTGTCAGGCACCGATGGGTGAAAAAAAACTGCTTCCATTTTGAATGATGGTGGAATGGGGCAAGAATCTCACCTGGAATTGATCAATGTCATGTCAAACTTTCATTTTATTTCCAGATGAGAGGATAATTAGATCTAATTTTACCACCGAAGGAATTTATGTTCATGACGGCCATTTCCATGGCTCGTTTTAGCTTTTCTCAGGGTGGTGATCTCTCACCATTTTCATCTCCCGTCTAAACTGTTTGGAGTTATTTATCTGTATTGGCCAGAGGTGAATCGATACATGCCATTTAATGTCACATTGAAACAATGAATGTTATTAACTTGTTGGAATGTTCCTTTCAGACTTTTCTCAAGTTGGAGGCCAATTACTATCGCTGAAGCTGCAGGATGAAAAGA
This sequence comes from Nothobranchius furzeri, assembly GCF_043380555.1. Taxonomy (NCBI): domain Eukaryota; kingdom Metazoa; phylum Chordata; class Actinopteri; order Cyprinodontiformes; family Nothobranchiidae; genus Nothobranchius; species Nothobranchius furzeri. Next base: position 19,865,383 of record NC_091754.1, read on the forward strand.
TGGAGGATTTCCTTACACCACCAGGTCCAGACAGCTTCCGTCCCTTTACCCGTGAGTCCCTTAAAGCCATCGAGGAGCGGATTGCCGAGGAGAAAGCCAAGAAACCTAAAGAAAAGAAGAAACGCAAGGAGTTCAAGCCCAAACCAAGCCATGACCTTGAAGCGGGCAAGCCTCTCTCTTTTATGTACGACATTCCTGAAGGCCTGGTGTTTAAGTTGTTGGAAGACCTAGATCCCTACTACAAAAACCAGAAAGTAGGTTCATGTAAACCCCAGCATTAAAGCCAAAGTCAAGTATACCAAATAATTCTGGATGAATTAAATTGTTTTTTCTCTCAGACTTTTATAGTAGTAAATAAGGGTAAGTACATTTTTCGCTTCAACGCCACTCCTGCCTTGTGGATCCTGAGTCCTTTCAATCTCATAAGAAAAATATCAATCAAGATCCTGGTACACTCATATCCTTTCAATAAGCAACGGAGTTCATAAGCATTGATTAGGTCTGTTTTTAGTTAAGGGACATAATAAGCAAAACTCACCTTTTGCATCCTTTTGTGCTGCCATGTTGGTCTCTACTGCTTCTATAAACACTCTAAACAGAAAAACAAAATCAGTTCGTCCATTTTCTGTCAGTGCTTGGTTTTAGGAATTATGCGCTTAAAACAAGCTGTTTCAAAAGGTCCCTGTGATGTCACAAACAGGAAAAGTAGAATAGAACTAACTCACACAAAACAGAGCTGGACCGTTTCTCAAAATGAATACTTATCAGAACTTGTGTACTCACATCTTTGTGAAACACCGTCGATGGCCCAAGTACTGTTCTAAGTATGCATCATGGCAAGTTTGATCAAAGTTCCCGGATGTATTCTTGCTCCACCCATTGTATCGTGTTAAGTTTAGGGTTATTGATGCATCCTTCTGCGGACTTGGGACAGCAAAGTAGCCTGTAATGCATTGCGCCGCTAATTGATATACCCCAAACCGCAGAGGAGAAAGCTCATGACTGTAGTGTTTTGTATCTTTTTGGTCATTCTTTAGTTTTTTTCGGAACCCCTTGATCGAACGTGGTATCATCGAGCGTGGTGTCATTAGCATTAGCGAATCTGCTCGTAATTCACTCTTGATCCCAAACTTTGGACCGTTTCTGCCTTTTACAAAGGTTTGTGTCTTTGCTGGTTTCTCTATTTCCTCTACAGCCCCTAGATTACCACATTGTGCACCAGTAAATTATGTTCAGACAGTGGTGCGCACACATCGAATCAGTAAAAAATGATTTGAGGAATTTACTGAATCAAATTTGAACCATTTGATGACTCATTGTAGCCCTACATAAAATGTTAACATATCTTGCAAATCTGACTTAGCATCTTTTTGTGCTGCCATGAGGGCCTCTACTGTCTCTATAAACACTCCGAATATATGCCTAAAATTAGCCATTTCCTTAAAGTCCCTTATTGTGATGTCACAATAAGGAACATTAACATAGATCTACTCCACCTGCTGAAGCCGGAAAAGCTTCTCTACTCCAAGCCCCTCCTGGATGTCCAAACTCCTCACCTCAAAGCGGCCTATCAGGATGGGTATGCGTGGCTACCAATGTTTTCTTAAAGTGACAGAGCCCTAAATTGGCTCTGGAAGACTCTGAAGATGTCAAGAAAAAAGCTACTGCGCTCGCTTTATGTGAGAGGGATTTTAAGCAAAGAAATTAATGTACAAGTTTTGTAATGACAATAGAACAATTTGAACAAAAATGCCATAATGCGTCCCCTTTAAAAAGTACCCAAAGCTTGTGAATGTTAAACATGAAATTAAATAAAAAGCTAATTCCATTAGTGAATTATCTGCCTCCTTGACAACTGCCTGTAAATGGTTCAACATGTTGATCATGTGCACCATCCTCATCAACTGTGGATTCATGACTCTAAATGACCCTCCTGCATGGACGAAAAATGTAGAGTAAGTTCACCAGCATATCAATATATACTTTTTCATATCTGTATGGTTAATTTTGTTAAAAAGAAAATTTTTGTTTTCAAACAGGTACACATTTACTGCAATCTACACTGGTGAGTTCCTAGTTAAGGTTCTAGCCAGAGGATTCTGTGTAGGGAAGTTCACGTTTCTGAGAGATCCCTGGAACTGGTTGGACTTCTTTGTCATTGTCCTGGCGTAAGTGCAACACAGAAGGAACAATGGATAAATGTTGGAAATATCTTTTTATTTATTATTTAATTAATCTGGAGTTTGTGGTTGTTGTGTATTAGTTTCATTGTTGGTAACTGATAAAATGTGTTCCTATACCTTGAAGCCTACATTTACTGCTCAAATAATTTGGCTAGTTTATATTTAGCAGAAGCTAATCATTAGCATTAGCTACTCCACCACATGGCAGAGCTTTTTCAGGCTTGTGTTATTTTTGGGGATAAAACATCAACGTTGCAAAGGAAGCAGAGTCAGCGGTAGAGTTGCTGGTGTTAGCCAATCAGAGGTGAGATGTCCAAATCCTGCTGTATTCAGCTCAACTCTGATCTGGCTCACTTTCAGTTCCTAAAACAGGTGCACCAGAGCTTTTTTTCCCCCAGAGTATGACTTACAAGGCAATACTTTTTACCAGAGACCACTGCAAATGTATTATGAATAAAGATGACGTTTAAAGTCAACACATTCCACCAGGGGTGGACTGGCCTATCTGGCATTCTGGCAGTGTTCCGGTGGGCCGCTTAGCCAAGTGGGCTGCTTGCCCAGCATGGGCCGACACTACTCCACAGCTGGTGATCTGCAGAACATTAGCTACATGGTAACCCGAAGCTAACAGAGTTTTTCCAGGTGTTTTTAGCAAGAAAAGCGCAGTAGAGCGATGACGTAGGAGTTAGCATGTAGTTAATGTCCTGCTGATCTCCGCCTGTGGAGAATGAGCTGATCTTGAAGGTCAGGGCTCCCGGTCGCAGCGGTCGGACCCTGCTTGTAATTTAACAGTCCCAGCCCATATTAGATCTCACATTCGGCCTAGAGACGAGTCCGCAGGCGGCAACACCCCCCACCCCCACCGCTCTCCCAATGGAGAGGGCCGACGATTCGTAAAAATGCCAGGGCCGAATTTTGGTCCCAGTCCACCCCTGCATTCCACCCAAATTTGGACAAATAACATCTCTCATTGCCTATTTTTATCGATTGTTTTTGTAACTTACATACATCCAACAAACAGTGATGGTTTCTGATGTTTTGTAGCCACCCTTAAGAAGCATGTAACCCACAACAATTTGTGTTTTTCTGCAGGTATTTAACAGAGTTTTCTAAAGAAGTTGGCAATTTGTCGGCTCTTCGGACGTTCAGAGTGCTCAGAGCATTTAAGGCAATCTCAGTCATCCCAGGTAAGCTGTACACACATGCTGCTTTATTCCCCTGCAGTTCCTGCCTTTCTGCAACAGCCAAAATAAGAACAAAAGATGATTAGTAGAGATAGAATATGAATCCAACTGAAGAGATGGAATAATGTTAAGCGGAATCGATGGGTACGAAGAAACAGCAGCATGAGTTGTTTTGTGTTTGTTTTACAGGCTTGAAGACTATCGTTGGTGCCTTGTTCCAGTCAGTAAAGAAACTCGCTGATGTAATGATCCTGACTGTTTTCTGCTTGAGCGTCTTTGCACTTGTAGGATTACAGCTGTTCATGGGCAATTTAAGGAATAAGTGTGTAAAGGACGCCGATAACGAGACATTATTGACTGAGAGTTATCTCAAGGACGCGGGTGAGTATTAGATGTGATTGTAGCTTCTTCTGTGGCTTTACCGAGGAGAGAAAAGTATCGAAGTATCTTTGGATGAGTGAATAATATGTGTTACTTGTGTTTGTTTAAGAAAAGATTGTTTAAGACTTGCACGGAGATGACAAGCAGATGTTATTTGCTTTATTCAATTCATTACAAAGTTGTACCCATCAAAATAATCAATTTAATTTAGATTGACTGTTGGGCTGCTATGCTACAATTACTGAGCTCCACAATCCTCTACATGAATTTTAACACTGTTTTTCCCTCTTGTATTCTCAGATAATTATTATAATGTTTCTGGAAAGCCATTGCTTTGTGGACACAGCAGTTCAGCTGGGTAACTAAATTGCTCCTCATCTCCTAGAGTTCTAGTTTTAAAGTAGGAAACAGTCCTTGTTATGGGCAGCTGTACAGTATTAACAAAACCAAGCAGAGGAAATAAAAGCTACGATCTGCTATGAGCCTAACAGAGTTTTCTACAGGAATTGCCCAGAGGGGTATAAATGCCTTAAGGCCGGAGGTAACCCAGACTATGGCTACACCAGCTTTGACACCTTTGGTTGGGCCTTCCTTGCTTTGTTTCGGCTGATGACACAGGATTACTGGGAATACCTTTACCAGCAGGTAAGCAGTGGATAAAGGTAAACCTAAAGAACAACGATAAAATCTGTCATGTTCTGGACTTGGTGTGTAGGTTCTTTAAATAATTAGTGCGACAGTGGCATAACGGGAGGGTTGCAGGTTCAACCGTCTGTCACACATGTTGCCCGCTGGTGGTGGTCAGAGAGACCAAAGAGACTAGTGTACGGCAGCCTCGCTTTCGTCAGTGCGCCCCAGGGCAGCTGTGGCTACATTAGCTCAAAATCGTGTGTGTGTGTGTGTGTGTGTGTGTGTGTGTGTGTGTGTGTGTGTGTGTGTGTGTGTGTGTGTGTGTGTGTGTGTGTGTGTGTGTGTGTGTGTGTGTGTGTGTGTGTGTGTGTGTGTGTGTGTGTGTGTGTGTGTGTGTGTGTGTGTGTGTGAATGACTGATTTAGTTGTGAATTTTCTTGGGGGTGTTGTAGGACCCACTTGAGAAGGTGCTTTACAAATACAGGCCATTTACAGATGGCTCATTTATTGGGATGATTTTCCACATCACTCATGCTTTACCTTGAAATTTTGGTTTGCAAATGATTGTTAGTATACATGACTTTAATGAACATTAATAAAATAAAATCTTATTTGAATCAGGTAACATTTTGAATAGTTACTTGCCACACGAACCAGGCCTTCTTTGAAATTCTGTCGAGTGTAATAACAGAATGAAATTTACAAAGCATCTTGTTTAAACAAGCATCGGTGCAGGTGCATTTTGCTCAAAGGTTATATGAGGAGTCCCTATGTGGCTCAGACAAACAACTTGAATGACGCATGAAAAATGACTCTGTTCTGACTATTGAAAGGCTTGGCAACAAAGGCCAAGTTCAATGAGAAAATGTTTTTCACTTGTTTTATAAATATGTCGGTTATTCTGAGTTCAAAGGTGTGGTTGACTGAAAAAAATAGTTTTTATTATTATTTCTGATTGTAATCAGTTGAGTTTTTAAGGCAGGCTAACCTATTTCCTGCATTAACGTCTGATGGAAAAAAGACAGTGAAATGCAAGGATTTGAAAATTCTCACATATCTATGTCACACTGTGAATTTGCATTAATGGCTCCGCCCATCTTGGCAACACTACAAATATATTACCGTAATTTCCGGACTATAGAGCGTACCTCAATATAAGCCGCACCAACAAAAAAAAAGGTTTTCTACACACACACACACACACACACACGCTGCACTCGATACAAGCTGCAGCGCAGCAGCCACATGCAGGTCTCCGGCACACAGCGCATGTATGGCTATAACATAAGATAATTAGAAAGACGCTACACGGAGGTTTTTCGTTGTTGTTTTAATGCAACAAAACAAACACAGGTGAACGTGCCTGCAAGTTTAGAAAAGAAAACAGCACTGATAGCATTCATATTTCTGGATGGTTATAAAATAAAAACAGCACTGACGCGTTATTACCGGTAATTTGCATGCATGTTTAGAAGAAAAGAACAGCGCTGGCACAGCATTAATAAGCCCTGGATGATTAGAAAATAACAACTGCACACAACACATGCCTGGTTAGTAAATAAAACACACTTGCCTACCAGAAAAAGTCATTCGCTCTCATCTTCCTCTTGTGCACTAAAGCCATTAAAGTCCTCTTCTTCAGTGTCAGAGTTGAACAGCCTCAGTAGAGCTTCATCACACACCTTTTCTGTGGCGATGTCAGTGTCGCTGTCCGTGTTGCTATCATCATCCCCGGCTGAAGCTGGCTTGAATGAGTTCTTTCCGCTGCCGTCTCCAGCGCCGAACCATGGATTCATTCATGCCAAGCTTACGTGCGGCAGCACTGTTTCCCTCCTTTACTGCCAGATCGATGGCCTTCAACTTAAATGCGGCAACATATGAACTCATACGTGTAGTTACCATGATGAGGGGGTATGGATTTGAAAAAAAATCTTCGTCGTGCCGGCTGCTTGCATGTGCTAAATTAAATTGAGCACTTTCTTCGATTTCCATTTTTGACTTCCACCTGTTTCACTTTCTGCTAAAGCGCCCCCTGGCAGGTGAAGGAAAACCTTCAGTAAAGCCGCACCTCATTATAAGCCGCACGGTTCAAAGCGTGGGAAAAAAGTTGCGTCTTATAGTCCGTAAAATACGGTAAATAAATGAGTAAACCACACCTTTAACATGCAAGCTGAACATGAAAATAGTCTTCTACCCCTATTTCCTTTTTACTAGTTTTAGAGTTTATTATGAGGAAACTTTGGATTTGATAAGCCACATTGTCACGTTGGCATTCATGGGCTCACCCATCTTGGCTTCTAAATGGGAAGGCTGTTGTTGGTTTAGCATCCAGGAGAGAGTAGAGCACATCCCAGCTAGTAGAAGCTAACCATTAGCATTAGCAATGCCATGACATGGCAGAACTTCTTCCTGGTTTGTGTTATTTGTGGAGATAAAACATCAACATTGTAAAGCAAATGGAGTGAGTGGTAGAGTCACATTGCTGTTAGCCAATCAGAGGCGAGATGTCCGGATATCAGGAAATAAGACTCCTAATTCTGATGTGATCTACTCATCCCCACTTTGGCTCACTTCCAGTTTTTGAAACACAAGCATCAGAGCTTTTTTCTCACAAAGCTCGAATCACAAGGCCTTCATTTATACTAAAGACCACTCTTAAGTGTAAAAATGAGTGAACTTGGTCTTTAAAACAACACAACACAGTTCCCTTCAGAGTCATATTCTGTTCATTATACAAAACACCGTGATAATTCAAACCCTGATTCTCAAAAGCAACTTTCATGTCAGTTACTTGTGTGAATGAAAGCCTAACAAGCATGAGTCTGCTTACAAATGACCTTGTTTTTTCTCTATTTCCAGACTTTGCGAGTTGCTGGAAAACCCTACATGATCTTTTTTGTCCTGGTCATATTCCTTGGCTCTTTCTACTTGGTCAACTTGATTTTGGCTGTGGTAGCTATGGCCTACGAGGAGCAGTGCCAGGCCAGCATAAAGAAAGCTCAAGAGAAAGAGGAGGAGTTTGAGGCCATGCTTGAGCAGCTGAAACGGCAGCAAGAGGATGCTCAGGTATGAGGACGGGACACAGACAGAAAGGTTTTTTCCATCTATTTATCCTCACAGGCTTGCCTTCCCTTTTTTAGGCATTAGCAAAAGCAGCATTGGCAGAAGGTGGAGATGGATTCGGCAAAGGTGGGGCCACTGAGAGTTCCTCTGATGCTTCCAAGCTGAGCTCCAAAAGTGCCAAAGAGAGGCGCAACAGAAGGAAGAAAAAAAAGGATTCAGAGGAAAAAGAAGTGGAAAAAATCCCTAAATCAGATTCTCTGGACAGCATAAAGAAGGCTCGTTTCAGATTCTCTGTGGATGCAAACATGCTCAACTATGACATGAAATGCTCATCCATGCACCAGGTGCAGTATTATATACTTTGACTATGACATGCTACACTTCTCTCCCTTCATCCTGAACTCTGCTCTCAGCTATGATGAGATGTTTGGAAGCAGAGTTCTTTTCTGTCAAATATTCTGAACAATTAATATCCTGCTTGTTCTTGGTAGCACTCTGATAAGCCTCTTTGTGGGCAAATAATTTAATCCTGACCAGAGTGGGGATCTAACCACAAGTCTGTGTGGCCAAAATCAAACTGGATTGTTGCTGAATTACAACTCCAGTTTCAAAAACATCAGGTTGATTTATGCAAACTCTCTTCACTTTCTTATTTGCTGCACAAATAGCTAAAGCTAGATGAGGCACTTCCCGTGCATCTAGAGACATCTACAACGGGAATTGCCTAACATTTCAACTTCAGGCTCCACTTGAACGAGCTAGTTTTTAAAATTTGATTGTAACTTATTTTTATTTATCCAAACTGAGACTGTTTAAGGAACCAGCAGCAGCAGATGGGCTATATTTTGTTCTTAACCTTCCTGCAGAAATGCACTTCAGATATATTAAAAGTTAAAGTCCAATAGTTGTCACACAAACTGGTGTGTGGTGAAAATTGTCCTCCACGTTTGACCCATCCCCGTGGGGAGCGGTGAGCTGCAGACACGGCCACGCTCGGGAACTATTTGGTGGTTTAACCCCCTAATCCAACCCCTTAAAATGAGTGTCAAGCAGGAAGGGTCTTTGGTATGACCAGACCGTGATTCGAACCCCGATCTCTCAGTCCACTCTACCACTAGGCCACTGAACTGGTTAAATACGTCAACTGATACTAGGAAATGTTTGTTTCTAGTTTTTTTTTGTCTGTTTTATATTCATTTACTTGCCTATCAATGATGGAACTTTACAGTTTTTAATGAGTACTTCATGACAAGTCAAGAAAAAGGCGTATAAAGTCATCTTCATTGCTTTAAGGTCGATTACAATTTCATATATTATCTTTGATGAGCTTTTATTTGTCAACAGTATAATAAATGAGACAGTAAAGCATAAGGAAATTCTAAAAATATATTAGTGATTGAGTTTTTCAAACGCTGGCAGACCTGAAATTTATCAGAGGAAATGAAGCTGTTATTGGCTGAAAACAGCTGATTAGAGTGAGTCTAGAAAAGGATACACATTGAGATGTCAGAAAGTTCACGTTGGTCCACAGGTGCAATTGTGTTTTTTCATCATTTTCACATCATCTTGATTATCACCATCACCATCATCATCATCATCATCATCATCATTATCATCATTTATTTCTTGCTTGTTCTTGTCACTGTCATGCAGTATGAATGACCATCATAATCATCATTATCGTCATTTTTTGTCTTCATCTCAGTGATCGTCATCATGATCATCTTCTTTACCATCTCATTCTTCTTCACAATGTAACTTTTAAGTTGTCAATTTCCTTGCGGTGTTCATCTTCGTCAACACCCTTTTATTGACATGTCGTCATTTTTCCCTTAATTCATATATAAATCCTATTGTCATTGTTTTTCTTTCCTTTTGAAGATCAGCGATATCAATATCTTTTTCTCCTAGTCCTTCCTGAGCTTTCGTGGACCGCTGCTTTCATCGAGACGAAACAGCAAGACCAGCTTTTTCAGTTTCCAAAGCCAACCGCAAGATGTGGGCTCAGAAAATGAGTTTGCAGATGATGAGAACAGCATTTTTGAAGGCACCCTGAGTCGGAGGGGATCCCTGTTTCATTCCCAGAGGTGTGATCGACGCACCAGCAGTATGAGTCAGTGCAGCTTCTTACCTCATCTCCGATTTCAACCAAATAGTATCAGGCACAGCTCTGTAGACTGCAATGGGGTAGTCGCTCTAGTGGATGGGGATTCACTCCCATCATCATCACCTTTGGGATTCCATCTGCCTAAATTGTCAGTAGATATGGTCTACACTGGAGAAAATGTAAGAAACATTTAATTAGCTGAGAACACACTGGTTCTTTTGCAATTTACTTTATTGTACGACCTTCTTCCAAATCAAGAAGAAAAACACTTTGTTTTAAGTTCTATGTAGCTATTAAGTTAAATGTTGGCAAACTTTGCAGCCTGTTTTCTGTGACACTGATCCATTCATAACAACCATTTCTTTATCAAGGCTGACACAACTGATACAGAGTACAGAGAGGCTAGTGGACAAAACTATGGGGAGTTTTTGGATGTACTTGATGGCCCAGAAGCCAGACAGAGAATTCACAGTATCGCTAGTGTCATAACAAGCACCATGGAAGGTATGTATTTCTTATGCTATGCCTAATTATTTTATTACCTATCGTTATGGATCTATGGAAGTATTAACAGTTATTTTTTTTATAAAACGTTTTGTTTGCTTTGACATTAGAACTTGAAGAATCAAGACAAAAGTGTCCTCCTTGCTGGTATGACTTTGCTCACACCTTCCTCATCTGGGAGTTTTGTCCATGTTGGCTGAAAATCAAGAAAATCATTAGTCTTATTGTGATGGACCCTTTCATGGACTTGGCTATTACCATCTGCATTGTCCTCAACACATTATTTATGGCCATGGAACATGATCCAATGAATGCATCGTTCAGCTACATGTTGTATGTGGGCAATCTGGTAAGTCAGCCGTGCACCTCTATGATTTTAGTTTTGTTTCTGGTTTACGAAGTAAAATGTAATTTCTTTTTTCTCTTGAAGGTGTTCACTGGGATCTTCACAGCAGAAATGGTCCTCAAGCTCATAGCTTTGGATCCGTACTATTACTTTCAAGTGGGCTGGAATATTTTTGATGCAGTTATTGTTTGTTTAAGTTTGGTAGAACTTTGTTTGACTAATGTGAAGGGCATGTCCATTTTGAGATCATTCAGACTGGTGAGTATAATTTTACAAATTCAAAAAAGTTTTTCTTCTGAATACATTTTTAAGTTCTTAACGTAAGAAAACATTTCCTGTGTTTGAAAAAGGAACTTAAAAATGCACTTAACCTCCAGAGACCCAAATTTAGAAAACAACTGCAAAATCTTTTTTTAACCTTTCACATATTGTTCTAGGAGGCCAGATAAGCGGGCCTATTTACACATTTTAACAGCCAATAGTGTTGCAGAACTGAACAATAGGACCTATTAGCAATGTAAATGTGGTTTTAAAAAGAAAAAAAAATGGGGAAGGTTTATTTTTGTAGACTTAAATCTGATGTAATATTGCAACCGTGGGTCTCTGGGGGTTAAAAGTACCAATCCTTTTGGTATGTATCTTGAACCTTTGTTTAATTTAGATTTTAAAGGTACTCATTCATATTTAAACCATTGTGGAGAACATAAAAAATTGCCTTCTACCCCTATGTCCTGCATTAGCTTCTGACAGAAAATAGACAAACGATTGAGTCAAAAAAAAGGCCACACGTATATCTACGTCACATTGTAAATAAGCATTCATGGACTCAGCCATCATGGCTCGTAACAGGGAAGGTTGTGTTGATTTAGCGTCCAGGAGAGAGCAGAGCACGTATCAGCTAAGAAAAGCTAACTATTAGCATTAGCAACTCCACAACATGGCAGAGCCCCTTTAGGCTTGTGTTATTTGTGGAGATAAAACCTCAACATTGCAAAGCAAATGGAGTTGATGGTAGAGGTGTGTTGCTGTTAACCAATCAGAGGAGACAATTCCAAACATATGGAAAAAATGATGAGTAAGACTACAAACCATGCCTTTTTCTGCTTCCCTCTAACCTGACAAGCCATATATGAATAAATAGTCTAGTCACGACCCATAAAGAGAGCTCTGTTGTTGGGCAGAATCTGCAGCTGTCTTTCAAACTGTGATGTACTCACCGGTACGGATGTTGGTCAGCAAGGCAGTCCATTATACACTGTCAAAAAAGACGCAAATACATTTTTTATAAAGAACTTAAGTACCCCTATCAGCTCTTGAGTTAAAGGAAATAGTTCATGCCAAAGTTGTTTCAAATGAGCCGTCGCCATCTTTGTTGTTTCACTCTGTCGCAGTAACATCCTGCCCACCAAACCGATAGAGCGCTGTAATTGACAAGACACAAGCCTGTTTGGGCATGTTGAGGCTCCAATGGAGCATGACTGGACCAACTTACAGAGCTAAATCCTTTTGCTAGGGGCTGTCTAGGTTTCTAGGCAACCTCCCCTCTGATCCAACCAAATTCCATATCCTGAAACAGGAGCATGAGAGCTTTTTGCCTTCACACGGCATTTGTTTATACCAGAGACAACAGCAAAAAACTGTTGAATTTGGTCTCAGTGCATGTTTTTGGTGCCAGTGGGTCTGTATAGTTCATCAACATCACCGCTAACTCAAAAAAGAAGTTCCCTTTCAATCAAGCTGTCTTTTAGGCTAATGCTAAGTTGGCTGGCTGCCAAGTAAAACTTCCCCCCTAAACTTTGAAAAGATAGATATACTTGAGTTTGACTCACGATTTCTTTTTTTTTCTTCTATTTTTGCTAACAATGTTTAACTACTTAAATGTTTCAACTTTTTTCCAGAGCATGCATAATCTCACTTGTTCAAGAGAGATTGATGAAATATGCTTTAATTGTAAAGTTCATAAGCTTGGACTGATGATGGCATTACATGCATTTTCTTGTTACTTTATTTCTTTAATTTTTTTATTTTGTTTTTTTACAGCTGAGAGTTTTCAAGTTGGCAAAATCTTGGCCCACTCTTAACAAACTCATCAAAATAATTGGTAATTCAGTGGGAGCTTTGGGCAACCTTACCCTGGTTCTGGCCATTGTGGTTTTCATCTTTGCTGTTGTGGGCATGCAGCTGTTTGGAAAAAGCTACAAGGACAATTTGGAAAAAATCTCACAGGACAATAATCTTCGGTGGCACATGAAAGACTTCTGGCACTCATTCCTCATTGTGTTCCGAGTGCTTTGTGGAGAGTGGATAGAGACGATGTGGGACTGTATGGAGGTGGCTGGGACCACCAAGTGCCTCATCCTCTACATGATGGTCATGGTTATTGGGAATCTTGTGGTATATTGCATCTTTTATAGTGAATTCATTACAATAATAAATAACTACAAAATTCATTTTTGCTGTCTAAATATTATAGTTATCGTCCAAGAGCAGCAGACTAAAGATTAACCTCGTTTTCTGTAATGTCATCCTCTTGAAGGTGCTGAACCTGTTCCTGGCCCTGTTGCTGAGTTCATTCAGCGCAGACAATCTGGCGGCTGCAGAAGATGACGACACGAACAATTTGCAGGTTGCAATTGAACGGATTCGCAGAGGCATTGCTTTCATCAAATCATGGATTAGAAGTCGCTGCAGCAGTTCATGTCTCAGGGATAAAAAGGAGAAGAAGAGTGAGGATGGATCCATAGATAAACTTCACATGAACTTTGGGCAAAACGGTACACCAAACAGCGCCATCAAACACTTTACCGGGAATGGGAACGGAGATGTGACTGGTGTAGACAAAGCTGGTGACAAGTACATAGTCTACAGCAAGAGTGATGACTCTATCATGTCCTTCATAAACAACCCAAGTATGACTGTTAGTGTTCCTATTGCTGCAGAAGAGTCTGACTTTGAAATGCTCAACACTGAAGACTTCAGCAGCGCATCATCTAACCTGCCAGAATGTAATGTGGTAAGGACTTCTGTGTATTGATCAAATAATTTTTACTAGCTTACTCTGCTCAATAATCAAGATAATGTTTCATGGATTAACACAGAACTTGGAATTAAGAAATGGTGTTGTAAATGTTTCTGGTAAAAAAAAAGCATCCTGCAGCCAAAGTGAAATCATGACACGTCATAAGGCTTTTGCTGAAGATCCTGTATACCAAGGAGAAGCTATCATGACAAGGAAATGCCAGTGTATAGATTACATTATGAACCATTTAAGTGTGAGTGCTGGGGAGCTGAATCTTCCTAGGAAGAGTAAGCTTATGGTTAGAGAGTCAAAAATGAAAGACGTTGTCATGAATTAAACCCTGTATGGGCTGCTATATGGGTTTATATCTTTATTATGAAGGAGGATTGGGGCCACTGAAAAGGAAAAAAAAAAGAAATACATTTTTTGACTTTTTTTTCTCAGAAGTAAAACAAAAAGAAAACAGAAAAACCCGATTAGAAAAAAGAAAAGAAAGGTAATTCTGCATTTTTCTCAATTCAGTTTTAGAATTATCTTTATTTTTTTATTTTTAGTAGTCCCATTACTTTTCCATACGTAATGTCACGAACTCCTCCAGCTGACTGCATTCCATTCATTCCTGCCACTAACGTGGCGACTGACGTCATCACGCCGACACTACTTAAGGAAGTGCCGGCGTTTCATTCATTGCTCAGTCATCGTTCTCACCAGACTTTGCATCGAGTCTCCAGGCTTACCAGCCCTCTAAACCCTCAAGCTACACCTACAGGAGATAACCACGCCGGTTATCTCCGTCTCTCCGCGTCTGGGCAACAGAACTCTCAGTCACGCTTCAGATCTGCCAACGAACCTGACAGGATGACTGAGCCCAAAGTTGACCCAGCGGAGTTTGCGCGTCTGCGTGCCGAAGTGGCTCAACAGCGCGCAACCTTGGATCAGCATACGGCAGAAATGAACCAGCTCCGCGCCACAGCTGATCGCCAAGCAACTAAGATCGAGTCACTCACCGAGCTAGTACTCCAGCTGACCACCGCTCTGCAACGTCAGACCGCAGCTGTTCCTGACAGGATGGAACCACGCCTCAGCCTTCCAGAGAAGTGGGACGGAACCAGGGGATCCCCGGAGGGCATGTTGGCGACCCTGGCCATGACTTTCGAGTGCCAACCAGCACGTTACCCCACACCCTGCTCTCGTGTCGCCCTGCTGACCTCACTGCTGACAGGTCGAGCCGGTGAATGGGCGACGGCTCTTTACAATCAGAAATCTCCTGCCTGCAATGACTATGAGACTTTTGTAAAGGAGATGAAAAAGACTTTTGTGCACCCCAGCAGCGAGGTCTCGGACGAGACGCGGCTGCTTCAGCTTCGCCAGGGCTCCCAGACGGCGGCTCAGTACACCTCTCGCTTCCGGACGACAGCAGCTCGGTTGAGGTGGGATGACGCCGCCCTAAAGGCCGTTTACCTGGAGGGACTGTCACCGAGAATCCGGGAGGGCATGATTGGGCACGAGGTCCCAACCTCCCTGGACCTGGCAGTGGATCTGGCTCTCCAACTGGACCGCTGCATCCTGAACCGGCCGAGCACCATGTCAGCCCCCGTACACACCAGGACGTCACCCCGCCGGCCGGCTCACCAACTGACGGAGGAGCCGATGCAGCTGGGACATCTTCCCCCTGAGGAACGGGCACGGCGCTACCAGGAGGGAAGATGCGCTTACTGTGGGGATTTGGGTCACCACCGTGGCACGTGCCCAAAACGACCGGGAAAAGGTCCCTCCGGGTCGGAGTGGGAGCTGTCCCACCCGGAGTCTCCACCTTTCCGGCTCCACACCGAACCACTCTCCCGGTCTCCCTCCACCTGGACCAAGGCCCGACCAGACTGGAGGCACTTTTAGACACTGGGGCTGCGGAGTGTTTTATCGATCACGGACTGGTTACTCGGCTCAAGATACCCCTCACCGCCCTCGACCGACCCATTCCCGTGACCTCTGTGGACGGCCGGCCCATCATGCCGTACCCTCTCACCCACCGAACTCAGGGTCTCCACATGACTATTGACCAACACCGGGAGACCCTCCACTTCCTGGTCATCCAGGCTCCGGCCACGCCACTCATCCTGGGTCATTCCTGGTTCTGCCGCCATGAGCCTCACATCTCCTGGTCCACCAGTAAAGTCCTGGCCTGGGGCACGGGTTGCCATAACCACCGGGACTCCCCTGCACCTCGGACCAGAGCAGCCACTCCCACAGACGTAGACCTGACGCTCATCCCTCCTCAATACCACGACCTCGCTCAGGTCTTCGCTAAAGAACCCACTACCAGGTTACCTCCTCACCGACCCTACGACCTGGAGATCAGGCTCCAGCCCGGCACCACCCCCCCTCGGGGTCGCCTGTTCTCCCTCTCTCCGGCGGAAACCCGGGCTATGGACAATTATATAACTGATGCCCTGCAGAAGGGATTCATCCGACCCTCAACATACCCCAGGGCCGCGGGGTTTTTCTTTGTTAAGAAGAAGGAGGGGGATCTCCGGCCCTGCATAGACTATCGAGGGTTAAATAAAATAACGATCAGGGACCGTCACCCTCTCCCTCTCATGGGCACCGCTCTGGACGCCATCACACAAGCCGCAGTGTTCACTAAACTGGATCTGCGCAGCGCCTATAACCTCATCCGTATTAAGGAAGGTGAGGAGTGGAAGACCGCTTTTATCACGCCCACTGGCCACTATGAATATTTGGTGATGCCTTTTGGACTCTGCAACAGCCCCGCCGTCTTCCAGCGGTTCATTACAGATGTGCTGAGAGACATGTTGGGCCGCTGGGTCTTTGTCTATCTAGATGACATCCTCATCTACTCCCGCACGGCCGAAGAGCACATCCGTCATGTTCGAGCGGTTCTGTCCCGCCTCCTGGACCATGGACTTTACTGCAAACTGGAGAAGTGTGCGTTTCACCAGGAGTCCACCTCCTTCCTGGGTTTTACCATCTCCTCCCAGGGCCTGAAGATGGACCCCCAGAAGGTTCAGGCCGTAGCTCAGTGGCCTCTACCCACGACCCTGAAGCAGCTGCAAAGCTTCCTGGGTTTCTCGAACTTTTACCGGAGGTTTATACGCAACTTCAGCTCCCTCGCAGCACCACTGACCTCACTCACCAAAACCACCAATCAGCCTCGCCCTTTTCGCCTTACTCCAGAGGCTGTCCGTGCTTTCCATGAGCTGGTCGGACGTTTCACTAAGGAACCCATCCTCCTCCACCCGGACCAGACCCGGCCCTTCGTCGTGGAGGTGGACACCTCAGATGTGGGAGCGGGGGCCGTTCTCTCGCAACGGGGTCCAGACTCTAAGCTCCACCCATGTGCCTACTTCTCCCGGAAGTTTTCCCCCACACAGCAGAACTACGGGGTCGGCAACAGAGAGCTGCTGGCAATAAAATGGGCGCTGGAGGAATGGAGGCAGTGGCTCCTGGGGACCACCGATCCCTTTCTGATCTGGACCGACCACCAGAATCTCATTCATCTACAGACTGCCCGCCAGCTCAACCCACGTCAGGCTCGGTGGGCCCTCTTTTTCGAGCCGTACCACTTCCATATCGCCTACCGGCCCGGCTCCAAGAAACTCAAGGCGGACGCTCTCTCTCGGCGTTTCGCACCAGATGCCGCCTCCCCGGAGCCTCGGACCATTCTGCCGACTCAACGCTTCCTGGCCTCCCTCCAATGGCCGTTGGAGCAGTCCATACAGGCGGCACTTCCTGGCGATCCAGCGCCGCCGGAGACCCCACCGAACCGTCTCTACGTTCCCGCCTCCTGCCGGCAAGAGGCGCTCACGTGGGGGCATTGTTCGTGGCTCGCGGGACATCAAGGACAAGCCCGTACCCTCCAGTTCCTCCGTCGGGCTCTCTGGTGGCCGTCCATGAGGAAGGACGTCCGCGAGTTTACAGCTGCATGTGATGTGTGTGCTCGCTCCAAGTCCTCCAACCGACCCGGCGCTGGAGAGTTGCAGCCTCTCCCTGTGCCCAAACGGCCGTGGTCACACATCGGGCTGGACTTTGTCACGGGACTGCCGGTGGTCGACCACCTGGACACTATAATGACTATCACGGACCGTTTCTCCAAGGCCGTGCACTTAGTGGCCCTAGCCGGCCTCCCCACTGCCAAGAGAACGGCCGAACTGCTCCTGGAACAGGTGGTGCGGCTCCATGGTTTCCCTCAGGACGTGGTTTCCGACCGAGGACCCCAGTTCGTCTCACGCTTCTGGAAGGCGTTCTGTCGCCTGGTCGGTGCTTCCACCAGTCTGTCCTCTGGATACCACCCGCAGACAAACGGTCAGACAGAGAGAGCTAACCAGCAGCTTGGACGCTACCTGCGCTGCTTCGCTTCGTCCCAGCCGACCTCCTGGCCCCGCTTCCTCCTGTGGGCGGAGCTGTCATACAACCTCCAGACCTCCTCTGCCACGAGTCTGTCTCCCTTCGAGACCTGTTACGGTTATCAGCCTCCTCTGTTTGATCATCAGGTGCCCGAGGTGGTGGTCCCTGCTGCCCAGACGCTGGTCCGCCGCTGTCGGCTCGCCTGGATCCGGGCCCGTGCGGCCATCACCCGGGCCAACACGGAGATGCCCGTCAGCATCGCCGCCGCCACCGGCCTGGCCCCGTCTTCCGGTCTGGCGACCAGGTGTGGCTCTCCTCCGCTAACCTGAGGATGCCGGCTGGCTCCCGGAAGCTCACTCCTCGCTTCCTGGGTCCGTTCCCTGTCCTCAAGGTCATCAATCCAGTCACCTGCCGTCTACGCCTCCCGGCTACTCTCCGGATCCACCCGGTCTTTCACGTCTCCCAGCTTAAGCCGGTGATCTCCTCTCCTCTCCACCCTCCACCGGTCCGGGTGCCTCCGCCCCGCGGTGTTGAGGTGGATCGCACCTACACGGTCCGCAGGATACTGGACGCCCGCCGCCGGGGACGAGGTTGGCAGTACCTCGTGGACTGGGAGGGGTACGGGCCTGAGGAACGCTCTTGGGAGCCCACGAGCTCGTTTGTCGATCCTGCCCTGCTAACAGACTTCTGGGCCCGCCGTCCTGGGACTTCGGGTGCCGTCCCTAGAGGGGGGGGTCCTGTCACGAACTCCTCCAGCTGACTGCATTCCATTCATTCCTGCCACTAACGTGGCGACTGACGTCATCACGCCGACACTACTTAAGGAAGTGCCGGCGTTTCATTCATTGCTCAGTCATCGTTCTCACCAGACTTTGCATCGAGTCTCCAGGCTTACCAGCCCTCTAAACCCTCAAGCTACACCTACAGGAGATAACCACGCCGGTTATCTCCGTCTCTCCGCGTCTGGGCAACAGAACTCTCAGTCACGCTTCAGATCTGCCAACGAACCTGTCACTTAATGCTTGTTAACATTTAAACAACAATGTTTTCCTCAAAATTCTGCCTTTTTTTTCTCAGAAGTCAAAAGAAAAAGAAAAAAACTGAAAATAAAAAAGGAAAAGAAAGAGAATTTTGCCTTTTTTCTCAGAATTCTGCCCTATTTTTCAGAATTTATATTTTAAAGAGCAAATTGCAGGTTAGAGACTCCCATAAACCAATGTTTAGAGAAACATAATGTAAACTCGTTTTAAACATTTTTTTTTTACACAAACATAAATTATTTAGGCTTTTAGAGTCATTTTTGTGAGAAAGTTTTTTTTTGGCCAAACCAACTGACGTCATCTGATGGAGTCCTGTTAGCTTAATCCAGTAAAAAATATAGATTATAATGCCAGCTCTGACACAGAGGAAACTTTAAATGTTTACAATTTTACTCGTGATGGACCAAAACCATAAAGGTATGAGTTTGCTGCACGCCTCAGAGAGCAGAGACAAACCAGAGGGATTAAGGAGGAGAAGCAGCGGGGGAGCAGCAGGTGTCTGGTGAGTTAACCATGTTAGCCTAAACTCGTGTGCTAGTATCACAATATTGTACAGATTACTATCGTGTACCAGACGATTAAAATAGCATCAGTCAGTTAATACAACATTAATACGAATGAGCGTCTGTCAGCTGTCTCATACTCGTTAATATCCGTTCACCTAACCTAGCTTAGCTCTTAGTGAGCGGAAGAGACGCCTGTCATCCGATTATGGAGCTCATCCAGGTGAGCTGGATCCCAACCACCAGGCGGCGGTTCTGATCCGGTTCCAACCCGGAAACCAGCTGGCCCGCTGAGCCGCGCATCTCTTCTGGTGGTCAGTTCTGACCTGATTCTGACAGTGATCTGAGCTCCAGAAATCTGCATTTCACTTTTTAAACCCCGCCTCGGGTCTCCGGAGCCCAGCGCGGACCTCCCTGTCCTAGCTTCTAACTCTCTGGTTACGTCAGAGGTTCAGATTTAGAAAAAAGCTTTGCTGAGAAAGGTCACGTTCTACTAGAAAAACTCTGCTGTTATGTATTTTAAAACGAAATATTCACAAGCATTTAAAATAGTATTTTTTGGACAGCATTTTATATGAATTAGAAAAAAAATACCTGCAATTTGCTCTTTAATGTTCAGAATTCTGGCTTTTTTTTCAGAATTTTGATTTTAATTCTCAGAATTCTTCCTTTTTCCTCAGAATTCTGACTTTAATCTCAGAAAAACAAGTGAGAAGAAACAAAAGACAAAACAATTATCTTTCTTTTCTTTTTTGTTTTTGTTTTAGTGGCCCCAATCCTCTTCTGTACTGTAGAGCTTGTTAACATTAAAACAAAACATTTTATCTAGGGCAAACAAGTATTCCACAACTTCAGAAATAAAAAGGGGAATGTTCTGCGAAAGTGTTCCTAGTGGAGTGTTTAAGTTTGTTTTAATAAGGATGACAGCATTCACTCACAGATTTCTGTACATGTATTCAAAAACATTCCACTGCATCCGATGCACGGTTTTATTTCTGTACTAGCATGATGTTTCTCATAGCGTCCGAATGACAGGATTAAGGAAGACACCATCATTACATCAACAGTGCATTTAGAATATTGCACAAGCATATTTACGCCACTGCCTGCACTGCATTAGCTGGTCCCAGGACAGCCAACGTCCTCTAAGAAGGCATTGAAGCTGTTCACACACAATCAATGATGAGACACACCCTGCCAAAAAATAGAAACATTAAGCCTAATTAGAGTCCAAAATGCCACCTCCATAGTAAGGATTTTTCTGTGAAATGAATAAAACAGTCTAATGTCTTAATCATGTTGGAAGGAAGGT
This sequence comes from Nothobranchius furzeri, assembly GCF_043380555.1. NCBI lineage: Eukaryota > Metazoa > Chordata > Actinopteri > Cyprinodontiformes > Nothobranchiidae > Nothobranchius > Nothobranchius furzeri. The sequence continues at coordinate 19,886,016 of NC_091754.1, forward strand.
TACATTGAAACAGATTTCCATATCAGCTAGCCGGGTGGTTTCCAGGTTTTCTACTTTGAAATGGCAGAAGAGGAACATAGTCCTTGTTTACAATATGTCCTGCAACATGGTTGCCAAGTCTGTGCTGGCAAAAACTGTGCCAGCATTTGTAATTTGACACTTCCCGGCGAAACACAGCAGCGTTGTAGACATAATTGAAGCCGGTAAAAGAAGTGGCCAAAACAAAAAGAAAGAAGTTAAGAACATAAGCCAATGAAACAATTTTTTTTTTACTCTTTACTTTTTGGGTAAAGAAGGCTAGAGGCTAACATTGAGCTAATAATGCTAACAGTGAATTAGAAAAAAAGTAGTCGTCTCTAAAAATTAATTACAGTGAAATTTAATGGGTGGCACCAGGCAGTAGCTTGGAATTGCTAAAGCAACGGCAAGATTTGGCCAAGTAATGACTGAACTCCTAGGGATGGGTACCTTTGACATTTGAATCAATCCGGTACTAATTCCCGGTACCTAGGAATCGATACCGGTACTTAACGGTACCAATTTTCGATACTTGAGTGTTTATTATTTTAATTCTCTTTTATAATTAAATATATATTTTTCTCAATATATAACAATATTTGATAAATATCACGATAAAAAACATTCAATTGTTTGTATTTTAACATCGTCCTTGTAGTTTTATAAGCTGATAATTAAACTGAAGCAAACATCTTTACTGTGAACTAAATTTACAGTGTATCTTCATTCCTTTTGCCGTCTTTTTCATTTGATTTTTCCTACTGGGAAGTTAGAATTTCCGAGGAGAAAGCAAACGCACCATTAGCTGATAACAATGGTGGCAATGGAAGCTAACATATCATATCAAGCTAACTTTATCTTAAACAGTTTATTTAACTGCTGGAGCAGATTAAAACGATGATGCCTCACACTTAGATCGTTGTCACTGGTTTCATCTTCACCCAATCACCCGTCGCATTTAGTAAAGTGAAGCCAAACTTTAGAGCGCGTTCATGTTCTTCTAGTCTGAAATTCGGAGTTCCGAGGAGAAAGCGAACGCACCATTAGCGAGACGGAAGCTAACATATCAAGCTAACGTTATCTTAAACATTTTATTTACCTACCGGAGCAGATTAAGATGAGGATGTCTCACTTAGATCGTTGTCGCTGGTTTCATCATCACCCAGTTACCCATCCCATTTAGTAAAGTGGACCCAAGCTTTAGCGTGCGTTCTTTCTACCATGCTGCTCTGTTTACAACTCGCTCGCAGCGAGCGACGACATAACGCTCTTGCGCATGCGCAGCTGTCTTGGCAAGTTCTCGTTATGAAGGACGGGTACCGAAACGAGGCACCGTTTCAAATGACGTGAATCGGTGCTCGGTCGGTACTATGGAATTCGGTCGGTCCCTTAAAAAGTACCGAATTCGGTACCCATCCCTATCCTGAACACCCTACCCCGCTCTTAATTCTGTGCTGACGGACACCGGATGGGTTACACCCGCACCCCCAGCTCTTCAATCCGCGCTGATGGAGACCAGCAACCCCTTACACTCAGAAAGCAACTGTAAAGCAGCTGTAGGGAAAAAAATTCTGGTGCTGCTTCTGTGTATTTTTCTACCTACCAACTTACTGTGTACGACCTGTTTTGTCTTCATTCTCATCTAGAATCTTCTGGCATTGATTAATAACTGGCAACTGCCATAAAACTTATGAAGCTCACAATGGGGAGAAGAGATCCTTAGAGTAGGCTTGTTTGTTTTGATACATGGACTACTCTACCCAAATTTGACCACAGGACCTCATTCTTACTTCATGCACCTCTAAGCCTTAACCATAAGTTTGGCTTCATTACAGAAACAAGTTGTGTCATTTCAGTGTCACATTTGCCATGGATGTTTTCCCCCACAGGCTGTGGAGGGTGATGGTGCGGACAATGATGACAATGACGATGGCCGGTCCAGCTCTTCAGAAGGTAGCACAGTGGATGGTATGCCACCTGGAGAGATACCAGCCATTGAACTTGTGTTTGAGGAAATCAAAGAACCGAAGGACTGCTTTCCTGCAGGTGAAAACCATAAACTAACTCTCAAGTACAACTCATTCTGCATTTTACATTAACAGGTCTGTATCTCTTCTCAGGCTGTGTGCAAAAGTATAAGTGTTGTCAAGTGAATGTGAAAAAGGGCTGGTGGAGAGTGTGGTGGACAATCCGAAAAACCTGCTATCGAATCGTGGAGCACAACTGGTTTGAGAGTTTCATCATCTTCATGATTTTGCTCAGCAGTGGAGCGCTAGTAAGTCTGGGAGAGTCGTTCTCTGCTAGTTAAAGTCAGGCTGCTCGAATGGCTGCTTCTGTCACCGTTGAATATTCCATTTGTGCAAATTATGACACACCACGTTTTCTTTCCAGGCTTTTGAAGATGTCAACATTGAGACAAGGAAGACCGTTAAAATAATGTTGGAGTATGCGGACAAAGTTTTCACTGTCATCTTTATTTTGGAGATGCTACTAAAATGGGTGGCGTATGGATTTGCCAAGTACTTCACAAACGCTTGGTGCTGGTTGGACTTCTTTATTGTTGATGTAGGTTGAAATACACGCAATTAATGTGATGACATAAACTAAACTTGTTCCTTCCATTTGTATGATGTGTCGTCTCTTCCTGTTTCTTTCAGGTTTCACTGGTCAGTTTGGTGGCCAATGCTTTGGAGTATTCTGATATTGGTGCAATCAAGTCTCTAAGGACCCTGCGAGCTTTGAGGCCCCTAAGAGCCCTGTCCCGGTTTGAGGGCATGAGGGTGAGAATACTATAGTATCCCATTCTTAGTCTCAGGAAACTTTCAACCACCAACTAAATTTACTGATAGATTGAGTACACCATGAAGTAATTAAACACCATGGGGTGGATTTACTCTGTGAATGTTGTTAAATTAGGTGTGGCAGAAATGTATGGCTTTGTGAATTAGCTCCTGAGAGGTGTAGACACAACGATCCTTCCATAATTCACCCACATAGAATCAATGAACATCTTTTCATGGTCTCTTTAGAATACAGATCATTTTGTAGATCAGCACGGTTTAGGATTATTGCATACTGGGCTTGATACTAAACTATTAACAACTATAAAAACTGACCTGGGAACTCATTTATAAAGCTTTCTTGTGCATGAAACAGTGTCTGAGTATTCCGTAAGTGATTCTTAATGTAAACTTTGTGAATTATAAAGGAAAATGTGCACAACTTTAAGCTAACTTCGGACCTTTCGTAAGCACAGTTTTGAGACTTGAAAACAGGCACTGCAGCCGGTTAGATGGCAAGTGGTCAATTTGAGCCACATTTTCAGACTTGTAGACCATCACAAAACAAACCGTCAGCCTCTACTCCCGTCTCTGCACGGAGATAAAAAATGAGAATTAGAATGAAAATATGTTGCTATTAAGATAGCACACCACATTCAAACATACATCTTGAAATCATTTATTGGTGCATTAATTGTGTTATGCATCCTATGCTAATCAAAATATAAAACAATAAGCTTTTATTACCAGAGGAAATGCACTGGAACGGCCCCTGCACACCTGCGGCTACTTCTCTCTTGGGTTTCCGGCAATCGGCTCATTCTAGCAGTAATTAGCTGACAGACAGGCTGATATTTCTCGGATATGATGGACAAACTATGGAATTTGTTGCCTAAAGCCTGTTTGGGTTAAATTAGCTGTCACCCTCAGATTTGGAATTTCTCGGTAGTCCCTCAGCACCACAATGCAACCGTTTTAGATGGCATCATTAACAAAACTATTGCCATCTTTCTCATTGCCTCCATCACTTCTTTTTTTTTTTTTTTAAGTCCACCCATGATCTCGCTGCTGCTCCACCACCACACACTCAGATCATTTACTGCTGCAAAAATATTTATTTCACTTAATTCTTACATAATGCACCTTTAAGCAAAATTTTATAAATGAGCTCCCTTAAGTGTGTCCCGCTTTGCAATTTCCAAAAATGTGTTGCATGTAATCAAAACTTAGGCAATGAAATGTGATATAAATTGCTGTAATGTTATATTCTCTGTTGTTTTGTTTCGCTTTTGCTGCAAGTCAGCTTCAAAAAGTTTGATTCTCTCTGGATAGGTTAGTTGCATTGAGAGGCAATGACTGAATTTGTGGCTCCTAAGCAACATTTACTGTCCAAAATACAAGTTAACCTTATGTTTCTGTGCCTTGCTGCCATTAAATTATGTGGTATTTATCATTGTATGTAGACTTAATATTAAAGCCTTAAATTTCCAGGTTTAATGAACACAATAGGGTTTTGTGCCACGGGCGGGACTCTGGAATGCTAAGGGGTTAATGATGATTAGCAGGCGTGAGAACCCTTAGTTTAATTGTGTTTTCAGTCAGTTTTCAGTCTAAACTGAGGATGACTTGCATAATAAACGCCACTGAGTTGTCAGCTGCTAGAATCTATAAAGCATGCATTGACTGGTTCTTGTCATTTTGTAGTCCAGTTTTATATAAGTACTATGATTTTTTTTTCCTCACGTGGTTTCCAGTGAATTTGCCTATTTGCATGCACGTATTCTAAGATATATCAGCTCTACACCAGTTTCATTTTGATTATTGTTTTATGCAATATCTAACATGATTTCTTTATGTTTTATTTTATGTTTCAGTTTACAGTAATCAAATTTTGTGACATCCTACGTCCTCTACAAGGTGTTCGCTTTTGGTGTTTGTCTAAAAGTACTCATAGAATTATGATTTAGCATATCTTTGTTAGTCTTGTGTCTCTTTTCCTTGTTCTTTTCCCAGTTTTACCATGCACTCACCAAAGCATTACTGGTTTAATGATTTAATTATGTTTTATTTGTCATTGATTTGTTCACTATTGTGTGCTCCTTTGTTACAATTACAAGGGTTATTTTTTTCTATGCATCATTTTTACATGGTCTTGCCTACCTTGGTTACTCATGTGTGGGGTTGTGTGTGTGTGTGTGTGTGTGTGTGTGTGTGTGTGTGTGTGTGTGTGTGTGTGTGTGTGTGTGTGTGTGTGTGTGTGTGTGTGTGTGTGTGTGTGTGTGTGTGTGTGTGTGTGTGTGTGTGTGTGTGTGTGTGTGTGTGTGTTGTGTGCAGGTGGTTGTCAATGCCTTAATGGGAGCAATTCCTTCCATCTTCAATGTGCTGTTGGTGTGTCTCATCTTCTGGCTCATCTTCAGCATCATGGGGGTCAACTTGTTTGCAGGAAAGTTCTACGGTTGTGTCAACACAACCACAGGAATCAATTACAACACATCAAAAGTGCAAAACAAATCAGTCTGCATGGATTTGGCTATGGAAGATAATAACACCCGTTGGAAAAAAATCAAAGTCAACTATGATAATGTTGCCATGGGTTACCTTGCACTTCTGCAAGTTGTAAGTAACTAGATAAAATGCTAGTTGCAAGTAAGACCATTTTCCTACTCATAGATGCTTTTTTGTTGCAATCGTTTCTTTTCCAGGCTACATTCAAAGGATGGATGGATATCATGTATGCTGCTGTGGACTCTCCGAGCAAAGTACTTTAATATTTTATTTACTTTAACATTAACACATATGTGCAAATTGCAAAAGCATTGTACACTACAGTTATTTGATTTTTTGGGGGTTGCGGTTATATAACAGTTGATATTTTTACTAATATTAATTGGTTTTACTGTTTACATCTTGAATGGTTATTTGACTATTTGAGGTTGTCACTAACTGCACTAAAATCAACTTTTTTTAATTTAGTTTTAGAATTTTAATGACTTTTTTTCTACCTTTATACATTTTAGCTACAATTGAAAAAAAAACAAAGTTTCATTTTCAAGGAAATTCATTTAATATGACGAAAGCTGCTGTTCCTCGGAGGTGTTGCATTTCTTTTATTGCCAGTTGCTGAATCAACCAGAGCTGAAACATTTTATGATCTAAACTTTGCATTTAAAATCTCTCTGTTTTATGTCTCCATTATAGCTATCAGATCAACCAAAGTTTGAACAAAACTTTGTGATGTATGCATATTTTGTCATTTTTATTATATTTGGGGCATTTTTCACCCTCAATCTCTTCATTGGTGTCATTATAGACAATTTCAATCAGCAGAAGAAAAAGATAAGTATTGTGTTTTCCCTCTAAACACGTTTTCTGTTTCTATTTTTCTGTTATCTAACATCCCTTGCGTGTCTACTTTACTTTGGAGGTCAGGACATCTTTATGACTGAAGAACAAAAGAAATACTACAATGCAATGAAAAAGCTGGGATCCAAGAAACCACAAAAACCTATCCCTAGGCCATCAGTATGGGACATCTATAATACATTCAACTTGACAGTATAAAATCTTTATATTTGTCTAATTGCATTTTTATTGTATGTCTGATTTTAGAACAAATTCCAAGGATTCATCTTTGACATAACCACAAAGCAAGCCTTTGATATTGTGATTATGGTTCTAATATGGCTTAACATGGTAACCATGATGGTGGAAACAGAAGAAGACGATGATAGAAAGAAGCAAGTCCTGAAGAACATCAACCTAGTGTTTATTGTCATCTTCTCTGGAGAATGTTTGATGAAGATGATTGCACTTCGTCAGTACTTTTTCATCAATGGCTGGAATGTATTTGATTTTATAGTGGTCATCCTATCAGTCGCTGGTATGACTCTCCCCTGCTCAAAATGATTGTTTTCTTGCTTTATTTGTGGTATCTAATGTGTTTTTCTTTCTTTTGTCTTCAGGCATGTTTCTAGCTGATTTGATAGAGAAGTTTTTTGTGTCACCAACCCTCTTCAGGGTCATCCGATTGGCTCGAATTGGCCGTGTCCTCCGCCTTATTAAAAGTGCCAAAGGAATCCGCACACTCTTGTTTGCCCTGATGATGTCACTTCCTGCCTTGTTCAACATTGGTCTCCTGCTCTTCTTAGTGATGTTTATCTATGCCATTTTTGCCATGTCGAACTTTGCTTATGTCAAGAGAGAAAAAGGCATCGACGACCTTTTCAATTTTGAAACCTTTGGCAACAGCATGATCTGTTTGTTTCAGATTACCACCTCAGCGGGGTGGGATCTCCTTTTAGCTCCCATACTCAACAAAGACGAGGATTGTGACCCAGAAATGGAGCATCCTGGGAGTTTAGTTAAAGGAAATTGTGGAAATCCTTCCATTGGAATTGCTTTCTTTGTGAGTTACATCATTATCTGCTTCCTCATTGTGGTGAACATGTACATTGCAGTAATTCTGGAGAACTTTGGCGTGGCGACTGAGGAGAGCGCCGACCCATTAAGTGAAGATGACTTTGAGATGTTCTATGAGGTCTGGGAGAGGTTTGATCCCCGTGCGACTCAGTTTGTTACGTACAATTTGCTCTCTGACTTTGCTGACAGTCTAAACCCGCCACTTCGCATCCCCAAACCTAACAAAAGGGACCTCATGAATATGGATTTACCGATTGTGAGTGGGGATCGTATCCACTGCCTGGATATCCTGTTTGCCTTCACAAAACGTGTCCTGGGTGAGAGCGCAGAAATGGACAATCTGAGAGGACAAATGGAGGAGCGCTTCATGGCCTCAAATCCTTCCAAGCTGTCGTACGAACCCATCACCACCACCTTCCGCCGCAAACAGGAAGAAACATCAGCTGCCGTGATTCAGAGAGCATTCAGATATTATTGTAAGAGTAAGTTCACTGACAACTTCACTTTCAACCTGAAAGATGAAAAAGCGGCCACTGAGAAACAAGGCCGTTTGAAAGGAAAACAGAAAGAAAGTGCTGGTAAAACAGAACCCACGCCTGCCTCTGCTTCCCAGTCCACGCTCAACAGTGAGACACCAAAAGGGAAACACACACACAAAAAAGACAAAAGCCAAAAGGAGGTCACGGGAAAAGATGTTGGAGATGTATGAGCAAATGTTGGTGGCACAGAAAAGACTTTAAAGAAAGAGGAGAAAAAAGTTTACATTTTTTTAAACTGCCTCCTTTCCTTTATTTGGACTACTTGAACTAATTCCAGATGTGTGATTCCTCCTGACTGTTCGCAGACACTCAGAACAGCTAGTCTTGCTGTCCTGTTTCATAAATTATTGTTATATCTCAGAATTTTAAAAACGATTACAAACCAGATTTATTTTTTAAACAAAATAAAGTTTATTATTTAGGACTTTGTTTCTGGTCAGTTACCTTTTTATACAATTCTCTTTATTGCTGAGGAACACTCCCTTTCATTTAAAGACCAAGTTCACTGAGAAACTGTTTTTTACTTGTTATTTTTGAAATTTGATCACTCGCTCTGAGTTTAAAATGGAAGCTAAACATGAAAATAGTCTTCTACCCCTATTTTCTGCATTAGTCACCGATAGAAAATAGGCGGGGAAATGCTCGGATTAGAAAAGCCAGTCAATTGTGTGTCACATTGAAAACTGGACTCACCCATCTTGGCTGGCGACGGGTAAGGCTGTTGTTGATTTAGTGTCCAGGAGAGAGCAGAGCACGTTTTGGCTAGTAACAGCTAACTGTTAGCATTAGCAACATGGTAGAACTCCTTCAGGATTGTGTTATTTTTGGAGACAAAAACATCAACAATGCAGATCAAACAGTCAGTGGTAGAGTCGCGTTGCTGTTAGCCAATCAGAGGTGTGATGACTGAATATCAGAAAATGAGGCTCTAAAACCTGCTGTTGTCTGCTAGCCTCTCACTTCTAGTTCCTGAAACAGTAGAGCAAGAGCTTTTTTCCCACATAAATTTACTCAAAAGGCATTCATTTATTCTGGAGACCACTGCAAATGCTTAAAAAAACAAGTGAACTTGGTCTTTAATTTTTTTTATTGGATGCACAGCTTTAATGATTGTCGTGCTCACTGATTGTGCTTAAGACCCACATTTAGGTCTGCATGAATGTTTCTCCCTTGCTATGCATGCTAAATAATGCTTTTTTCATCAGTCATTTTAGTTGGATGATACACAGATCAGTCAGGTAATATTTGAACATTTAAAATGGATAATTTTACAAAGAAATTTTAAAAACAATGACTGTGTACTATTTACAGTCGTGTTTATTGTGTTTTGTTCTAAAACTTTTCTAAAACAATGGTCTTCTGTGGCTTTTACATCTGTAAATGTAAACTGTTGTCAGACTATCATTTGTATTACTGATAAAATGTCTGTTGACAAGTAGAAAATCATCTCTAATGTCAATTTTTTGTCTTTGTCTTTTGTTGACTAGTACTTATTCTGTATTAATCACTAAATCATTTCATACTGTCAGAGTATTAATTTCTTCTAATATAAAACTTAGAGAACTCTGTTCTGTTGTATAAGATTAAAGAAATGTATTAAGTGATGGTACAGCTCTGCATTAGATTACAGGTGGGGTTGGGAACGTGTGCACTTTGTAAGCTTAATTTTCCCGTTGACTTAAAAAAATGTATCTTGATAAATATCAAAGATGGATGTAAGATGGCTCAGGATTTTATGAAAGATCTCACGGAAATGGCTTCACCCATGTGCTATTTCCTGCCTCTGTTTACATGTGTTATTGTCTTTGACGGCAACAGCTACTTTAAACGGTGAGCTGTATGTTATGAAAGCATAACTCCATTCATGGGATGGTTTTTGCATGTCATCAAAAGGTCCCACACCTATGCTACACATTATGCACAGTTAAAGAATGCTTTTTAAATAAAGTAGCATTGTTTATATGCATAATATTTGTGGTGTATGAGAAACTACATGCATGATGTTATAACTCCTTTTATTAAAAAGGTAGACTGAATAAAGAATATACAAGTGTCGTGTTTGCCTACAAATGATTTTATTTTTGTCTGAGTTGAATGTGACACTTGGGACAGTCTACAATTGTGAATGTGTGTGTGATTTCTTTCTGTTTTGCTTTCTTTGTTCAAACAAGCTTTTTAAGTCTTTCAAACTCAACTTCGTTTTTCTTCAGCACCTACAGGGGCATGTCCAGGGAGTGAACTGGGGTGGCACATGCCACCCTTGGAATCTGATTGGCCACCCCACCGAGTTACCTTTAAATAGACATTAACTTGTCCACAAAAGCTTGGGGTAAAAAACATAAGAGTACCCTATCTGGGCCACCCCATTTTTAAAAATCTGGACACGCCACTGAGCACCTCCCCCTGACAATGCATTTTTGAAATACCAACTGTTATTTTTCAACATTATTGCTTCCCCTATTTATTTTGTATGCCCATGCTTTAAAGTTCCTTATATTCCCTTAACAAAATGCCAAATATGTGATTTAGCTTATCTAACAAGACTAACATTACATCACCGGCGTCATAATAAAGGTATACTTTCATTGGAGGTATTAATGTTGTTTCGTGTGATAGGACAAATACAGACTGACACCATGTCAGTATTATTATCAATGTATTTGTACTTTAGCTTAACACCAGGGACTGAATGTTCAAGAGTTCAAGTGTTATTCTTTCTCGTTGATTTATTTACATAACCAAAAATGCAATTTCTAGGAAATAATAGATAATGTTTTGATTGAATCGAAATTTTAGCAACTTTACAAATTTGGATCAAGTATAGCTCAATTAACTGTATATTTTTCTAAATGATAGGTTGATATGCTACACTTAAAAGTATATTTAAGTAACACAGAGCAGTTTCCTGCTTCTCCCTACTGGTTGAAGTTGGAATTACAACTACCGTAAACAACCCTACAGCAGCCTGCTGTGGCTAGCGCTACCAACAAGCTAACACTAACTCGAGCCAATTCTTACTAAATAAGCCACAAATCAAAAAGATCCTCACTGCTGAACAAACAATATTAAAAATTCTAAGTCCAGTAGCAACAAAGCCAGGTCAACATCCACCCGTGATTTCATAGCCTTTTTCAGCTTCCTCAAACTAGTGTAGGCTGCACTCTTCTTCATCTCCAAAGACATCACTCACTTACTACCAGGTTCTGCCATGGTGCCAACAGAAACGCTAACTTTTTTCTTCTACTTGTGCTTTTATTGACAATCAGAAAACTGAAATAGCTAGCTGCACAAAAAACAGCTAACAGCCGTGATGCAGGTATAAGAGCGCCTGCTAAAACACCTACCCACTGCGCAAAACTATTAGGTGCAGTTTGTGGCCAGCAGAGGGCTGTAGAGGGGTGTCAAATGTGAAACTGGTCAAGTTTCTAACCCAACTATCGCTGAGATCAATTTTAAAGCTCTAGCTTAAAGTTTTAAAAAGTAGCAGTAGCTCAGGAGGTAGAGCAGGGCTCTCCAGTAATCAGAAGGTTGCAGGTTTGATCCCGGCTCTGACTAGAAAAAGCTGCTGTGTCCTTGGGCAAAACACTTAACCCACCTTGCTTGCTGGTGGTGGTGGTCAGAGGCAGGGGCGTAGCACCAAATTCTGGGCCCTAGGTACAAGTCTTCTAGGTGGGCCCCCATGCTCAATTACTTAATATCTCTCTTAAACATTTTTTGTCATGCCATAAGACAAGATAATAAATATGATCTTAGTTTAACCTCTATATTGAGCAAATACAAATGCCAGCATAATAAAAGTGAAATGCCCAGACTTCACATATAATTATTTTTATTTGCCAACAATGTGTTCAAACAAAAATCCTGGAATTTATTTTCCAGTAAATGCCCACTGACGGGTCTTCATGTTAGCAAAATCACTTATGAGATCTTTAAAGTCCAGTCCTTTGGCTAATTGGCTTTCAATAGAAAGAAGAGCTAGGCTGTTCAGTCTATCCTGGGACATTGTTGATCTCAAATAATTTTTCACCAGTTTCAGTTTGCTAAAAGCCCGTTCACTCCCAGCAACAGTCACAGGTAGTGTGCAAAATATCCTCAGTCCAATACAAACTTCTCCAAAAATGCTCTGTAATTGCATCCTGTATGGCATTAAGCAGCTCAAGAGGAGACCAAATGTGTGGAAATGTGGCACCATATATTGTTCTCAGGTGTAGCATCTCATTCTCAAATTCAGCTGTGAGATCCTTGTAATATTTTCTCATCAGTGCCTGGCATGATATCTTCATCTGCTCTTCAGTCATGTCTGTCATGGTTCATGATGTTAAGCTTTGCTGATATGCATTGATATATTAAATACATATGACATGAAATAAACCAGGTTCTCTCTGTGAATGTAATGTACTCTAAATTTTATAATCCCTGCATTATCAGCCAAATTATAAGATTGTCCGTTTTCAAGATCAAATATAAAGAAATTTAAAATAGGCTTAAAATATCTAACCAAGTCAATAACAATCCTCTAACACCAGTGTCATCATGCTATACGAAAAACAGTGGCAGCTTCTCATTCCTGAGATTACCACGAATCCATCGATACCAAGTTTGTCCTGGTCCATGACTGGGAAGGAGCTGAAATATCCACACAGAGTGAACCTGTTTTTACTGCGAGGTCCGCGAATTAATTGGCGGCGGCCGCCCACGATAATAATTCTGATTAATATATATATATAAATTAGTGTTTTCACTGATAACACTAATTAATTTATATTTGATCTTGATGGTGAAACTAAAGGCGTTTAACACTGAACACCTAACATGAATGCAGCTTCTGAGAGCTAGCTAATATCAGCTAAAACTGTGTTCTGCTGCTGGCTGCTCACCTTCCTTCTTGAAAACCCTAGTCAATACTTGCTTCTGTTCAGTTAACTTTTTCTCCTTCTTTTCTTTTCTTTTCTTTTCTTTTCTTTTCCTTTCTTTTCTTTTCTTTTCTGGAAGCCAGATTTCCCTTTCTTGGGAAAAGACATGCCTGACTCTCCTGCCTCCAGCTCTGGCTGTCGGCATCTGCGATGTCTCATAGCTGTACATGCGGCCGTGCAGCCCCTGGCCGCTGGTGTGGACTAAACCACTTTGCACATTTTTAAGGGGTGATAGATGCCTCGGAGATTATTCAGTTATTATTTTTAAGGCGAAATTCTGTTTCTGAACCCCTTTATCCAGGTAACGGGAAGTTTATTAAGACATTAAGTAAGTTGGGGGAAAAAAACAATAACAATAAAACATTTTTATTTAAAGCTGTCTCAGGGCCCCTCCCTGCAGTGGGCCCTGGGTAAACAGTACCCTTCCCCCCCCCAGTCCGACGCCCCTGGTCAGAGGGACCGGTGCACCAGTGTTCGGCAGGCCTCGCATCTGTCAGTGTGTCCCAGGGCAGCTGAGCTACATCGAAGGTCATCCCCACCAGTGTGTGAATGTGTGTGTGAATGAGTGATTGTGTTGTGAAGCGCCTTGGGGGATTGTTGATCCCTAAGAAGGTGCTATACAAATACAGGCTATGTTGAGTGTTACCTTAACTTAGGACAAACATGCTTTTTTTTTTAAATAGTGCCTTTCCACACGAAAATCACGAGGTGCATCACAAGCACAATAAAGAATTTAAAAAGATTAAATAAAAATATTTGTGAAATTAAAATGTTTTTATTTTTGATTAAAAACACAAATAAATATTATAAAAAATAATAACAAATAAAAAGAATTTTAAATAGAAGATAGGCTTTCATTTTGAAACTGTATGTTGGGCTGTGGGAAGACATTTAGACAACATTTGTTTCATTATGCATCATATACATTGCAAAAATCTCAACCGAAGATAAGTTTGAAGGAGTTGGGTTTTCACTTTGAAGGTAAATGTAGAATCAGATATCTGTGGAAAGGAACAAGTAAGAATGTGCTGCTATTGATTTGAATTTACATTAAATTGGTCCTTATACTCAGAATCTCTAAAACATTAAAAATGCAAAGCTTTTGATGCTTTTTTTGTGATCTGTTCCAACGTTTTGATGACCTAACGCACGTCAAGATCGTCTTCAGGGGTAGAATCAAGCAGTCCAAGATAAGCGTTTGTTTCAGATCAGAAACTTTCAACGATCTTTAAATCAAAAATCACGATTGATGAAGGACTCAAAGGCAATAATCACAAACTTTTACTGTAATGTTGTGAAACTCTTGCAATGCTTTCAACAACCAAACAATTAGCATTAGTGACATTTCAGAACCTGTAAAAGTTGTCAGTGTCCATTTCTTGTGCAACAGTTAATGAGCACTCAAACTGTAAATGGTTCAACTTACAGCGCATTATGTTCTTGAATTCCCAGCAATGTAGAAAGCACTTAGAATTCTCTGACTTTTATCTAATTGCTTTTTCATGAAAACCCGTGTATCCTCTAAAGATTTCACCCTGTTCTTGTTGAGATTGGATGATCAGAAATGAAAACCTGTTCTAAGAAATGTTTTCATTTTGCATTGCAGCGTGTTCTGGCAAACGCATGAGGTTAGGATCTGCTTTATGGGCGTGCATTGCCGGAAACTATTAGCATCTCAAGTGGATGGAACATTTTTATTAATTATTTAAAACAATCCAAATATTTGATATAGCCCATCACCGTGCTTGTCAGTTGTGGTTGCTGAACCGTGTGGGAGGTAAACAACATGCTGAAAGCAGAGTGCTCGTTATTACTGCAGTTTTGTCAAACTGTGATAATCTCTTTGTGCCACACCCACAGCACATTAGAGCTGGATGATTGTGAGCGTGCTCTCAGTGACGTTTATTGTTATGCCACAAGCAAAAACCCAACATGGCATGTTGTGAGATGCAGCTGAAACCGGTTCACTACTTACAACTGGCAACAGTTTTAATGATCATTGAATCAGGAATGATTCTGCAGATTCTTCCTGCTGGTTGCCCAGCAACATGACAGGGAACTCCATTGTTTCAATGACATCAGGGTAGAAGGTCAGGTGTTGGTCTGCTGTCCCCATCATGAGTCTTGCATGCAGGATAGTAAAATTGTGATCATGTTTATGTGAAAAGATGTAGATTTGGCCACTGGTGTGCAAGGTGGGCATAGTAAAGGGGGGGAAGCATTTCAAGAGGAAATCTGAGAATGCTACTGATAACAGCTCTGTAATTTTATTTTCTGCAGATGGATGGACAGAAAATCCTATTAGATTAGACAGAGGGGAGTTCTACTCTACTTTTTCACGTGCTAATACACACACACACACACACGCACACACACACGGTGCTTAAAGAGCAAGTCACCCATAAATCAACGTTTTTTTGTTGACAAACTATATAAATGAGTGTCTAATTGCTCTGTAGACAAATGTAGTCAATAATTTGGCACTTTAGTTAATCTTAGTTAAAATTCTAATAATCTGCCTAAAACCATCACCGACGCACCGTGGTCAGGCAAAAACTCAGCACTGCATTTGAATTTAAATCTGCCATCACTATTGGCTAAGAGGTACACTATGCTGTTAGATGGTACATTATGATGTCACAATGTCGTGAGTGTGTGTATTTGTTAGTGGCTCCGCCCTCTCGGTCTGCTAGGCAACAGCATTTGTTGCATTTTTCAAACAGGAAGTGGGAGTTGAGTACGAATCTGGCAGGGGGTGACTTGCTCTTTGATCTCAGTTTCCTGATGAAACGTGATCAAAACATCAAAATGTAGACAAGAAAAAGAGCTAAAAACTGACCTATTTCCTCCATCACTCTTTCTTTCGTTCGTTCTTTCTTTTCTCTAGTTGTTTATTGCATCTAGAAAAGCAACCGAATAGCAAGACATTTGTATTTTATTCCAATGCAAGTTGAAATAAAAGAGCTTGTTAGCAAATGAGCAGCTTGTATAATTGGTCATATTGCTTTGATCAATAACGGTTTGTACAAACCACAATGGATACTGCCATTAAAACGCTAGAGCGAAGCATCCCAGGGGATCTGTACTGCCTCGTCCTCTAATAGGTTTTAAGATGCATTCTTTAGAAGTGCAACAACACATGCAATATTTATTCTTCTTTGCAAACTACAACACCTCAGTTGTCTGCCATGTGGCTCTGATATGTATTTGTTACTGAAAATTAAAATTAATTCACTTTGTGAAAAGAGTGTAAATAAATACAAGCTTGACATTATTCCTGATAAACAGTCTCCATTACTGATTCTAAAACTGCCAAATAACTTGTGTGGCACATAACTGCACACGAGGCTCAATATCAACTTGATTTACTCGCCCATTGATGTGTTCTTTTGAGGATAATGATTATGTGCCAGGATTAGTGCTAAATCGTATCTGACGAGGCATGGAAAGGTCTCTGTTGGAACAGTTGCAGCAGGGAATCATCACTGTAGATACTGTGCTGTACTTAGCAGTCAATGCATGGTGTTGCGTAACATAAAGCCTCTGGTTACCACTGACTGGGCAGAAATATGTTTCCATTTTGCATAATAAACCATGAAATGTGTCACTGACTGACACTGAGGGCAGATAAATCAGTTGATACTACACAACTGAATGAGGATGTCTTAAGTCTTTCTGGTTGTGCTGAACTGATCTGCAGTCAGATCATCAGTCACACAAAAAGCCTTTCACTTTGCCCAACCTTTGAGATTGTGACTTTGTTCACATCGTTTGCATTCATTCAAACTAGGCTGTACATGCTTTGTCCTGTGTATTTTTAAAGCACTGGACAGTTGTTAAACCATGTAAATTAAGCACTTCAGCTACATAATATAATTCTGTTTAACTTGTATTATAGAATGAAGTTATTTTTACTCTATTAAATATATGCCTGTCAGATGTTTTTATTATATTTTCTTCTGAATATGTGGATTTTTTAAATATACAAATAATGCAATAAAATATACAAAAAGTAGTAGTAAAAAGTCGTAAAATGAGCTAAATCGGCTGCTGGTAAAAAGATGCAGAGCACCTACTTTATTTTGATGTGTGAAACTATTGTTCTTGATATACTTGTGTTTGTTCTGTACATATAGATTATCTTGTAGCAATTGAAATTTTTACATAAAAATATCTGAATTTAATTAAAATAATAAAAGTATTGTCATGTGTAAGTAACAATGGAAAATTTTTTACAGTCTCTCAAACTCAGAGTTCCTAAACTGTACACAATAACGTATTATTTTCGAATAAAATATGTAAACAGTAAAATACTTCATACTGGTTTTGTTTGTTTTTTCATAGAAAAACACGTATAGATGTCAGTGGCAATGATAAAGCAATAAAACAAAAAAAAATCTTAATCCTTCTTTTTGTCCTCTTGGGAGAATTAATATTAAGGAGGAGAAGAGGGAAAAGGATAAGAACGAAGAGTTCCTTAATAGAACATTTCATTTAAATTATTCCAAACACTGCTTTGTTGCCTTGACAGAATGGGGAATTTGCGCCCTTAACTGGCAACAAACAGAACAACACTAGATGGGAACATGGGGAGTTGCTGCCCTTCAGTGTCTGGAACGTGGTACTACAATTTAAAGAGCAAGTCACCCCCAAATAAACTTTTTTTTTGCTGATAAACTAAATAAACGAGTATCTAATCGTGCTGCAGACACGTGTCGTCAATAATTTGGCACTTCAGTGCATCTTAGTTAAAATTTAAATATTCTGCCTAAAACTGGCAGTGCTGTGCCGTTGTCAGGTAAAAACTGCACCGTATTTTAATTTAAATCTGCCACCGCTATTGGCCAAGAGGTATGCTATGATGTAAACTGGTACATTATGATGTCACAATGCTGTCGTGAGCCTGTGTGTGTGTATTTGTTAGCGGCTCCGCCTTCTCGGTCTGCCAGGCAACAGCATTTGTTGCATTTTTCAAACATGAAGTGAGAGTGGAGTTAGACTCTGGTAGGGGTTGACTTGCTCTTTAATTTTAGCTATTTAAAAAAATACTATTTTACCCTCTTTTATCTAAAATATGGAAGTCCAAAGTGTTAAAAATAAAACAAAAAAATTAAAGGTTGATTGTGACACTTATGGATAGAAAGAGGAAATTACATCCCATTTAGGTATAAGTAATTATCCCTCAGTTTGGTCTGCTAGGCTACAAACAGTCACTATCTGGTTTGTTTAATCCGTTCGCTGTCTTCTAGAAATATCAAAATATCCTAATAATTATCTATAAACTTTACTCGTGAAATTTAGTCAGCGGTTCACCGAAAAAGTAGATTTTTTTAGTGCGAACTCTACGACCTGAAAGTCAAGGCGGGGAGAAAAATATTCTCATTTTACCGTTTCTACGTTACCAAGCAACGCTAAAGGAGTTGTTGATTCAAGATGGCGAAAACGCAGTGGTGTTCACAATAAAAGGCAGTTTCTGTGTCCGTTTTTAAAAGAATGTCGGGGAAGATGAAGATTTGTTAGAGTTATATTTGTTATTTTAACGCGACAAAACGCTGTCGCCAAGATGGAGGATGAAGACACCGTACTGGTAAGCTAACCGTAGCTAAAACACGCGTAGCATTAGCATAGTAGCTAGTTAATGTCAAGGGACTCGCTGTAAATTATGAGAACAGTATTAGTAGATGTAAACATTTAGCAATAAAACAAGCTGTTGACCTGTTGACTACAAAAATCGCATGTTAGTTCTTTGACTAGTCGCTGTGAACACTATTACTGTATGTCATTTATTATTGTTGGTTTTACCCTCGTTGTTTTCTCAGTCTTTGATCAAGTACTACTGCTATGAAAAGTACTTTAACCACGCCGTGGACGCTGCCTACTCTGCTCAAAGGAAGTATAGCAACGACCCCGTCTACGTTTTTTTCCATGCATACGGAACTCTTATGCTGGGTTAGTTTTCCGTTCATTGTGTGTGATCATTGTGCCAAATCTCATTCATGCAATAAGGTGATCCTTATCACCTCAGGTCAGATTCAAGAAGCTATAGCTGAGCTGGACACAATTAGAGATGACCGAAACCTGTCTCTCTGTGCGTTAATGGGCATTTCTTATGCTGAGAAAAGAAAAGCAAACCCAGGTAAGTCCGATCAATCCTTGTATTTAATTATTTTTAATCTTTAATCGCTTTAATGGATTGGGCATATTTGTTGCTTGTTGATTTTTATTCACAGATAAAGATGTTATTCAAGAACTTGAAGCAAAAGTCAAAGAGGATCGTAAAAGTGCACCTCCCAAGAGTCTGTACCATGCAGGGACCTTCCTTTGGCTATTAGGGCGAAATGATAAAGCAAGAGAGTACACAGAGAGAATGATCAAACTTTCTAATGGCTCTACAGAAGTGAGTTCTGTATTCACTTTTTTACAAATTTATGTAAAGAAAGTAGGCTTGTAAGTGCTCTTTAATCGACACTGATCTTTGTTGTTCAGGGCACAATTCTGAAAGGCTGGATTGATGTTACTTCGGGGAAGGATGCGTACGCTAGGAAGGCTGGGAAGTACTTTGATGAGGCCCTTAAAGAGAAAACCGATGTTTTTGCTCTAATGGGAAAGGTGACATGAGAAATAAAGATTTCAATGGACCCTTTATTTATTATTATTATTATTTTTTTTCAATTTTAAGTTATTTATTTGTCAAAAATATCCGTCCGATGGTCCTATCTCAGTCAAGACTCCCTGAGGAGAGGTTATTCCCGGGACCTATCCTTGTGAAATAGAGAACTACTAAAACATTTGATGTGTTTTCAAGCAAACCAGCTCATTCTAAATGTTGTGACTTTTTCCTTTTTGCATTCTAGGCACATTACAATGAATATCGCCAGAACTACTCCGTAGCCTTGGAAATTGTTAACCAAGCTATTGTAAGTTTCTCTGAGTTTCCACCGGCTCTCATCAAGAAAATGAAACTACTGCTGAGCCTGCAGGACTGGGACCAAACAATAGATGCAGCACACAGGTAAAAACAAATCTGGTTAATCACTAATATTTTACAAATCATACTTCTTTGCATTGTTATGCTTCCTTTTCTTTAACAACTCGTGAATATTTGGATTTTTTCCAGTAAGATTGGAAGTTCTAGATTTATTTGCATCCTTCTCCATCCACCCAAGATGAAAAGATTGTTGTTTTTTCATAAAAACATACTAAAGTATTGCTTATGTTTGCTTCTAAGTACCACATTGAGTACCAAGAGCAGGAGTCAAAATTTTAGACTCCACTACAGATCTAAGATCAGGATTAACAAAACAACCGGGAGGATGATTTCTTTAATTACATCAGGTTCAGGGCCTCCTTTATGCCTGATGTTGTGATCTAAAATGAGAAACAAGTTGCCAACAGAATTCTATCCATCTTTTAGCCACTTTCTCCTTTCCTTTTAGTTTTAACAGTATTTGTTTGGCAGCTTAACACAGTACAGCAAGAGTATTGAAATCAAAGAAAGCCTAGCCTGTCCGTGTTGGAGATGGACTGTATTCACAGTACCTTGTGTCATGTTTCAGGCTTTTACAGAAAGATAAAAATAACCTGGAGGCTCAGCAGATGCTCGCTCTCCACTCTTTATGCAGAGATGGTGACGTCGCTGAGGTAACTCACACATTTTTTCATACTTTCTCTTTGAGGTTTACAAAACAAGATTAATGTGCATTCATGTTTTTATTTTCTTTTGAATGTCAACAGGCAGGGAAGCAGATCACAAAACTGATCAGCAGCTTAGAGTTTCTGGAGCCACACAACACCTACCTTTTCTACAGAATGTCTCTTGCCTTCACACGTGTTGTAAGACCATTTATTTTTTAGATATTTAAATTTTTTGATATTTCACGAATTCATCTCTTAAGTTTTCCCAATTTTTGATCTTTTTTTTCTGAAAGGTTAAAAATGTATTTTATAAGTTTCCATGAATTGTTCTGCCATCACTTGTTTGGATGAAAATATTATACCGAACATCAAATTTAAAATATATTTTTCAATAAAATAATTTTTTAGAATAAACTAGAATAAATGATTTTCTATTTATACTCATAGCTTTCAGTGAAGTCTACGACAAACTGCTCTGTTATAAATCATTTCTCAAAAGATGCTTGAAATAAAAAGTTAGGATGTACATTTCAATAACTTTTAACACTTGGATCATTTATTTGTTAAGTTTGTGTCATGAATTGAACTCAAATAGATCTCATTTAGATTAAAAATACCTTTTATTTTTTTACATGAAAATACATGTTTTTCTTTTTTTTTATCTATTGTTGCAGTGTGGACGCAGTGAGAAAGTGATCGAGCAAACATTCAAGATGGTGGAACGGGCGTTTTCTATGTCCTCGGGGGACCCAGACTTTGCCACAGAGTTGGGCTACCAGATGGTGCTTCAGGGTAAAATGAAGGATGCTCTGAAGTGGTACAAGATTGCTGTCACCAACAAGGAGAAGACTAATGTGTCAGCTTTTATCGGTAACATGTTTGAGCTCTTTTTCTTCAGTTTTGTGTCCAGAAATCTTCTGCAGATCATTAATTACTGTTTTTTATTTATCCAGGTATAGCCCGTTGCCAATTACACGAGGGACAGCTTGAAGATGCAGAACAACAGTTGGAGTTTCTTGCAGAAATTCAACAGTCTATTGGAAAATCGGGGGTAATGTTTATTTATTAGAAGTTTGACTTGAATCAGCAGATTAGTTGTTTTTCCACAGACACCCTTGATCTCACTTTTTTGTGCGTTTAACTGTTTGTGCTTCACTTATTTATCTGTTTTTCTTCCACACTCCTTTAGGAATTGTTGTACCTCCAGGCAGTGCTGGCAGGAAAAAAGCAGCGACCTCCAACAGAAGTGACCAACCTGCTGAACGACGCGGTGGATACACACTTCTCCTCTCTGCAGGGTCTGCCTCTGGGAGTGGAGTATCTAGAGAAGATGAATCCGGACTTCCTGTTGGAGATTGTGAAGGAGTATCTGGCTCTTTGTCCTGCTAAGGTACAATTAAAGGAACCGTTACTGATAG